>NC_044254.1:18830972-19141091 GCF_003957555.1 Calypte anna | reverse complement strand
TTGGATAACTATAGGAACACTGATTTCTGCACTATCTGGGGCAAGAGAAAATATCTCAGAACACACCACAGGTTGCATTCATAAATGAAGCTAGAAGTACTTCATGAAATAGAGATAGCAAATACTTCTGAAGTATTCAAGTGCCTAATGAGGACAAACTCAATCAGCAGTTCACAACAGTTGTATTATTGGCATGTTCTAAATTATGAACTGGGTCTTGTAATAGCACATAGAATTGGTACCAAATATAGTACTAGGAGAGCACAGATGGCCTGTCTTGTTGGGTTTTTTTAATATCCTCTTTTCTGTTTGAAGATTTTTGGTTAATTCTGGAAGGATGATGAGACTGGAACTTGGAACTGGTTTTTATTATTAAGAAAGTGTGTATTTTGTGACATTTCTATAGCTTTTACAAGTGCTTCTCCTACAGAAAGCATACTTAGCTCTTAAGGGAAAATGTACCTTTGAACATAAAGCACGTGGGCCATCCGGATAGAATTCCTTTTCTGTGATAAGAACTGTAAAACAGGATGTTTTCCCTATTGAGTTATTGTGTTCTACTTTTTAGCTTTGTTTCTTGAGAATTCTAAACATAATTTAAATTGAAAAGTTCACCTTAGATACCTCTCTTTGTTTTGAAGAAAGCAGATGATTGTGGTGGGTATGGAAATTATAACATGGCTTGTGAACATTATTACTGCCCATACAGAACAAGGAAACAGCAGATACAGAAAATAGTGATTTGGCAGCATGTCAAAAAAAAAACCTCAGTATAAAAAAAATCTTTTAAGATTTGAATTTACCCCTTAGCTGTATGGTATCTACTCAAAGTGTGTTATTGTCATTTCATTGATACCTAGAAATTACTCTAGATTTGCTTGGTGTAAAAGTGAAGAGAATTAGCCTGTGGAAGGAAGATGTAGATGTTCACCTGTCATTAGAGCTGCTACAGTGCAGTTGCATTTCCCTTGTGGCAAAATCAAGATGCATTAGTGAATTCAAGCCCTGAGAGATGCAGGAGTAATTTCATGGCCAGTGAATAAGAGGATCCCCTTCAGCAGATGATAAAGGATATATATGGCAGACCTTATTTCCATAGAAATTCATTGCACATGGAAGGTATATTTTGCATCTGAGTAAGACAACCAAGTTAGTAGGGGATAAATGAGAAAAAGGAGTAGCTGGGAATGGATTAATTAAAAAAAAAAAAGCTAAGCATGCATACTCCAGAGCAAGAAAGCAAATGAAAATTTCTACGGGAGGGCATTTTTTAAAACTACGTGACCCTGAAATAGAGGAATTGATCTATGATAATTTTATGCAGCACTTAGCTTATTCTGCCACGTATGCCTCACATTTTCAGTCTGTGCATGGTATCCTTGCTCTCAGAGTCTGATCCTAGTTTCTGTTTTCAAGTAAAGAAGTGAGGGCCCAACTACAGTACTTCTAAGAAACAGGAAGATATAAGTATCCTTTCTGAAAAACTCCTTCCTTGGAATAATGTAGTTGGAATATCCAAAATTTGGGGTGGTTGTTCAAATTGAACAGATCTGTAAACTCATTATGATTAAGAAAATTAAGAAAGATAAGCAAAGAAGTGATCTTTTCATGAACACACAATTCATGTTTAAAAGTGTTTTTAGCCATCTGTCAGGTCAAGCAAATCAAAACCTGACTTAGGTAATTTGATTTCAGAAACTATCAAGACTATAATAGATATCACAACATTGAACATGCAGTATATGAAAAGATGCATATGCTGGCATTTATTGAATCAGTAACATTTTTTTAAGAATAGAATATTGTTTGTTGCCTAGATACTACTTATCTAGGCTATAACTAAACCATAAACTACTGGGGGGACAGGCTAAAGATGTCACCTAAATTAAATTATAAAAAGGAGTCTGTGTAAATTCATAGAAGATCTACAAGTACTCTAATTTTTAGCAGAAGACTTCAGTTCTGAACACAGTTTTTTCCATACCTGTATCCTATCTGCTATATAGCAAATATTAGAATATTATACTTGGGCTCATGAGCTAACATGACAGCTGGTATGTGTACACAGCCATGCCCAATAGACCAAGGCTACTGCTGAGGTGTGGTCATGAGTACAGAACTTCAAAATAAAAGGATCTGTGCATGCAAACTTCTGGACAGTGTCTGCTCTTTAATTAAAATACTTAGGTGGTTCATATCATTCACCTATGAAAATCATTGTTTGTTACATTTTTAGGTACATTGTTAGGTACAGTACTCCTAGAGATACAATATGGTATCATTTCAGTTTCTAACACTGAATTATGTTTCCCTCATTTTTTTTTTATATTAGACAGTAATGAAAAAATAAAGCATAGAAACCCATCTCCTATATAACTAATGAGCTTCAGTGCTTTTCTTGTAGTTGCTGTTCTGATACAGAGCTAGCTTGTACTGCAAAAATGTGTTGTGAGTTACAAGTAACAGCAAGTTAATCCTTCTCTCTACCCTCATTCCCAGCACCCTTGCCTAGATAAACTGTTTCAGGAGAAAACAGATTTGTCTTAGCTGACATTCTAGTCTAGCACATATTTGTTGTCTGGTGAGAATTTACTATTAAAATAGATTACTATTAGGAGTCCCCATAAGAATCAGCTAGAAAATTCAAGTGAAAACTGCTTTTTTGAATTAGTTTCTATATATATTTCTCTTCTGGACATTATATTGATGTTTCATCATTATTAGACCTGCTGCTATGAACTACCTAGCCCTTTAAAACCATCAGATAAAGCTCAGGAAAATCACATTTACTGACCTTTGAATAAATTACTATGATGTAAATTTATTCTAACCAAGAAACTTTTTGATTTACATCCCATCACATGTAATTCATCCTACTGCAGGGAAATTTAAACAGTTTTAAGCAGAGGGAAAAATTATCAGAGTTGGGAAGGGCAAGATAAAATGCAGGACTTATATCTTCAGATAATCTCTATTCCAGAAAGTGGTTACTTTTACCAAACAAAAACTAATTGAAGGGAGATGGTAAGATCAAAGAGAAGTTGGATGGAAAGGAGAAGGCCATTAAACTTCAAGTCTCTATTCTGCCTTGTTCAGATGGATTTTAAATCTCAGCTATTTTCACCTCAGTGATATCCATCACCTAGCTATTGGTTATTTTGAAAAGGGTCTCTAAATCTCCACTTTAGTGGACTCTAATCTGGTATATATTATATAGGTGTATATATATATATATATATAGGTATATGTAGTCATTGGAGAGGAGATTGTTAGGTTACAAAAATCTTTCAGTCACAGTTATTAAAGCTGTTCTCAGAAAGCTAAGCTTTGTAGAACGTATCTGTTGGTCTCAACAGATAAAAATTAGAGAGCTCATTGTCATAGCAGTGAAAGCTTCTCTTAGTGGACACTGGATTAGGTCCAGCATAGAATTATTGTAAATAATAGAAGCATAGCAAGTGTTAACCTTGTTGTGTTAATATATGAGTATTTAAAAAGAAAAAAAAAAACAAAAAAACCCCACCAAACCAAAACAAAACTGTCTTTAGTGAGACAAATTACTAAACATAAACTAACATAAACATAAAACATAAACATACTAAACATAAAAAGGAGGCTCTGAACATCATTTAAACAGCCAAGACAGGACAGTATACTGTGACATAAAATAGTGATGTCACAGATACGTTTATAAGTCTCAGTTGTCCTTTTAGGGAATTTACCATGCCTATGCAAGATGTTCAAATGACAGTCAGATTAGCCAGGGAAGAAAAGAGAACCCAGAAAAAGCATCTGAAGCTGGAAACGTATTTTGAGCACAAAGTTAGAATTTGAATAGTTGTGGGTGAAGGAAATAGCTTATATAGCTGTCTGCCCTCATTAGCTTCAAACAAGCCCAACAGTTGTCAACCGTCACTGAAAATTCCCCACGGAACTGCCTTATATAAATTTTTCTTTTCCTTTGGTAAACACAGGATTCTGATATAGCATTGCAGACAGACATGAACATTAGCTCAGACTTGCCATATCAGTTATAATCACTTTCTAAAGTTTCTGTGCTATCATACAGCTGCTCAATTTGAGGTTTAAGTTTAGCCTTATTTATTTATCCATATAGCTGAGAATACTAATTCCAAATGACTTTCAATTACTCATTCCTCCTTTAATACTGGGACCCTCTCTGGAGAAATATAGATCTTGAAGTTCATTCAGCAGTTCTCAAGGTCAATCCATATCTTATCAATAGTAAATGTTACTCAAATCTGAGCTTTCACCCTGCTTCCAGGTCCTGATGGCAGCCACTGCCAGGCATCTCTCACAAACAATAATCTCCTCCTTAGTGGAGGAACATACATCTAGATTGGTGGAATACCTCCCCTCATCCATACAGTTTTGTCTTAATCCTTAAAAAGAAAATTTAAGAAGTCTGACATCCCTTCTCTGAAGTAATGCTAGGAATAGAGACTGTTAGCCACCACCTCCCCCACATGCTCTCACTTCTCCACTGTGGGCTCAGGATCTCATTCACATGCCATCTGATGCTTTGGATTTTGCATTTTTGGCTGTAAAGTGATACAGACTTGGCAGGAATGGTCTCTCTCAACCCTAGCCCCATCTGTATCTGAGCATCAACTTTCTCCCCCCAAGTCTCGTGGGTTTGAACTTGCTTTACTTTGTAGATGCTACTGAACTGAGATTTCCCATTGACTGGCCCAATGCCACCGATATATTTTCAAATGTTTCTCCGTTGTTTCAAAAATACATCAGTCATGTGTAGTCCTGTAGGGATTGTATTAGATGTGCTTTTAATGAGACTACTATACTGGCTCTTCAGGGGTCATCTGGTTTCTTGGGCATGACCAAGTACAGGTACAAAGAGGAATCCAAAAGGCTTTGAATGTCAGCTGGAGTAAAACTTAAATATTTTAGGAACTTTTCAACTCAACCAAAGAATGTAGGCAGCTGTTTGTTGGAACCTTGACACCAGGAGGTTTTGTTTGAGATTCAGGATTCTTTTTGTGTTACTAAATCTTTAGCTGGCCCCAAGAATGCATATGCTTATACAATCACAAAAAAAAATTCTATACAGGAAAACTAGTACTTAGGGTGGGAAATCATTACAATCACTTTTTCATTTTTTGGTGATTCAAAGCAATGAAAGGTAAGCTGAAGGCTAGAGCAGGTAACCAGATTTCTGTAGACAAAGGTATTTAATTAGATGTCATTACAAATTAAGGGTCTCTGTGTCCTTCCTATGTTTGATAGGTCTTTTGCAGAAAATTGGAATGAGAAAGGCCCTGGAAACATTAGGAGAAAAGCTGAATTAGAAAAAAAATATGTATGCTCTCATCACTGTTAGGTTTTACTATCTGTTTTAACACTATGTGTTGCTTCATTGAGAGATATTTCAAAGAACATACAAAATAAGGTCTATAAATGAAATTTATGTAGCAATGTGTCTTAAAAAACTGTTTGTAAATACATACACTTCTTATATGTGAAAGAGAGGAGTAATTTGTGCATACGTGGAAGCGTGTGCTCCACATACACTTTCTGGGCTTCAAAATCTTTTCAGCCTCTGATTATTTCATTTATGTCAATAAGTTAAGAATATCAGAAATACTGATGTCTGTCAGAGAATGACCAAGGTTGGAAACTTGCCATCTGTGTATACGTGCCAGCATGCAGAGAAACCTTGAGGGTGAAAATTATTTGCTCAGGTAAATAGCACTACTCCAACACTATGCTCTTTTTTAACTTTGGAAGCACGGTGATTTAAATAAATACCAGCTTTCCAAATCTGCCCTGCTCTCTGTAGCTGTAGGAGTTTGAATGAAAAAAAAAAAAGAATTTTGAAAAAGAAGCAAACTTTGACAAGTATGGCTAAAGAATCAGCCACTGATGAGTGCATGGGCCAAGGTGATTTAGGAACTCCAGAAAGAGAGAGGCAATGCTGTTCCTGACAATCATATAACCCAGATCTATACACTTCTGGTTTTCTGGGGAAGCTGATACATGTTTAAAACTAACAGAGGTTTTTTTGCAGATCTGAAGCTAAAGCTGAGATAAGTAATTAAGACAAGTTATCATGAGGAGAAATGAACTGTGAGAGATCTTTAAAATAGCATGCCCTACATATCCTTCAAGTTATTTTAAACAGTTCCTCTTAAGGTAATTAAGTTGTGTCCCTTTTGGGTAAATATTGGCTTACTTTTGTAGTTAAAAAAGGTTTAGAGAAGATTTTTTTTTTTCTTATTAAGAAGAAACTTGTATTAAGAAACCAGCTTGGAAAAAAAATACTTTGTATCTGGGAAGTCCTTGGCATCCATAAGCAAGCTTTCCTAAACTGCACCTGATTTTGTGAGTGTCCAACAGAACAACCAAACCTGTATTTCATCCATGATTTGTTGTAAACAGTGAATTACCACTTACTTGCCATAAGTTCCAATAGCAATTTCTGATTACCACTGATGGATGGGATCTTCCCTGTGAAAAGTTTATAGTCAGTGACTTCCTGGTTTTGTGGCAAAACCATTTTGCTCCCATTTGATGGAAAAATTTTGGAGATCAGCTTGTACAAGTTGTTACCTCAGTGGAATCAGCATGGTCTTCCAGCTCTCAGTCCTATTGAAATGTTACTACATCTGGTGGTTCAAGTCTTGTATTTAACATCCTTAATTCCCGAATCTTACATCGGTATCACTGGCTATTGTTAAATATTTCTATTTCTTTATGTACATGGCAACTGAGTGTTCTGATATCAACCAGACTTACTTTTGATTCAAATGGGTGAAAATGAGACTGAGTGGAGTAGCCTCTAGTCATGCAAGCTCATATCATCCTATAATTATGTGAGCATTTGCTCCTGTTTCTCCTTTCCTGTATGTTCTCCATAAAAGAGATGGAAGACAAAAAAGATGACACTTTTTTTTTTTAATGCATCGTAAAAAAAAAAATCTGTTCCCTGTTTTGAATGCTGAGGTATTGTAATGATGGAAGCCATTTAAGTGTCAAAATAGGGAAGAGGTGCTCAGACTGTCAGCAGGAAGTCTGAGGCAGCCAATAATCTGGACCTATATTGGTGTTTCTCTGTCATTCCAGAGTCTTATTTCAAAGACTGTAGGACAGGGTTAGATGCAGCTACAGTCGATGGAGAACTGAGAAAGCTGAAGAGTGACTCAGTGAACATACCACACCAGACAGTAAAGTGAGAACTGTATCCTTCCCACAGTACATATTCCCCTCTGCAGAACATCCTTATGAATGTTTCCAATAGCTCTTTGAAGGACCTAATCTGGCTAAAGATTAACTACCAATTATTTGAAGAACTTCATAATTAGAAAGATCCAGTATTGTGTTCTCTCAGCACTTCAAAGTAATATATAATTTCTTCTTAAATTCACTGGTTCTTACACATCAGGTAGCCACTTAACATGGCTATTTTGTTTCTGTAATTGTGGTACATCCTGTAGTGTTAGTGCAAACTTCTGTGCCCAGCGTTCCCTTGTATCAGGTAGACATAAACTCCTGCAATTCTCCTGCAATTTGCCTTTGCTATAACTAAGCCTGTTTCCTTTATCCTTTTGCACAATGAGCATCTTTCCTACTCCCAGGGTTAACATTTGTACCTTTTCATCTGATAAAGAACTGCAGTTTGTTTCATTAATGACCAATGAATCTAACTAACTGTTCACTTAGCAGTCACCATATAAAGCTTTGCAGTTTAGTAGCCTACTTAAATAGTAAAACATTAAAAGAATCCTCACAAGCCAGGACTACAAAATAGCAATCACAATTGTCAATGTCATTTTCTGTGAAGGAAGACGTCTCCATTTTCAAAGGCTTATCTCTTTTTATGCCAACATCATAATTCATGCAAGTTGGACTATAGCAAATAGAGGACTTGCTGTGGAAAATGTGTCATCTTTTCACTGTAACTTGCTATGATCAGTTATTTATGTATCTAGGGTTGTTCATACATATGTTACCCTTTGATCCATTTTCTTCAAGATATAATTGCTAAAATTACACAAGTTTTAGGCAAATTTTAACAATTTTCATTATGTTCTCCACTGGATTTCTCCTTCCATCTTTAGCCAGATTCACATTCACATTTTCAACACCAGTACTTGAAAATTCTCTGTCTAGCATGTCAGGTCTTGGCTTTTTCTGCATTCTACCATCTGTTGTGTTTTGTTAGTATTATAGTATTTGTAATACTGAGGTCATCCCCCACTCTTACCACTGCAGATGCCAACTAGGCAATTTAAAAACATTATTTTCACCAGTTTCCTGTTGTGTCCTGCTTTCTGTGCTTTTTTGGTCTGCTCTACTGAAAAGAGCAGACTTCTGTAAAAATGCAGAGTCCTTACTAAAATGGAACGTAGAAGGTGGGCAGTACAGTTTTTAAGTTGTTTATTTAGTTTAGCAGTCCTTAATACACTGGAAGAAAAAATCCTGCACTCCTCTTTGTATTCTCACCTTATTGCAAGAATTTTACTATATAAATTCTACATAACAGAGATTCACATAAACTCAAGGCAGCTCATTTCTTTGTCTTTTACAAGAACATTATCTCTGCTGTCCTTCAAACTACATACGTCACCTCAGTCTGCTGTAATGGCCTTTAAAAGTTTTGTGGGTAATTCAGCTTTCATCTCTGACCCCGTTCATGGGTGCAAGACACAAATGAGCTCAGTTCCAGTACTGTGAACAGAAGCTTTTCTTCATTTATACAATTTATATTCTCCATATCTCTTGAACTGTAGAAAGAGGGTCAAGGAGCCATAAGAAGTCTGAAATGAGCTTAGTTTTGAGATCTATTCATTAGTTCTTGACCTACAACGGGGATGCCACTCCTCAGAAAAATGACTAAATTTATTAGGGAGAGTGTAATACAGAATAACTTAAACATATCTGGATATTTTCTCATAGGTTAGGTTAGGACTTGGTAACAGAAACAGTGTCAGTGTTTCTCTGAAAGACGTCTACTAAAAACCTTAGCTTAACAACCAGTTATGTTAGAAATAGCTTTCAATAGAATAAATTTGATAGCTTCTTGTTAAGGCTTCACAGCAATTTAACTCCATTCTGATAACAGAATGTTGTGAATATTAATTATTCTCTAAGTTGGGGGTTACAGTTGCTCTTTTTACATTAATCAAAGTTCAAGCAAAATTGAAGAATTCCTTATTTCTCCATGAATTGCATAAGCATGATCTTCACTGATTTTTTTTTAAGTGCCCTAAAAATATATTTCCTATAAAATTACTAACATTTGAGGCACAAAACAATATTTAAATCTATTTATCATCAGTGACCAGTGAAATTTGCAATGTTCAACAATGGGGACAATTTTTTTGTGAAGCTTATTTGTTGTGTGCTTATTTAGAAACACTAATCATTTTATTTCTGAGAGCAGCAAACATAACTTCCTTTCCCTAGAACTATTATTTACAATATGGAAGATCCAGAAAATATTTTCAATCAATTTTTATGTGTAACACTATGCAAGTACCAAATCCTCCACTTCCACAATGTTGATGTGAAACTGGGATAAACTTTATAGAAATTTCACCATTATGCCAGTCATCATTTAGTAAAAAGTATACATACACATACATACATATATATATATGCACTGATGTACATGACTTCAACTGGTCATTGTTTTACTAAATCATTATGCAGAGCAAAGCAAAAATATTTAAAACTCAAGTAAAAGCAAACCTGGTAGACTTCAAAGATCTGTTCTTGTTCCCACTTTAATCCTTACAATGTACTGGCTGGTTTCTTAAAAAAATGTGATTCTCTTCTCCTCTGAGGTCCTCCCTCATCTTTTTCTCCCCAAACAAACAAGAGAGAGCAAAATCAAAAAACCTCCCTTAGTGCCTCATTTAGGGAAACACTGTAGAGCAAGTTCAGACCTCAATCCCCACTGACTTCACAGGGAAAAGATACTTTCCATCTTCCTGCATTGCTGGTAAATATTGTACAAATTCAGATCACCATGCAGTTAATGTGTCTTTTGTGTTGAAAATGGTTTCAATGGCATGTGTAATTATATTTCTATAAAACATAGGCCTTGACTATCATTAAACTGCACATCCATAAGAAGACCAGTAGATAATTTAGTAACAAAATCTATGTTTTGAAGTGAATAAAGATCTGCTACCACTAGGGAAAGCAACCTATTGATTTAGACATGGTCTGCTAAAAATACAGGTTTTACCACTGATTGTTCTTTGTGAGGAGGGCTGAGGGAGTATCTTTTGTTTTATTCAACCCCCTAATTATTATAAAAGGATTTAATTTTAAAATATTTAGCAATCCAATGAAGTATAGAACTCACAAGGTTACTTAGTTTCTTTCATAAATATTTTCTCTGTGAAATCTACCTTGCATTCATTCCTGGGGCTTAGGGTATTACAGTTCTCCTTTTCTGAGGGGAAAACTGAATCTATGTGCAAGCTTCAAATAATTGGTTGCCTTTGGGTCACAATACAGGTTCTCATTACAAGGCCCAGATTTTTCAGAGTACTGAAGCACAGCTGGTATTCTTTGGATGGGAAAAGTTAATGCTTCAACTTCCTGGAACTTTCAGAACCTTTTGAGATTGATGATGGTTTTTTTTTCATGGTAAATTGGATTATTCAGAGGGATGCCACTAATGAAAAATCCAGTCTGTCATATCTCTAAGTGTGGTGTGACCTACACAGCAACAATCAGACACAACCCAATTATTTTACTGGGTTTTATGCAGAAACTTACCCACAAACATTGTATTATATGGTATGTCTTCCCTAGCATATCTAATGAAACACTCACTTCTTTTGCTGAGAAGCAACAGAAGAAAAGAATATCCCTGCACTTCCTCAGAGATAGACCAGTGCAGAAGAATTTAGAGATCAATACTCTTCTTATCAGCAAGGAAATTCCAAAATTTCTCTTTGGATATGGATAATAAATTGCCCAACAGCTTCTTTTAAAACCTTTCGTTCCACAAGCCTGTTTTCACATAAGTTAAGATGTATTCCTTCTAATAAATTTCAAACAAACAATCTTCCACTTTATAAATTTTGATTAAGACATTGCATAGCAAAAGAACAGCAAGAATCTATAAATGTATAAATGTCAGCACAACTCTGCTGCCTCACTGGATTAACTTCTGAGTTGTCTTCAGAAACTCCCTTTCAAGAATCAGTCAGAAAATCCCATGTGTGGATAATTATAGCAGACGCATGTAGGATGGAAGTAAACTCTGGGGCAGAGCTAAGCATAAAGCTAAATATTAAGACCTTGAAGTTTTAAATGAGAACTAATGCAAATTTAGATTTGAACAATCAGTGTTGTGAGTTAAGCTTGTGGGCAGCCAGCTTTCTACAGTGGTTGCTTCTCTCTAGTCTATTCTGGCCTCTCACAAGTATCTATTTTCTTTCATTCACACAAACCCAGTTTGTAGAATGATTCTGTGTCTCTCTGATGTTCTTTCCCCATTTTTGAACTGGTTTTGATAACTGCCACTCTAAATAATTAATGTTGGGCTGGTATTTTTCTCCGAGTTTACCCCATAAGAAAGCAAATTACAGAACAGCTGAAGTAATAAAGATAAGATAATACATAAGTAGTCAGAAGGCATAATGAAAAGAGTAATACAGATTTTGCACTGGTGGGTGTTAGACAATAATTCAATATCTCTCTAAAATTACCTCATTAGTGTCATGCCATATTCTGAGATAGATGTTTGGAAAAGAACTTAGTCTCTATAAATGTTAGCTTCTGCAAAGTTCCTAGTAGGGTTTCAACTTCACCCTCCAAAGCTTTTCTCTCCCTACTGTTTTTATCGTGAGACAGGCAGGTATTGTCAAGACATCTGCAAAGGTTGCAACAGTTTTGGACTTGGAAGAAAGAGCCCACTGAAAGTCATGAACTTGCAATTGCTGGTGTAATGCTTTTCATTCCATGGTTCATTCTTCATCCGAAAACACATTACAGTGAAGATACAGAATGATTGAAAAGAGTGACTCTAATACAAGGGGGCATGCTCTGAATGACAGCTGTCTGATCTGACCATTATTTCCTTGCTCCTGTAACTTGAGGTTACAGTATTCCCTTTTCTCCACAGGAATGTATCTGGCCTCAATTCAAGAAATAAGAAAAAAACCAGAGTAACAGAAATAAAAAGTCAATTTTTTCAAAGAAACTCTCAATAAGTGATTATCTAAATGAATGAAGCTTGATACACATGTATGATAAGATAAACCACAAAACCATCATAAAGCTTGTCACCTGGCCATAAAAGGAACCTATCACATAGGGCTGAGAAAAAAAGTGGGGAAATCAGTATCAGAATTCAAGCGAAAAATAGAGTAAATGGGAAAAAAAAGTTTTAAATTGGAAGCAAATTAATTATTTGTCATTTTAAAGGAGCTTTGCTTTTCTGACTTTATCAATTTGTCACTGAGACTTTCTGCAAGGTTGAGAGCAAGGACAGCCTTTTTTGTTTGTTTTGTATGTAATAGGGGACTTTCAATAATACTTTATTCTCCAAAAAATTTTACTACTCAAAGAAATCACACTCCTGTCACAAAAATTGGTTTCTTACAATTCAGAAGTTGCTGAAAATTTTTCACTTTCAAATTAAACAGTTATTTAGAAGAGTTAATTATCATAATCCCAGAAAAGAAGGAACTATAAAATAATCCCATTTCTGGTCTCTACAGTGACGTTTTTTTCAACCACACAATAGCTGAAAAAGTAATCGGTATTACACATTTTATGTTCTATTTTGAAGCTTCATTCTGAGAGAAAGTCAATTTTTTCTATACCTTCTGTCCCTGACAAGCTATTAAAGCCAAGCAAAATGGTTTACAAAATTAGTTTACTCTCCAGTTTAAAAAAGAAAGTTTATACATGAAACAATGGACAGCACAGGGAAATACAAAATAGTTACTATCAAAGCTTGGGGTGAGAAATCAATTTACACAATGTTCGTCCAAGTAGTAAGCAGCATCTGATTGCCAACCTTTTTTTTTTTTTTTAGTTTGATGCAGACAGAGATGAAGAAGAAGTGTTCTTTGACATAAGCTCAGCAGTTGACAATAAACTATTTGCAAACAAAGAGGCTGCAGCAGGTGAGTTAATGTAAGAATGTAAGATGTAAAGAACCACAATTTTCATACTATATTTAACATTAATGGGATCTGTTCTTCATATTCCTCAAGTACTGCAGCAAAGTCTTGACCAACTTCAAACACTTGCACAACCAAGGGCAAAAAAAAATTCCTTACACTTGAAAACTTTACACACCCCACCTAACATCCTGCTTATCTACAAGCTCACCTTAAAATACTATTGATAATCCACTAAACAACTATATTTCTAATACAAGAAGTGGTAAGTTGATCTAGTCCAGGTATCAGATAATACCTTAGTGTTCACCAGAAAGCCAGTCCTATGAGATTATTTCCTCCCTAATAGTTAGTACTAATTCTGAAGCTGTGTGTAAGTCAGACATTTGTGGTTTTATATTATTTAGTTATATATTTTTGTGATTACTGAGGCATGAATGTCTTCAAAGAAAAATCCTGTGAGGGACAAAGGACCACAACAGGGTTGAAGCTAAAAAAATCAAAGCACTGAAAAAATCCATAACATCTGTCAGAAATATTTTACTTGAGGATACCAGGAAAATGTTTCTTGGTAATTTCACAACTTTTTCTTATTACAGATGGCATCCGTGGATGCCTTCCAGGTAGACCATGAGTGTTATATAGGTAGGTGAGGTCATAAATATCTCACGAAAAAGCCCACAAAGAAGAAGAAGAAAGTTCTATGCAAAATATTTTCATGTAAATTTACTGGCTTTACTGAAACAAAGATAGATACACATAAAAGAGAGAGTTTAGGAAAACTCATTTGCCATAAATTGACAGACAGAGTGGTTTGGGTATTTGTAATCATGAACACCAAACTGGGAGTTGCCAAGGGAGGAGAAATTGCTGAAGCACAGTGAAGGATCATAGTGGCAATACACGTATTGTTTCTCTTTGAGTAAAGGATATTACTTTTTTCCTAGCAAGGTGTCTGCAAAAAACAGTCTTTCAGACAGCAAGATAATGTCCTTTTGAAGATTTTTAAAAGGTGTTCCAAGATAGCCAGCCTATAAAATACACCCACCATAAGGCTATTTTTAATAATATTCAAAGTGAGATAAAGATGAATTATCAAGGCAAGGTGGAGCGGGCATGTTGAGAATAAAAGAAAGTGCATTAGCTTAAAAAAAAACAAAACAAAAATGCCCAAACCAAACAAACAAAAAAAAACCCAAAAAACCCCCACCAAAACAGGCTTTGATAGTGGTACAATGGTAAGCTTTGATAGAAGATGCACACAACATTACTAGCTTTCTCTGCTGAGTGCCACACTTACCACTTTTTTGCTAAGTCTTATTCCTAAAGACAAGAGATTATTCCAAAGCTAAAATAGTATTCCCACTGTATTGATAATCACCTGTCTATTCCCTAATTACATGAGCTAAGTTCTTAACAGCAAGAAGAAAGTGGCAGAAAGGTACAGGCTCTGAGAAACAGATTGACAAATGCAAACCACTTTGCACAAACTGGTGGTGATTTTGGATGAGTTCTGATCAGTTCCTTGAAACTCTGATCTACTTAATGAATTCCTGAACTAAATAATCAAAGATCTATGAAGGCTACAGCCGTCTAATTGGTGCCTAACCTGATCACCAGTAATAGTAAGGAGATTCAAAGCAGGATTTCTAGACATCCTATGAGACTGGATATTTAAATCCTAGAGGTCACAATTCCACCGTTTCCTTGATCTCACTTTTTGTATTTTAATCTTATTAATAATCTTTGTATTTTAATAATATTGCAATGTTTTGGTTCCTAGTGACTAAGATAATATTTCTAATATTTTCATAACTCCACATCAATATAACCCACATGTTATACCTCTAAAATCCAGTTGTAATCAACTGCATAACAGCATACACTGAATATAAAACAACTATTTTTACAGTCCAAAATACAGTTCTCATTGTTGCCTTATATGACATAATAAGACTAGTGCTAAGAGCAACAACTTGTCATGAAACACTGTGTGAGATTGAAAGATTTGTATTAGAAGCATCCTACTAAGAGCAAAATTAAAATCCAATTATTCTAAAGCTACTCAGTCCTTCAATAAATTTCAAGTGGAATACAATAGAAATAATTTTTCCTCTAAGCATGTCTTGCCCACATACTTACATGAAAAAGGTATTAGTTGAATTATTAGGCCATACTTCAGAGCATATTCCAAAACATAAAAAACACTTATTTTGCTGAGCAACATCTTTCTGAGTTACTGTTACATCTGTACTGAGTACTGGTTTTGAGTAACATCTTTCACAGAGTAGTCAAAGGATTACTTTTATAAGTGTTGAACTGTGCAAATACTGTGGTTGTTTAAATATGTGTATGAGCATATATTAGCTAATGAACCATATTGAATTGACTTGCTACCAGGATTTGAAAAAAGTAATGGATTTAAGCAAAGTTTGGAAATTCACAAGTTGATTTGCCAGAATACAAATGCTCCAAGTCGCAGACTTAATTAGCTCACACGATGGAGAGTAGCACCTTGTAATAGAAAGTTAAATCAACTGCAGACAAATCTGGGCAGATGAGAACATTTTAATCTCATTGTATAAATTAATTTAGTGAACTGTAAAAAAGCAATGCTTGACATTTGCATTCATGAAAACTTAAGGGTGAATACAGTTTCAAAGAAAAATTACATGCACCCAGACTCAGAACACTGAAACGTTTTATAGGACCAGAGACATTTACAACTATGATGCCCCTGGGTTCTGGAGTACATTTCTGTGGTAGGAAACACACACTGTCCTGTAACAGCCATACTGTGTCAGCCTTCTATGACTAATCCCGTGCCATTTAGCTTGGGAGCCACAAATAAAGTGTAAAATACACCATAAAATTTAAAACTACAACCTCATGGTGAAGGAAACAACTTAGTGCATCCCCACACCCCTCCTGGGGCAGGGACAGCTCTCTCTGACTGCCAGGCCTGGTGGGGGTAGCCCCCATCAGCACACTCCTGTACAACTGCAGCTACCCATTAATCCAACCTGTGCTCTGGCATTGGATCCTCTTGGGTTCTAAGCGAGACAGCTTGTCATGAATGATGACTTCAGTGTCAAGATACAAAGCCTAGCAAAAAAATAAAGGAATGCATTCTAGCTGATCTGCTGGGGTTTTCTCTGCAATTTGCTCTTCCCTGGAGAGCTGATTATTCTGTTAACAGGGATCTAATAAAACCTTCCAACTGATTTATTTTTTTAATTGTGCAGTAGTGTACCTAATAAAATCCTGGGATTTTTCCTAAGGGAAACACAGGGCGCATGAAAATGACCAGGTTTTTCTTAACTCATCTTCATGTATTCAATATTGAGAAAGCATTTTCTAAGTCATGTTGAGTACCTTTTCAGATTGTGCTTGTGAGCTGTTTCTCCATGGCAGTAGAGCTTTCGTGCATTTTTAAAATTTAACTTTTGAGTTTCCCCTTTTTAAATTGGTAGTTAATCAGTTTGCAGTTAAGTTCATACAAGCACACAAAGGCTCTAAGTTAACTAAGAACTGAGATTATCTGATGGAACAGGGCATTCCTTTCAAAGGAATGCAGACAATTGAGACCATAAGACTTCCCTCCTAATAGTAAACAAGCCTTAATTTCTTTTTTTAATAGTTCTCAGTGTACCAACTTATCCAAGGAAGAACAATGCAACTTAGAAAAAGCAATGAAACTTATGATCAGCAGTTTTGTTGTCAAAGCACAAGACGTGCAGCCTGCAGACTCATTGAAAGCAGCAGGGCACATTGACTTCCAAACATTTTAATCAATCCTTCTCTTTTCCTTTCACCAACATTTTGTTTCTCCTTCGGTAGCCAAACATTACCACAAGCTTTACATTAAATATTGCTGATTGAAACTTGGGCTTAGCAAACCTGGGCAGAGTTATCAATTTTCCATTCTTTCCAACACTTTCCCCTTGGTTTTAGCTTTGTCAGTAGCTTTGCCTACCAGTGGGATTACTGATTCTCTGTGCCTTGCCAAGTAGCTATCTGGTAAGCTTCTGCTGCCACATGTACAAGCAGCTAATTAGTGAACTGTCATCCTCCCCTGAAAAACCATTTTAGTAAGATTTAGTCCAAACTCAGCAAAATATGCTCCCTCCAACAACAAACTGACTTAGCTACTTGTCAAGATAGAGCAAGCTACTCGTGTTTATTGACGCTGCACCAGGGAAATCATAAGTACTGTTTTATATCCCCTTCATTACTTTATCTTTTCCTGAGAAGTGTCCATTTGCGTCAATTCATTCCTGGTATGTTTGTCTTCAGGCAATTTGAGAAGGGTAGGTAAATCTGTATTCTGTTCAGTGATATATGGTTATGGGTTTTATTAGTTTTCATTGAAAAAAGGCATATTTTCAATATTCCTGGCATTCCTTGAATATTCCTTAAAAAGGAGCTAAGGGTCCCCAAGGAAACTCATGTCCTAGTTGGAAAAAAAAAAAAAAAAAAGCAGCCTTAAGATGCTTTGCTGTATTAAAATTGCATAACCATTATGGCTTTTATCACCTAAGATACATTATGCATGAGTATTCATTTTCAGCCTGACCTTTACATTTAAGTTTGCAGCACCATATTTCATATTAACCTTTCTAGCTGAGGATACATACTGCTCTTGGTAGTTAAGTGACAGTAAATCAAATACTTGCACAAAAGTACCACTAAAAGTGATCGATGTGTCAAGGTAGGCCAGTTCTCATGAAGACTGAGGCTTAGTTAAATTATATTGTCAACAATGACAATGTTAAGAGTGACATGTCAGCTGTGTAATAAGGAAAAAAAAGCTAGGATTCTCTTAGTAGTTGTAAATCTATTTGGTGGCATATATCTTTTACAGACAGATTTTCAAAAGCCCATAGAGGGTATCTGCCAGAGAATGTGCTGCCTATATACGTGTGGCATTCTATGGCAGCAAGAGTGTAATCTCTTTCTGTTTTGTTGGTTTTTATAGCAACCTGGTAAAGAATGCATGAGGAAGAAAAAAAGCAAACAAAAACAAAACCACACAAGAAAAATAAAACCACCAGCAGATGGTAGACCCAAGTCTTTTCCTAGTATTTCTTACATAGTCCAAAAATTTGCTTCAGAGATTAATTTGCAGCACTTGTAATATGGATTGCAAATTAAGACATTCTGGAGTTATTGTCTCTACAAGCAGTTATGGTTTTAGTCATCATCCAGTTCCTCTCCTCTGTTCTCTCTCTCCAAGATGTTTAGTTCACCATCTACATAGATTGCTACTACATAAACTTTAAAAGCAAACAAAAGCAGATCGTATGTAAATGCACAGGGCACAAACTGAACTGCAAAATCTGTTACTAGCAGTGCTTGTTTCAGTGAGCCACCATCTCTAATGGTGAGAAAACCCAGGTCAGCAGCTGTCTTAAAACTATGAATCCTCAGTGCCAGTGCTTGCAGGATCATCATACAAAGTAGATGCATCTGTAACCCGGGAAGGAGGGAGTTTTTTCCTCATCAATGATCTTGTCTGACTGGGGACATGAAGGCACATAACAAAGCACATCTTATACTTCCCCTTGTGTTACCTGTTGCTCCCCACATGGAGAGTGTTTGGACTCACTCATGGCTACTGACTGGTTCCAGTTTTCAGATCTCTGAGTGTCATTACAGTGGTTTCGTTACTCTCAATTTAATAATGCTGTGAAAAGTCCTGCTGCAGTCACACGCCTGTTGACATTTTAACATTGTGCTGATATGTGTAGGATTTGGTTTAGATCTGCACCATCTGGAAAGCACAGGAGATTATTTCCTTCCCCTTTTCCCAGGACTGAGATAATCAGAATGGGTTGATAATACCAGAATATGAATGTGTCCATACTATGCCCTTTCTGTGTTTATGTAGAAAGGGGTTTAACCACCCATTCCAGTTTAACAATGTCCCCCTGCAAGACTTATTGAAATACCCAGCCCAGTTTCTGTTATCCTGAACCTTCAACATTTCATCTGAAGCTAAACTGTAAAGCTCAGGCTTCTCAGAAATGGAATTTTGTCATCCCAAGCTCAAGAGGCTGCATGACTTGCTGGTGCTGCTGCTGGAAGATGATGGGGAGAAGGGGCAGAGCCACACTGTAACCTTGGAAAGGGGCAGGATAAGCATGGGGATGAAAGCTTTGGTCCCCTATCAACATCACTCCAGGATCCTTATCTGCTAATCACCAGTTAGTTACTATTTCCCATTTCCTTTCTCTTTCCTAAACATGGTTTATACTCTCCCCTGAGAAAAGATCCCTGTGGCATTTCCCAATTGCAAGACATGGCACAGAGAACACTCTGCCCAATAGATTTGCCATCTAGCTGAAACAATTCACCATTTGGGATAACCACTCCTTATTAAGATTTGTGGTAGCTTACATGGATGTTTTGAAGGCTTTGTTAATGGAATACCATTCTCCTGGGTACTCTAACACATCTGAATGGTTCCTTGGATCACAGGTTTTGCATGCATACAAACAATTGGAAATACTATAGTTCTCCTTCACATAAGGTGAAAATTTCCAGTCAAGTTCTAAAGTCTAATTTTCTTTTCCTATTTTAGGGCCAAGTGAACTTGACTGCAGTCTAATTATGGATTCTGGAGATACTGTTTATACAGAATTTGACTTTGAAGACCAGGTAATTTCATATATTGTGGTCTTTCTCTAGACAGTTTTCTAGTTTATATACACACCGTGCTATACAATTTGTCTGACCAAGGTGGTGCAATTTTTAGAGCATGTAAGCCAAAGGGCTTTTTGAGTGGAATTTAAGTAAATTCATGATACACAGAGGTTGCTTTCTGATTATGAGAAAATTGTGACTTTTATTGTATTAAGAGCCCATATCTTCCTTTACTGTACATTGCTGAGTTTCCTCCACAAAGTTTAAAATACTGGCAAATAGAAATGGTGGTACGCACTGTAAGTGTATTTTAAATTTAAGGAGAGGGAGTAAAACAATCTTCAAGAGGCAGACAGGAAAATACAAAAGTCTGAAATATAACTAAAATCAAATCAAACATTCTCCCCTTGAAAAAAAAAGGAACATGATTTTAAGAATAAACCAACAAATGCTTACCATATGTTGAAACCAGCCTTTCTGCTGATCCCGCTCTATCCACATCTTAAAACTAAATTTCGATAGCATTTTCCTTGTACACAGGAATAAAGAAAGCTAGAGAGGGGTGAGAAAGGTTGTATACATCTTTCCCCTCTAATCTCCTCAGCACTGGTAAGGCTACATCTAGAGAACTGCAAACAGTTCTGGGCTCACCAGTACAACATATGGAGAACTCCTTGAGAGAACCACTGAAGGGCCATGAAAATTATCTCCTGCATCTTTCCTACAAAGAAAGGCTGTGAAAGCTGGGAGTGTTCAGTCTGGAAAACAGAAGGCTTGGGGGGAAATGTCATCGATGTGTACAGAAATCTGAAGGGAGTGTGCAAAGATGTAGCCAGTGGTGCCCAGTGGCAGTGTAAGAAGCAACAGGCACAAGCTGAAACATGGGAGGTTCCTGTAGCTTGGATATTGGGCTAAGAATAAACACTACTATTATTGCTGTGCTGTGGATGAGTACTAAATGAATGAATTATAATTTAAACCACAGATATTTTAAAAGCCATTTGCCTGTCACATCACCATACTTAAGGGTAGTGGTTTTGTATGTTTTGTTCTCTGCCTTGTAATTTTGCATGAATCTCCTTGCATTTTCTTCATGAACACCACAAACACTTCTCTAGATTCATGAGCTGTTTGGCAAGGAATGTTATTTTGTGTTTGTTATCATTCAACTAAATGAAGTTGTAAATGTTCTCACTTCTTTCCTCATTATTCACAAAAGAGATCTTTTCTTGTGAAATTTTAAAGCTAATGACAAAATTAGGACCAACAAAACTGAATTTTCATTCATTCATTCACTGATTTTCTTCCACATTATTCAATGCAACACTTTATGCTCACCTGCAACATTATTTTTCTAATTCTGTTTTGTCTCAGTCATTTCACTTTGGCTTTTTCAAGCAGACAGCTTGTCTCTTATTTTAAATCTCATTCTTTCATAAATCCTTCTTAGAACACTCTCTACTGCAGGAATTTCTCAGGTTTCTCATAATATTTTTCTGGACTGCTCTACTTCTTTATTGCATGGTTTAGACCTTTACTCCCTATAAAGCATAATGTATATTTAAATCATGTTTTGATTATGCTGATGATCAATTTTGCATTTCAATGATATTCTAAATACATTTTGGCAGTGTCTGAACACTAAAATTATACTCTTGGTTCCATAATGTTTGAAATTCTGTTCAAATAATAAAGACAAGTTTTATAGTTACAAAATAAAACTAACAGAAATTTATGAAAATTGCACCAATCTATAATTTCTAACTATATGTTTCACTTATAATACATTGCACAGCCCACGAAAGCACTGATTGCAGTTTTAAATGAAGTTACATGTGGTTTCACGTGAGACTGAACAAGCAGACTGGGGCAGGACCTTACTGCTTTTGTCACTAGCAAATATTTCTTCTGCTCAAGGTGGCTGTTAGTTCCTCTCATTATTTTGCCAGACCAATGCATTATTGTTCTGGCAAGAGTGTAACATGGTTAACAGAGGAGGAGGAATGAAGTAAAATCAGTTCTAAAAAAACCAAACACCACTCTTAACTCTAAGAGAGATACATAAATATGAAGTGACTAAAAATTACTCACTCTCTTCAACTGCAACCCGATGCCTTTGATACTTATTAGTGACATTTTAAAAAATATCAACATTTCTATAACTGATAAATATTTTCATGCCCAGTTATGTGAAGTGCCTTGTACAAATTTAAAGAAAATGTAAAGGTGAAAGCAATTGCAACTAAAATCCCTTACTGCTTAGTTTTGAAGTGGTGCAAATATTACATACAGAAGCAAAGAAGGGTATGAAGATTATATAATATAATACCACCTAGCTACCCAGTCTGAAAACAAAATTAGAAATTACTGTCAGGAAAGAATGATCAATATCTGAATCCAGGGGTGAGGAACTGCTAGCACTCAAAACTCATTTTTTGAGCTCATTTTGACTGTGGCAGTTATTTAACACTGCAGTGATTTACTACATACTGTTTATGAATCATGTGAAGCATCAACAACCTTTACTCAGAGAATCTCAAGTGGAAAAGGCACACATATCAGGATACAAATGTGTCATGCAGTGATGTTATTGTATAGGAAATCTGTCATGTCTCTCTGTCATGAGAACGTGCAGGAGAAGAAGAGTGGTTTCTAAGCAACCTTACACAGCTGAGCTGCTAAAAATGGCTGAATTTTAGCAGAACATCTTGGTAGTCACTGAACAAGAGGAGCTGGGGGTTAGAGCAGTGCACAACACGTCCTGAGACAAAGGCACAGCAGGGCACGAGTCTCACTTGGCACAGCTGAAATGGACATACACAGATACCTTTGCATTTTCTTATTCTTGGGATGAGACAGCAAAATCTCCAGCATAAACTCTGCCAAAGTTTCAGAGTTCTTCAGATGTATGCTACTTCTTCCAGAATATCTTCTCTTCCTGGCAGGCAGGAACAAGGAGTGGTGTAGTTCCAACTAATGGTGTGGTCATCTGCTCATCAAGGAGTGCTACAAAGTGCAGTGAAGTGCTTTACAAAAAATGCAAATCAAAACTAATGCAGGCTAAGACCTGACTTTTCTGGAGGAACATAGAGTGGAAATGGAATCTAAAATAACTCAGAAAAAACTTGAGCTTTGTCCTGTGCATTCTATAAAGGAACATTCAATTAAATTCATTTAACTAAATTAAAAGCAAGCTGATGGTTTTCTACTGGCTATGGATGAGTGCTTCAAGAACTAGAACACTTGTTATCATTAAGTCCCTACAGAACTGAAAGGCAGGAGGGAAACAACCAACCAATTTTTTTCTCCAAATTACTAAATTATTTTTCTGTTCTTTCTTAAATCTGCAGCTGTCAGAGTCTGTATTACAGAAAAAGTAATCTAGATCTTTAGACTAGCAGACCGAAATACATTCTTCAAAAAAATAAAAGTAGATAGTACCACTCACTGAAAATGCCTTGAAGAAAAATCAGAATCACAGCAAGTTAGGGGCTGGAAGGGACCTTGAAAGATTCAGGGTCACAATAATAAGCAAGAATTTCTTATCTCCATAGTCTTTTCTGGGGTACTGATTGCACTATTCAATTACTTGATTGAAAATCATAAGAGCACAGTAACCTGGTAAGATTCAGATATTTTCAACCATATAAAGATACCAGGAATATATTTTGGGCTGCTCATTTTTGGGTGCAACAGTATAGCTTCTAATGAGGGAAGTCCTGCACTTTATAGAATGTTCTGAATCTGCAGAACTCAGTCATTACTAGAATCTGATTTAATAGGAAATATCTCTTGCTGCTGGAATGCTCTCAAGTGTGCTACAGGTTTTCAGTGTTAACTGGATTCATTCATACTCACCATTCAATTTCTCAAATTTGTCAGACTGGCTGGCAATACAATACCACTTGTTTCCAGAGATCAGACAAGTTTTATCTTTAATAATCAGGTATTATAAAACTACTGTCTGGCTTATTTTAATGCATTCAAGCCAAGGAGTATTGAAAAATCGGTATTAATGGATCCTATCAATTATTTTCTTGTGAAAATAAGGCTTTCAAGATATCCTTAGCTAGAGTCTGAGGAATATTTAGGCAAACTGCAGAAAAAGTTAAAACATACAGTCAAATGCCTGTAGAATCAATACACACCTGAACAAGTACAAACAGAACTGATAACTTCAAAACTAGGAAACGTGAAAATTAGGTAAACTTCAAGTAAAATAATACTGTAGTCTTTTTTCATACTGGGGGGAGGGAATATATTTCATATTTACCAAACATGGAGACTCATTTATGTGCCTCAAAGGAAGTGACAAGTTCATAACTGAGGCATTTCCATGTCCTTCAGGTGACTGCATTTGCTTATGCAATTAGGTAAATGCAATGACACATGCAAAGGAGAGATTGTCTTTCTTGCCTTTTCCCCAGGTGTGTCAAAGACCTAGGAAAAGTAGATGTAAAAGAGACTGGAAGATAATAAAAGCTTTTCTGTTCAGCAGTGATAAGCAATCTATTGAATTTTTAAAACATGCATAACCCACTCTTTGCTGCAAGTGCAGCATGTTTTATAATTAGAACATGTGACAGCTCACTTGAAAAGCAACAAGAAAACCAAAATGTAGTTGAGGTAAAAAAAACCTCAAAGAGAATTACTTGCATTCTAACAAGAGGAAACAAGCTCTTGATTAAAAGTTTTTGCCATGTAGTAATAATTCTTTTTACAGCTCACTGCCATTTTCCACCCAGAGAACATCCAAATCTAAGCTTTAGGGGAGCAGGAGGAAAGCTATAAATGAACTGATGAAAAACAGACTCTGTTGCTAACAAGACTGTAACAATGTTTCTGGCCTGATTTTCATACCTTGAAATTTAAATATTCAAGAGAGATAATGAAAAGACCTTTAAAGTATTTTCAATGCAGAAGCAGAACACAAATAATCCTAAAAGTGTTGGGCAGCAGCAGATTGAAAGCCTCATTTAACTAGAGCTCTCTGGATTAGACTGAAGACCATTTCCTTTATTTATGAAATTTCTTGTTACTTGTCACTGTGTTTTGACTCCATTTTCTCCACATCAAATATTCAATCCAAGTAATTTATTTAACCCTCCAGCTACAGTGCTCCAGGAGTTAACATTTACAATACAGCAAAGAACAAACTGCACATCTCCATCAGGAGAAATTTTCGTGGGGACTTCTATAGCTACCTTTCAAAAATAGATAAACATAGATTAAATAATTTAAGGGCTCAGATCTAGAATGTACTGTATTAACCATGTGCTTTCTCTTTACTTCAGGACATAAGGAACTTTGGGTATCACAGCAGTTTTAGTCATATGCTATGCAGCATTAATTGTTACAGCTCTTAGTAAAATGACCAAGGCAGCATTTGGGCTTTTAATGCTGACCATTTCTGTGATGTCTCTTTTCTGTGATTTCTCTTTTGCTGGGATATCAATTTGACTTACAGATCATGCTCTACTAGGAAACTGATTAAAACAGGAGTACACAATAGAAAAGAAAATGGACTCTAGGTAACTCAGAGGATGATTGCAAAACTCTGCTCCCTCCATATTAGTCTTTGTTGAAGAGCACAGAAAGGTGGAGTCCAAGCTAGTTTAAGGATATCTGCAGAAAGAGATAATGCACAAGCATCCAAAGAGATGGAAGAGCTGGAGAGGCAGGCCTAGCTACAGAGAAAAGATGCTTAATAGAAATGTACTGAAGTCCATGAACAATCTGTTCAGTTCAAGTTGCCATGGAAACTATCCTATTAAATGCTTAAAAAAAGAAAAAAAATCAGTTATAGAAACAAAGTACTGTGGTTGGCCTGCTACAACCAATTGTATTTTGGAGTTCTATATTATTTTTTAAGATTGAAAGCATTAGAATTCACAGCACCTCACTCATTTTTCTAGCAGTAGGCTAGTGCACCTTCCTCCCTCACACCAGTCTGTCCCTCCACTGGCAAATGAAAGCACAAAATACAGCTTTACACCTAGATTTATGAGTTCAGCTTTTCACATGTCCACCTTTACAGCCCAGACAACCTGCATGATTCTTGGGGAGTATCAGGATCCCAAACAGCTGATGCAAGTAGGTTCCACATCCAAACGTGTTACATTGCACCTAAAGCTGATAATGAAATACAAAGATGTGTTTAAAATCATTCCCCTCTCTGCCTCCAAGACTCAGACACCTGTCTGTGGACAGGTTCTGTTCACACAGCCCAGAATTTCTAAAGATAGCCAACAAACCCACCCTTAAAAATATTTGTAGCAACAGCTCCTATGTTTTAAAGCCTTGAGGAAGAAACAGCTTTTTATAGAACTTTAATGTTTCTTAATCACTATCAAAGTGGATACTACAGTATTTTTACATTTACATATTAAATAGCAGTGATCACAAGGATGTTATTTTACTATATAGGATTCAAAACTGCTCTTTAAATAACATGTATTGAAACAGACAACTGGCTATTCTGGATAAATTGGAAACACTTTTTAAAAAAAGCTATGTATTTTCAGAAAGCCATATGTTTCATATTTGGTTTCTTTCTACTCTTCATGTGTCTCATGATTGTGTAGTCAATTTCAGTCAGTTTGGGCTTAAATACCAATAATAAGGAGTGAGATGTGGCCTAGTTTTAGAATTCTTTCACAGTAGTGCATCTCAGATGAGTGGCCTATTTCTTCCCATCATTTAATTCTTTCTTAAAAGAGAAGTTCTTTATAAATACTGTAAAATTTCCTTATTGAAAGTTATAAATTTATCTAATAAAACATAAATGGGTGTTTTGGTAAACCCAGAATATGCTCAGTCAACCATTAAGCAGAGAAGGTCTTTGAGAGGTAGAATTTGAGCACAGCTGTCAACTTTTATCTTAATAGCAGCAAATCACAGGACCTGAGACCACACGCTGGGCTTATTTTTACAGCACCCTACTCCTGTCCTTCTCTGTGCCAAGTTCTTTCAGATGATGCTCTACTTCTGTATATTAAGAGGTCTGTTCTGCTAAGCTACATTCCATGGGTCTACATTTTTCATCCGCTCTGCCACAATTCTGTGCAGTAGCTCTTACTCACTGTCTCAAGACCTGATCATCTGCCACACAAGGGAAAAAGGCACCTACTCATTTTTGTGGTGCCTTCCTAAAACATCTTAAACAACCTATTTCTCTTTTTTCACTGCCAGTCCTAAACTATGACTGGTAAAGAACAGAGCTTTATATCAAAATATATTATACAGAATATATCAAAATACACTATACAGAGTCTTGGGTGAGTGCTGCAGTGTATGAAAGTGCAGAAAGAGCTTGGAAGGGGAGCAAGAAAAAATAATATATATTTTTGAGCATACTGCCCATTGTAGATATTTATGATAGAAGAAAAATTCCTTCCTCTTAAAGAATGAAATAAAATAATACATGTGTCTTAAAGAAAACTGAACGTCTTTAGACAATTCAGATTACAACTGATAGTTACATTTTGCACTTGACTCCTTTGCTGTTAATATTCATAAAGATGGTTCAAATTCTTGTAACAGATCTTTAAAATTAATTACAGGTTACTGCTTAGGGTTACTGCACTCGGCAGCGAGTTTGATTTTCATAAAATAATGGAGCTCATGTTAACAAAATAAATGGGTGGTGCCATGGTGATGAATGGAAGCAGAAGCAAACATTTTTAAGGTTATTTGACTAAAGTAACCCCTTGAACTTTCAATTCTTCCAAGAGAAGCAATTACTGAGTTCTGCCTCAACTGAATCTTACCAAAGCATTTGTGTTTTTTTTCCTTTTGGAAATTTAATTGATACCGCCAAGAGATTCTGCACATCGTGCCAGGGGTGTATGATTTGAGGATCATTCACAAGTATTGTCCTTAGCAGTCTAAGAAAAAGAGTTAGCACTGAGTTCACAGGTCTCCTGCTGCACTGGCTTGCTGTGACAAAAAGCCCCTGGGAGAATTGATACCAATCAGCACAACTACTTCTCTTAGAGTAGAATTGCTTAAGGACTGAGGGCTTTTTACAGAAAATAGGAATTATAGAGGAAAAAATAGTGATAACTTCTAGGAATAATTTTGCAGGCACTGGGAACTTTCTATAAATACATATCTACTGAAAAGGTACTGAATATTGTATTGTAACAGAAGTGTTTTAATATGAGCAACAAATAACTATGCACAGATAATATGGGTGGTGAGTTTCTCAGGTGTTTTCAATACAAAAAGACAGCTAAAAACTGAGTCCCAGTTCTTCAAGTTGGATATGATACTTTCCCCTCTAGTTCAGTATTCTAAACCCCATATAAAAATTGCAAATTAAGCACTTTGTTTACCAGAACACACTTTTGTTGCTGTGATCATGCAAAATGCTGCTGCCGTGCAGGGAGGGGTCTTTCTGCTGCATACTTCATTCCCTGGTTAAGTTCGCCCTTAAAAGTTATTTTGACATTTTTTTCCAGTTTTCTAGTGTCTGGAAATCAATATGAAACAACATAATTTTTACTTAAATTTTCATGCTTAAAAATCACATATATTTGTCATTAAAAAAAAAACCTATAGAAGTTCACAAAAAGCCAACCATTTTTAAAGCAATAAGATTTATTTTTCCCTTCTAAACTACCAATAGTTACTTTTCTTTATGCTATCAAACAAGCATGAATAATCTGAAAAAAATCTTGCTCATCTTTAAGAGCCAGGTAACTTGACCTTGGTTTACAAGTGATAAAAATTAGTTAATACCCACCTCTGTATAGGTATGAATTTGTTCTATTTTCAAAACTGATAGTAAAGTTTTTTTAAAAAGAATAATTGCATAGAGATCTTATCTTTGCTACAAACCCAAAAGCAAAAGGAAACCATAGGGATCTAAAGAGGAGATCAGAGATCTAATAATATGTCAGCATTTTGTAGATGCTATTACAAACACTGGTATTTTCACTCTTTCTGGTTGTGCAAAGCTTTTTTTTGTCCTAAAACAAAATGCCAACTCAAGTAACATTAGCATTGCTTTCCATCTTAATTTCTATTCGTCCATTTTGACACATTTAACTTCACTCTGCTGAGCAACATGAGCTGTATAAGCAGCTATGCCTTTGCAGGAAAGAAAAACCTTGAAGTCTGAGTGAATTCACACTGCTTCTTGTCTTATTTACACCTATTCATTAGTTCTGGACCAGAGGAGGTCAGAGCACAGTCTACCCCTGCTTTCTAGAGGCATACATTAACACCTGGGGAAAGCCACTCAGCCTCAGAACGTGATAAATAAAGCATAAATCAAATTTAAAGTCAACCAACCTGTATGGCTCATAAAATGCATTCCCAGGGACCATTACCCATACATAAAACCTGCAGCTAACCCAGCATATTTCATAAAACCCAAACATTCATATTTACAGAAAGAAAACAGGAGTTTAAAAGGCAAATTCCACAGCTGAACTCTGACTAGCCTCAGGTTCTTCCAACACTTAACTTTGCTAACTAAGGCTTGCTCAGGGTCTTTACGTTTTGCAGTTAACATAAGGAAACCACTCAGGGATAACTACATTTTTACAAATAGTGGCTGCCTACATCTGAAAGATCAATCTGTGATTAGGTATGTGCCTATTTAATCCAGTTGCAAACACGTTTCAAAATCTGAAGCCACACAGATCATGACAAACTGCACTGTGCTGAAGCAGACAGATCACCTGGGCAGGCAGAGCTCAGACATCCCATACAGCTTTCTGACTCCCTTAATCAGCAAGAGATTTTAAAAATCAATTGAGCTGAAGTTCATTTTAAGGATACTTGATGTAGAAGCACCATCTGTAAGCATCTGAGATTCCATTTTATGGTACTTTATTAAGGACTAAGAATTCAAAGTTAATATGCTTGAGGCTAAAGAGTTGAAAGAAATCTAAGTCTTAAACCTAATTCTGGTTCCATATATAACTGTGTTTACATCGACAAGTTACCTAATATCTCTAGTGAAATGCAAATACTGTCCTTGCCTCTATTCCCAAAGGAAGTATAGGGAAAATTTATGTGAAACTTCTGTTTCAGTGGTAACAGGAGCACAAGGAGAAGTGGCAAGAGCCTTGCAAGTTACAGTGGGCAGTAGCTTACTCATTCTCTTCACTGTGCCATTTGTTGCCCTTGGTCTGTTCACACAGCTATGGGGATTTCTAGCAGTGGCTGTTTCTGACAGCAGCCTGAAGCAGAACTGTAAGGAACTACAGCTTGATAACCCTACACTATTTTGATAGGACTAGCATAATGTATTCCATGCTGATACTATGTACTGATGATTTAATACAAGCATGTCAGTATTGTTATTGATATTTCATAGTCCAGACTAAAACATAGATAGTGTGACTGTATTGACACTACATAACCCAGAATGCATCCAGCACATCTGATTATAAGAACAGCAAAGTTCTGTTTATAAGAACAGCAAAGAAATCCCTAATACTCTAATACTCTTGCTGGCCAGTGTTTGTCATTCCTCATTGGTTGTGCAGTATACAGTACTTAATAAAATACTTCCAAGTGAGCAAGCATGAGGAAAAAAACCCTCTCATTTCCCTGATGTAATTAATCCCTCTTTGGAGTTCAGCAGCCTCTGTAACAACTTCTAGTTTGCGTTGCAGTGTGAAGGTAAATACATTGAAGTTGGTTTAGATCAAAACTAATTTTGTGTTTATACTGAAGCTCACATCTAGAACTTGCTCTAACATGGCCTTTCCACTACTAACAACTTATCAAACCATATTTACTTAGGAAGCAGTTCAGCATGCACACCAGTTGCTTGTTTATCACACTGGAGCTGTGCAGTTGGGCACTGGGAAAGCTGTTCCTCACAAAACCAGTATGGGCCAGTTAATCATCTCAAGTTCCCTTGGATTCTCCATGCTCATATTCTACCAACTGAGACAGTACTACTACTATTTCTGTAACATTGTTAACCATGTGTCAACAAAGATTAAAACTGAGAGGTTAGATTATGGAGAAGATACTAGATATACATACAAGCAGATGTAAGAAGAAATGCAAACTATGCAGAATATCCATTTCAATTTGTCAATTGCTCAATTAACAGGAGGAGGATCAGTCAAGTTTTTCTGGTTATGAGAGCACAGGAGGTGAGTTTCTTTTTCAGTATCATTTGCCGTTAATGTTGAAACTTTTGATGTTCCCTGTTACTTGAATAGTTACTTAGATAGTAAAGTGAATTCCTGTTATTTATATTGTGAAAATTATGTCTAGAAGAATTTTTTCATGTGAATTCTCTTATATGCAAATAAAAGCTTGTAAAAGATATTTCTATACTCTTTAGGCCAGCGGATGAAAAATTATTTTAAAAGATTACTGTTAATCAGCATCAGATTTCAGGCATTTTCATGAACTGATAGTTACAAAAAGCTTCTTGGCGTGAGCTGCTGAGAGTTTAAAGGGAATGCAAGGATCAATCAAAACTTTTTACAACAATCTCTTATTATGTAATAAGAGATGTAAATGCCACATAATCAAATCCAAAATTGTATATGATAAATGAATGTGTCTTGTAAGTAATTAAGTCATGTTACAATAAAACTCCAGCAGGCTCAGATGGCATAAAATTGCCTTCTGTACTGGTATCAGGACAGTGACTGGGACAGAGACTGTAAGGTGCTGCTATTTAAAAAATTACAGGGTTAGTAAAAGGCAAAGCTGTAATATATACAGTAGTTTTGGTGCAAAAATGAGAAGAAAACCTGGATTTAAGTGTATTGTTCTTATTTGGCTGAATTTTAGCTGCCTCTCAGATGTAGTACACAGAATATAAAATCTGAATGGCATGTGGTCAAACTTCTATAGCAATTATAATATAATAACATATTCAGAGAAAAATGCAATGGCTCTGGAGGCATATTATTATGTCATTAGGGTCCTAAACCATTCTATGATTATTTCCCTTTCTTTCTCTTTTTTAAAGAACTGAGGGGTTTGTTCAAATTGTAATTTTCAGGTAAAATAATTTTATCATGTCTGCAGAGAGAACTACAAAACTGGGAGATAAATGGGCTTGTGGATAATAACTCCTTTGATAATTCAGTGCATTACGGCAGAAAGTAAACCCAATAAATTCAGATCATCTTGCCTGAGTGTTACACAATTAGTAGTGAAGATAAAACTAGTAGCTCTTGGCAACTAAAGAATTTTTATTTTCATTTTAGACTTTTCAGAAGATCTGAGGAAATCAAACATAATTTTTGTATTTGGTAAGTCAGATTCCCAATTTACTGAGATGTTTGAAAGTCCTCATGTTGTTTAGTTTTGATTACATGATTTCTTTTACAGTTTAGCAGAACAGCTTGGTTAGGGGTATTTACAGGTGGTGTTTAGTCTTTTGAAAGGGTATTAGGATATGTTATTAACCTGTATCTGACCATGCTAATACCAGATGTGTAAAGCTCAGTGCAGGAGGTATATGCAGGTTAACTGTGAACACATTCAAAATTACCTGAGTTCTGTGCAGTTGCAGTATTGTTGTATTATCTCCCACATTAAAGCTGTCTCACCAACATAAATTAAAATGTTACAAGATTGGATTTATAATTTAGAATTCTACAGTTTAGGTGTAAAAAAAAGAATGAAAAGAAAGGAAAAGAAGTTAAAAAAAAAAAAAAAAAGAACCAGGTCTCTTCACCTTTTCATCTGTGAAGTAACTTTTGTAAATGACGATTTCAATCCTGCACGTGCTCAACATGCTGTAAAGAAGTCAATGGGATAATCACCATGCAGGATGCTTAGCATGCACTGAGGCTTTGCAGGTTCAGGGTTTGTTTTATATTTTCTTTTTTGACATCCACAGAGGAAAACACCATGCTAATACTCATTATTACATAAATGTGACTTATTTAACTACCTTAAATTTTGAATGGTCTTTTAAAACAAATTTTTAATTTTCAGGATTCACAAGTTTCATCTTAAAGACTGGTACTAGTTACTTGAAAAGAGCAATTGCTTTTGTATGAAGGACTGGACTGCTTTTTCTTTTTCAAAGAGTGCTTTTTAATTTCATTTATTATTTTCTAGGCCATCTACTAACCATCTTCCAGTTTAAAACTGAAAACATACCTTTTCCCTACTTATTCCTGTCCTTAAATTGGTCTCCAAGTTTCTAGTAAATGCTTCCTAAGAACAGAGAAAAGTAGTACCTAAGCAAAGCCTGAGTTTTCTTTGCTGAAAACATTAAAATGAAAAGTTTGACTTAAGTCCAAATATGGGTTACTTGTCAATAAATTGCTCAGAATGATTTAAACTTTTTCTCCAAAATATCCACATCCTCCTTCCATGAAGCTTTTTGAAGCCTGATGTGAAGAGTGAGGACACATTTTTTCTGAATTTTTTTTTATTTTTTTTTCTAGTGACCAAAATTAAACATTTATGGTTGTTAATTTGGCTGCAAGAAATATCTCAATTTTACTCCATCTAGGTAGTGAAGTTAAATGGTATTTCCTAGAAATAGATTTCTTGCTGGTGCTTGGTTGGAGTGTCCACAATTTTTTTTTTTTACTTGAAAGTAAATCTGCCTGAATCAATTTTTGACCTGTTTAACATTTTACACACTACTCAAATATGTATTGTTTGCCTAAGCAGTAAACATTTCTTACACATCAGTCAAGAGCTGAAGTCTGACCACTGTAAATTGAACACTGCCAAAGGAAACCTTAGGGAAGCAGAAGAAAACTGTCAAGCTGGGGTAGGGGACTCAGGGTGGGGTGGGAAAAGGGAAGAGGGAAAAACTGTCCTAAATTTTCAGTGGCTAGAGTACTCCACTGAAGTAGAGAGCACTAGAAATGTTCAAGCTCATGATACCTTGACTAGAAAGCAGAATACAAAGACCACATAACATTACTAAGAACATTACCCCTTCTTATCTCCACAGGAGTTTCAGAAAACATAACTACATTTGGGTTTGGTTGGGGCCAAAGGAGGAGCAGAAAGTTGTCAGGAATCTTCCTGCACTTTGGATAAGAAACCAGCTCCCAGCTTACTTTTAAATGTAGAGTTTAAAATTTAGTCAATGTTACAAACTTCCTCTGCAGAATCCTTGCTATACTCTGATGAACCAAAGCTGATAATGATTTACACTCAATGTAAATAAGACCAGCTTGTCAGCTGACATTCAGAAGATGGCCACCTATATTTACTGGTAAAACATTATCAGCTGCAGACACTATTGTCTTGTGTATACAAAAAAAAAAAACAAAACCAAAAACAACAACCAACAAATCAAAAAAACCCAGAATTGGTTTTTCTAAGGTATGTCACACCTCAAACAATTTGATCTTCTAAATTAGCCCTGCTTTGAGGAGAGGGCTGTACCAGACAAGCTCTCTTCCAACTTAAATTAGTCTACAGTACCTGTACTACAGCTCCTTCTACAGTAAAATAGGATGAACAGTGCTTATACTTAAAATCCCAGTCAGTCCAAGCACCGACTGTAGAATCTGGTGAAAAATCTAACTTTCTATGACATTAACTACACATTTAAAGAGGGATGAAAACTCATCGGTGTCCCAGAACATCACATCACATCACATCACTCTCCCAATACATGCTTCAGGTTGTTTTTTTTTTAATAAAATCATCTTCCAGAAGAAAGAGAGAGATTTTGTTGTTGTTTTTAAATAACAGCATCATTCCTATATGGTTTCACTCAGACCAAAATCAGACATGAAAAACAGGTGAGTTGCTCTTGTAAAGTCGTCAGATCCCATTCTCTCTGTATGACAATTCTGCTTTACTAATATTCCTAGCAGCAAAGCCAGTGTATGAACTGCTTACATTGCTTGTTCCTGTCCAGGCTCACTCCCAGGGGCAGTCCTGGTTCTCTGCAGCAGCATTTATTCATCTGCTTGTGACATTGTGCTCTAGGCACAAGCAGATGAATCATATGCCAAGGTTTGTGGTCTTCCACTGTCAGGGGGTGGGTCATGAGGGAGAGCAGATGTAAGAGACTCCGTTCTTAAACTGAGATCTTTCACTGATCTAATGCAGACTGCAATGAAACATTCACACTGCTGCTCGGGCAGTCATCATTTCTCCCTACCCACTGAGACCACTCTTCTTCCCCCTTTCAAGTGCTCTCCATGAAGCATTTCTGCACTGAGTAATTAAATGGGGAAAGGAGACCACCTATGGCAGCAGTGCTGCCAAAAGTTATTTACCAGAAGGTCTCCCTACACATTTTCACAGACAGCTGAATCAACAGAAGTGAAATTACTAAGAGAGTGCACAGACCTTTTAGTCCAAACTTGTCTGCAGAAAAGAAACACGCAGAACTGCATCTAATTTTTGTGCTCTGGTTAGTATCCTGGTTCCTGATACTGTGCTTTCTGTTATAAACAGTTAGCAAAAGAGACACACAAAAGATTCAGTTTCCAGGAATAATCTCAGTGACTGATACATCATGCTTATTTACTCAAATCTGTGACTTTCCTCTTTTTATTAAGTTAATGAATGAGCTTTAAAGCAAGACATAATAGTACTGCTAAATGCAGTACAACATAAAGGCATTCTCACAGTGAAGAGCTCCTGGTAGTTCTACACACTCCACAGGTCAAAGTGTACTCACAATTCTTCTGCCATTTCTAGGGTTTAACTCTTTATCTTCATGTCATATTTTAAAACTGGAAGACAGCATGATTAATCCAAATAGCAAGTTCCCATGAATTGGACTGTCACCAGTTAATATTTTTTGTTTCACCAAAATATATTTGGGCAGAGTAAAGGATGACAGCATAAGGTGAAAAATTGGTTCAAGGAGATTTCCACTTTTACAATAAAAGATGGAACAGATTTTTTTATCTCAACTGAGCCATTGGGAAAACAAAAAAATCATTTTATTATGTCTTTATCTCTCTAAAGAGCTCAAGATTTTAATCTCACTTTTCTTGGAGCTCTTGTGCAAAAAACAAACTTAGCCAACTTTACTTAATATTTTGAAGGCACTCACCATGGTGTATGCCCTGCATAATCAGTCATTCTGACATTGTTCTCTTTTAAAATACCAACAGAAAAAGGTGGTATAGAAAAACATCAACTTTTAAAAATACTTAGCTGCTAACTAAACAACTAAAAATTGTTTTTGCATTCTTAGTTCTCAGGCGTTTTAGTTTATTTAGTATATGAAAGCATGTTAGGAAATTTGTTCTGGCTCTACATTCAGAAGAGAAACAGCTATATAAAACCAACATAAAATAATCTTTATAGCTGGTCTTTCTTATTCTGTATATATACATCAGGCAAATAGGATGAAATTAATGCACTTGCTAGTGTATTCAAGGACACAAGACAGAATGTGTAAACAAGGATATGCTCACACAAACTTGCTAATCTAACAGACCAGAAAAAAAATTGCCAGCACACATATTTAATGGTTTTATTATAGAGAATTTGCCTGTAATGCCTCTAGCTATTTCCCTGTAGCCACTCTTATTTATTCCCTGTTTTCTTTCAATTGATGTTTTTACGAAAGAATTTTTTCTTCATTAAAGCAATAGAAAAACAACATGCAACCCATGCTGGCAAGAAATTGAGAGTGTGACAAAGGTATTTCTGGCTAAAATTGTAGTAAAAACGCTATTCTCACACCATGGGCTGATAATTGTCTTTGTGAAGGTAAAATAAAAGATATCAGATTACAGTAGACAAAATCATTCCTTAGATGCTACTACCTTATGATCTGATTTTTGTTCTCAGCTACAGGACTGGAGCTTCTCTAAAAATTATATACTTAGAGTAATTATTTCTTAAATTGAATGCAAAATTTGAAAAAAGTTCAAGTCAGGATGATACGGTGCCAAATTCATTCTATTGTGAACGTGTTATTCCTATATCTGTTCATGAAAATACAAACAAAAAGAAAAATCAAATAATTTGTAGCATCTTAAGTCCACATAACAGAGTTGTGCAGTCATATTTGCAGCTGCCTAAAGTTGACAAGTATCCAAATTACACACTTTAAAAAAAAGCTTTATTGGAAAGAGAGTTTGGTTCTTGTGGTTTGGTCTAGTCTCTTCTTTTGAGTTTTGAGCACTGTCTCCCTACAAGGATATAATTACCTCCTGCTGCAGTAGCTCTTCTGAACAGATCATAAAAATTTGAAAAATGCTGCTACTCACCTTGAAATTTCTCCCCAAGTCCTGATGTTGTCACAGGAGGAGCTTTGCTCTCCTGGCCTCCCTCAGCCCTCATGGAGCGCTCACCTCAGCCACAGCCCCACAGCCGGTTCCTCCAGAAACACCTTCCAGAAATTTCCCTGGGCTCTCCAGACAGGCTGGGGTGCTGCTGCCACTCAGCCAGCTGCTGAGGGGGCACTTGGCTTTTCCCAGGGTTGGCTGTCAGGGTGAGGAAGGAAAAGCAGACACCTCCATGGAGAAGGTGAGGCAGGGCCATGCCAGCACCTGCAGATCAAAGTGTCTGGAGCTCCTGGGGCTGCCTCAGGAACGGCGCTTGGCAGAGAGGCAGTTTTGGGACTCCTGACATGGTGGCAGCTCTCCTGAAGAAGGAAGCAGGAAGGCTTGAGGTGCCCTTTCTGTCAGGAGGACACCTGCAGCATTCTCCTGAGCTGCTGCCCTTCGCCTCCTGTGCTCTCTGTCTCCCCAGGGGTCTGGAAAAGGATGGGAGCACCCAACCTGCAGCTGTAGGGAGCTGTGGTGCCATCAGTGCCTTCCCTTCAGCCTGTGGAAAAATTACATGAGCAGCTGCACCTGAGCACCCTGTCACCTGAGACTGCCCCTCACCCCTCTGGATGTTTAACTCTGGGCCTGGTTCAGATACAGTTTCGGATACTCCTGGCCGAGTACAGTGGTGGATGTGGAAGAGCAGGTGGGGCCAAGGTCTCCAACTCTCCCCTGCAGCATTCCTGGAGAGCACCCCAGCTGCGGGGAGCGGCATCACCAAACCTTCAGCAGCATTCAGCACCTTCAGTACCTGGCTCTCAGTTACCAGCAAACATACCAGCTCGTGCAAATTTTCCAATTCAGAGGCCACAAACACAGTGAAATTTTGCTCTTGCGTTTACCTCAGCACAAAGGGCTTTAATTACTGTACTTGCATCTCACATAAAGAGGAAGGCTTCACCATGTCTTTTCCCAGACCTTTCCATTCAGTAAACAGGGACAAAATATTTCCCTCTCAAGGATGAACATTGATTTCCAGTATTTGTTGCAGCTGTCAAGTCAAATACCCTTCTACATGGGCTGTCTGTTTCATGGCTTCCTTGACATGGTAATGGTGTTTTAGGAGCAGGTTCTTTTCTGCAAGAGATTTCACGCTTCTTCAATTTGAGTAGACATTTTTGAGCCTGCAGAATAATGTACCAGAAGGGAAACAGATTACTTTTTCTATTGTATAGAGTGTCTGTGCAAAATAAATGGCAAAATAGGCAGTCTCGTCAATTTCTTCCCATTTTCTTTGCTGCTTCATTTTTAGAAAAGGCAGATATTTACTGCTTCCTAATTCTGGGAATTTTTTTCCTCACAAAGGTGGCCCTGGCAAAGGTAGTCAATGTGAACAGTTAGCCAAGAAATACGGATTTACTCACATGTCCACTGCTGATCTTCTCCAAAATGAGTTATCGTCATTATCAGAGAGAAGTAAACTGATCAAAGACATCATCGAGTGTGGTGATCCTGTGCCTGGCGTAAGCAGAGGTTTTATATTTGGGGTTCTAATGGCTGAACGAAGGCAGTCGTGTGTACATTGTCTAAAGGTTAGAAATAGAAGGCTAGAGCTGCTGGTTCCCATTTAAGTAAAAACGTATCTGCTACTTGAGGGGGAAGATTCTTCATCTGGGGCACTTCTTTCCCCTTTCTTTCTTTCTTTCCTTACAACTTCAGACTCATAGGCAACAAGTTAGTCCTTAAATACAGTGAGACAGCTACTGCACTATGCATTGCAAAATGAGTAAGTACAGGAAACAGAAACTTTATGCCCATTTTATAGCTTCAAATTTTAGATTCAGAGCTGGTCATCCTGGCAGCTATTCTAATTTACAATACCTACGGCAGTTCCCTGCAGAGCTGGCTGACATCCCAGAGCAGCTGGACTGGAGTTTAATGGAGACTATGAAGGCAGAATATGTCCTCAGCTGGACTTGATTTTTATATACCACGTCCGCAGTTCCCACTCCTGGTGGGTCTTCAGCAATTGCAGCTAGATCAGAGGATGTGTTTGTTAATGAAAGATAGTGGGAAGTGCTGTCCAGGGGAAACTAAAAGCCGTGCTGAGGATTGGTTGTGATTGCTTTGCTCTTTGGTGTGTTTTGTCAGATGTCTCTTATCACTTTCCATGTAATATAATTACATGAATGGCATAAAAAAAAGCAATCGTTTTGCAAAATGCTGCAGCAGTACTCCAAAGTTTCACAAGCATTAACGTTAATTTTGAAACTGTGAAACATTCCCAGCAATCTAGAGGATACTTTGTGAACTCTTTGATGGGTTGCAACACTGGATTTGTAGTGTAGCTGGCACTGAGAGAACAAAAAGTAAGGTGCCCTGCTACCTGCATGACAAGAGAAACATCTGCATTCACAGCACCTGCTTTTAGCAAAACAAGGCAGTTCTCAAGGGTGTAGGACTAAAGTCAGGGTAACAAAGGTATCAATCTTTCTTACTTAAACTAACTCCTTTTCTTTCCAATGCAGGGTATTGTCCTAGAGCTACTGAAGGAAGCCATGGTTTCCAAGTTAGGGGATACAAAAGGATTCCTAATTGATGGTTTTCCCCGGGACCTGAAAGAAGCAGAAGAGTTTGAGAGCAAGGTGCCCATATAATTGTGATGCTTTTGTAACTCCTATTAAGGCAAAACTGTACTTCTCATGCTGCTTGGGTTCCCATCTTCAGCTGCTTGCAATGAGGATGTCTACAGAGCCAGTCCAACAGCGTTGTGATGCTGATCACTGAAACTTTGACACCCCATAAGCATAGCACCTCCAGCTTTTGCCCTCACCCACACAGACCCCATAATACCAGGAGAAGTAAAGGGTGATTTTACCTGAATTTAGTACAATCCAGAAACAATTCAAAGCCAATGGAAAACCATTTTTAAAATCAGTTTTCTAATTCTAGTGCATGGCTGCTATACTTCTCATGAGAATCTCATCAAGCACTGTTTGATGCAATTTCATGAAAACATGTATCTTCACAGTCAATATCTCTTACAGACAGCTCTGCCAAAACTTGCTGCCACTTTGAGGCAGCAAAACATAGATTAATTTTTTTCTGATGAGTAGCCATAGAAAGAGTTTTGCAAGTGGCAAGTTCAGAGTGTTATCCATTTTCTCAGGATGTGCTAAGACCCACTGAGAAGTCTCAGCTGTATATTTCTCAATCTGCAGAAAATCCTCTATATAAGCCTGACAATGACTTTGCCAGGGTTTAGTAGAAAAGAAGTGGTAAACTAGGGGAAATAGTTAAGCATATATTTTATCATAATACAGTCCATTAATATCCTGTACAAGTTTGATAGGTAGTAAGCCCTTAATGACTCATCTGTTTTCTCCCTGACCCTTTAGCTGCTTTATTTAGTTGATACCACAAAAGCCTGTCAAGATTTAGCTATCAGAAGCTAGACAACATCACAGGTAGTAGGTTTTGCTGCCTCACATAACTTTTCATAGAAATGTTGATCTATTAGTTCCTTTACTAAAATGACAATTAAAAAGACATTGAAGATTTCTTGCATTTTGTGTAGGAGGAGGAACTACTTCAGCAGTGCTACTTTTCTGGCAGGCATATGTGCCATGTCCTATGAACAGTGGTGTGTGCTATAAAGCAGGACTTAGAGACTGGAGTGTCCTGGAGCACTGCCAGGCAAACAAGCCTTGACACATCCAGTGCTAGAACAAGAGTCTTCAGTTCCTGTAGACACTGTAGCAAAAGAGCCTGTAGTCCTGAATGGCTTTGACATTTGGAATAAAATACAGGGACCCCAAATGATAATTTTGAATGTGCTAAGTCATCCCTGTTGTATCTACTCTCCACTTAAGTTTTTACAGGATGGAGTTGGTTGGCTGTAAGATGCTCAGTAAGTCTTTGATTTTTTATTTTTTTTTAATGAATCATTATTGAGATAATGTTTTGCAGTTCTTTCTGAAGGGTGATGACAAGCTCTTCCTACATTATAATTGAATGAAAAGAGGTGGACATCAGACTATATTAATTAGCTGCAAAGTGCAAATGAATAATGCTACATTATCTACATGATGCGTAAAAAGCATTATAATTGTCAACAAAATATGTTCTGTTTAGAAGACATAGGGAATATGTCTTAAAAGCTTGAACACCCTGAACAGAATTATCTGTGTAGAAACACAGCCAATTTTGCTCAATCCCTTTCAGTGATATAATACCCAGAATTCAAAAGTAGTACATGGCTCCATCCCCTTCTTGGGCTTTCCGTTGCATGAGTAGAAAACAATATTTAATTATAAGTTCTACATCACCAGATGGAAGGTACCATATAAGGGAGTAAAGACCCAATACATTAGACTTGTTTAGCTCCTACAGTGCCCCACAGTATGCATTATTTAAGCTATATTGTGTCAGTCAGGAAAACAGTAATTAAAAAAACTCCACAAAACAGTAGTAAGATTTGCTGTAGTATCTGATAGGGGCATTATGTTTACTTTTTGCAATCTTTGACTTGGAAGAATGACATTTCTGTAACATTTTGAATTCCAGAGAATAGCAGTATTGAAACATTTAAGAGAACAACATTGATTTTCCAAAAGCAAATCAGGCTGTATCTGACAAACAGATACTATTATCTAGTGCTACCAGTCAGTAGACTCCTCCATATCTCCATTGTAAGGTGATGACTATAACCTATGAAAGAAATTATTTATTATTTACTCTACTATAATTCAGAACCAGCCATGGAATTCCTCATGTGGTGCTGGGAGGAAATGACTTCTCACCATACTAATCAAATTATACAAAAAGGACATTTTTTTTTAATCATTGGTTAAGCCCACATCTTTTTTAACTTCTTTAAGTCTCCTGCACTGTTAAATTACTTGGTTGACCTTTTTAGTCCCCAACCCCACTACTGCTGCTGCTTTCTGAACTGTGTGGAAAAAACCAGATGGATCAAAGCTTATCATTGAACTGTCTGACATAATCCCTTGGCTTCAGCTGTCTCTTAGAAAGTCATAAAGTTAGTAGAAATGTCAATGTAATTCAGACATACTCAGTCAAATGTAGAGGACCTAATAGGAAACATTTACCTTAAGAATAGTTCTTTAAGGGCTGTCAACAAAGGTGTCAGTAGCAATAGCAATTTCCATGTGTCAGTCATTTAGACTTCATTTGCTGTAGCCATGGTAAAAACATGAATTTTTAATGGCCACTGGTGTGAAGAACTATCTCTTTTCTGAAGACTTCTCACTCTTTCCAAAAAAGAAAAGGCCTTGAGCAACCTGATTTCGTGGAACGTGCCCTAGCCAGGGACACCCAGGGTGGTGTGAGTGTTGAGAATGAGTACATAATTCCTGCATAGACAAATATGAAAGTAATTTGCTAATAAAGTCCTTGATGGCTCTTTCTGTAGCATTTCTGTTTGAAGTTATCCAAACAAGATTGGTTTTACTAGGACGGTGACTTGAAAACTTACTATTTTTTTTTGTCTCTAGATTGGGGAACCAAAACTTGTGTTCTGCCTGAACTGCTCTGCAGCAGCCATGAGCAATCACCTTCTGATGAGAAATCCAAGCAGTCAGCACTCTGATAGTGCTGAAACCATCAAGGAAGGAATTGAAAGTTATTACGAGGCATCAAAACCTGTGATTGCATACTATGAAAGGAAGACACGGTTATGCAGGGTAAGTTGCTGACCTTTTGAATTAAATTATTGCTTTTTACCTGTATGGTATGAGCAATACTTGCAAAATACTGCCAAGACACAGTTTATGAGCTGTATTAGTTTCTGCAATTCCAGTTTGTCCTCATATTACACTTCCTTAGTTTGTTTTCAACTTCTATAAACTTCTGAGTTTCACAGTACAGTTCGAAAAAACACAGATTTATCCTGAGAGCATATTCTATATCACTACCTCATCTGTATAGAATATCTTATTAAGAATTAATGCTGGAAAGCTTTTCTTTTAAGTATTAGGATTTATTTCTCTGTAAGGGTTTTCAGAGTTATAAGGAAGGATTATGTTAATCCAAAACCCTTTAGTTAAGTTGACAGAACTGATAGTGTGTATCCTGAAATAAAATAGACCTACACATGACAGATTTTTCTTCATATGGCATAGTTATAATGATATATTATATACGTATATATGTATATATAATTAATATACAATTAATTATCTCAGTTTACACCTCTTTAGGGTGTAATATTTAAAGTGTTAATTTAATTCACTAATCAGTACTTTACAGAGAAGCAAAAAAAAATCCATCAGTATAATAAACTAATGTATAGGCTAGCATGTCTGTACGCTTATTTACATGGAATGCATATATTTCTTTGTTCTGCCATGGCAAACAGTCCCTTACGTTCAGCTACAGAAATATGTAGTCCTACTGATTCTTGAAAGGAAAAGAATCCAATAATATTTCTGGATATATTATGGGAGCCTTTATCTAGAGGCTGTAGCAACATGCAGGTCACAAATCCCAAACCTTTCTCATCTGTAAAGTTCCCATGAGAGAAATATGCAGCTAATTTATGCACCCATCTCCTGACCTGGTAACAAAGTAGATTACATAGTCTTGAGAAAAATGGTACTTCAAGGGAGAGGCCTGATTTATGTCCTTTGCTAACCCCAGAGTAACTGAAGAGAAGACAAACTCTGGAGTGGCAGGGAAAAAACGAATTTTCTTTTTTAAGCTTAAGAATTATTACCTGGGTTTATTTCTATTTTCTTGATCAGCTACCTTGCCAGTATTGCAAGGATGCATCTAATTAAGTATTCAGTGCAGTGCACAACACACGAACAAAGTGCAATTCAAAGGAAAGCAGAGCTCTGTATCTCCAGGACCTTATTCCAGTAAGCTGTGCCTGCTGCAGTGTTTCCCTTTTTGAAGCACCATGGAAGCAACAGCCCCAAAGGGAATTAAACTACAATAAATACTTCCACACAGATTTTTCATTCATGGTCTACCTTATTTCAATCTCTTTGCTCTTTCTTAATACTTCTGCTGCAAGTTTCTGCTCTCTCTTTTCTTGAAACCTTACAGCTCATTAGCTCCTGAAGGGACTTGCCTAAGTCTGTGGGTCAGAACTTGGTATGTGTTTTGTGTTCTTTTGTCATTAGTTTTTTTTTAGGAACTGACTCTGTGTGTTTGCATGTTAGAAAGTGTTCATGCATTGTTTGAACAGGTTTTACACTGTTTTTCTTCAATATCTGTACAGTGTCTGTACTTGCTTCTGATGAATGTAGGTGTTCAACATACTTCCATCTTCTGGATTAAACTAGTGGGTATGAAAGCTCTGTAAAATTAGCTTTATAAACATTATCATGGTAAAATGTCCTTTTAAGGTAGAAAAATGTGTTCTGTTTTTCCTGAACACAGGTACACTGTATTGAAACATCTGCTTTTTACTAAACTATAAAATACATATGTGTTATCAAAGATGCCATTCCATTATGGGTTTCAGTAAAATGTGGATGTCCCCTCCCTCCAAACCTGAAGATGTAGACAAGTAAACATTCAGTTATTTATTAGCATTTAGAAAATACTGCCAAAATATTTAGCAGAGGTAGTTTTTTTAAATCAATCCACCCAGGCTATTCTTGTCATCCTCAGCCAGCCTTGGGTACAAGCCTGCAGCCCTGGTGCCTTCATAGCAAGGAGCAGAAGACATTGTAGATTTCACACAAGAAGCATGTTAGTATTTTCTTGTTCATGGGTGAGAGGTGTTATTATTTTAACCAAGTGTTGTTGAACAGTTGTGGGAGTCTATTTTAAAGTTCACTGTGAACCTACAAAGTGGAAAAGTAGGTCTGAGCACTTCTTTGCCCAGGGCAATTGACTTCAAAAGCTATTCTGATCCAAATATTCCCTATTGGTTCTGTAGTGGACAGTGCTGGGAAAAAATAATTCTGGTTTGGAAATACACTAAATACTGTGAAAAAAAAGTAATTTCTTTTCTGGAAGGAATGCTTGTTTAGGAATTTTTTTCTTGGAATATTTCTGGAACTTAAAGAGTGAACTCAAAGAGTTTATTCATACAGTCTGACTTGGTCAGTGGTACAACTCCAGCATAGAGCCTCAGAGTGGCATCCTGCCAGAGCCCAGTCCTGCTTTTGGCAGGAGGTTGGGCTAGATGATCCACTGAGGTTCTTTCCAACTTGTATTATTGTCCTGTGAGTGCACATCTTGCAAACTTATTTGCAAACAAAGTTATTTTGCTCAACAGTTTGAAGAATAAAGACAAACAGTTAAGACTTAGTCAACAGCTGCTTTGAACCAGAGAACTAGGTAACACAAAATGTGTTCCTGTTAGCTCTGTGGGAAATCAAGAGAAAATAGACATTTAAGTTTACAGTTTTAAAACTATTTTAGCAGTGAATATGTTTAGGCTGCATGTGTTAAAGGAAGCAGAAAGTAAAGGCAAAGTTTGCAATTCCCAGGAGGTGGGGTTAGTTTCTTATTTATGGCAACATCTTTTACAGACTGCTAAGCATTGACTTTAGCAGTCACTCTGATGTTCTCTGAATGAAGAAAGGAAACTCAGGTGGAAAGCAGGAAACTATCAGTAATACTTCTGACTGCAATTTGGAGGGGGGGGGGGCTTTAGCTTAAATACTCCTTGTCTTTTGTTATTTTTAGTATCATGCTCATACACAAAAGACTGAGACTTTCCCTAGAGGCAGTCCAAAATGTTTAATATTTTCTTTGTGGATTTAAATTATAATACCACGTGTTTTCAGCTTTGAGACTCTGTTAATTTCTAAGATTATTAACATCTCAATCCCTGACCAGTGCTGGCTGGGGATGTTAATGCTCACATTAAGATGATGCTGCCTCCATAATCCTGCTCACTGAAAGAACTCTGCATATGTTTCCTAAAACACTTCAGACAAAGCCACCGAAGTTAATTTAAAAGTGTTGATTTGAAGACTTTTGGAAGACAAACCTCTCTTAGGGCACGGCGCTCTGCAATCCAACAGGTGTTCAGCAGAAGTTCACAAATAGTGCTCCAAGTCTGTTGCCCTCAGGGTTGGTCAGCCTGGCTTGGTGCTACTGCTCCGGATTCACCTGACCTCTCTGCTGGCTTGCTCGGGACTGAGCTGAGTTTGTGTCTCAGGCCTCACCTTTTATTGGCCCCCTGGTCCTGCTCATGTGCAGTGAGGTCCCGCCCTAATCAGGCACAGGTGAGCTTAACACAAGCTCATGCCCACTACCTGGTAATTAGTGGCACCTGGTTGCCTCATTTCACTACAGAAGACTCCTTAAAATAAATTATCTGATCTATATTCATGAATTATCAAAAATAATCTATGGAACTTCATGTAAATACAGACCTGAGGTTTGTGCACTCTTTTTCTCAGGCAAAGCTGGTGGAATTGAATAGCTTCAGGGAAAAGAAGTCCTAACTGAAGGTGCTGTTTGCAGATCCAGATCAGTCTGTGAACCCAGGATAAGCAATGGCCAAAGCAGCTGAAGAGAATCTAGCTAAGAGAGGAAGAGAAGAAAGGTCTGAAAGAATCTCTAGTTGCTGCTTACTGGAAGGTTGTTCCTGCCCAGGCCAGTCTTGTTTTTCACCATCAGCAGCTCTTCAGTGGAAGGCCCATGTGAGCTTTGCGTCGTCATTTCAGCCATGCACTTTCTTAGGAATTCAGAGGGGTGGATGCCAAGATTTCAAGAGCAATATTAGCATATAAATCCCCCCTACCTGCCACAAAGACTCAGCATTAACCTTTTCTAGCCAGCTTACTGCAATGTGTGACAAAGCACCACTGATAATTGTAGGTGAAATTGTGTTCAGCTGTGTCAGTGATCATGTGTTGTAGGGCTTCACTGAAGCACCCTGTCCCTGCTTTGCCACAGAGAAGAGAACTAGAGTTAGTTTAACAAGATAATAGGGTTGGCTTGTTGCTATTATTTGATTTCTCCTTATTAAGTGTATTCAAGTCTGGACAAAGTTTTCCACAGATTTTGAAAAGCACATGGCAATGGTTCTATGTGTTTAACTTGTAATACCCAGTCTAAAAGTTTTCAGTCATAGAACAGGCAAGTGAAATATGCAAATGTAAAACTCAGTCATGAGCATAATGCCAGCAGAAGGCCTGGTGTGGGAATTAGGTATTGGATGAGCACTCAGTGGAGGAGGAACTGATCTGTCATGCTGTATCAAGGTGTCCTTGAGACTACACTGTCAAACAAGCTTTCTCATCCTCTGCACTGGAACAGGTGTTGTAACATGGATGGAAGGAGCCTGATAAACACAGTAGAGGCAGGAAAACTCAAGTCTGACCTAGCTTCCTCTGCAGTCATTAGGAATTTTCTCTTTGCTTGCACAGAAGAGGCAAAGGTTTATTAACAGCATTCCCATTATAGTAAATGAGAATTTTATGACCTTCTCTAACCTCATTGTTGTACATTGATGCATTCAGAGGTAACTAATGTGATATTTGGAAATGGAACATGGTTGCATTCCTCTAACATCCAAACAAGAGCAGGGACCTGATGAAGCTGACAAAAGATCAGGACTTTGAAATTTCCCTTTGACCAAATTTACCTGTTAGTTTTCCTCTCAGCAGTGGAAGGCATGCACATGGGGTGAAGAATCTGAGCACAGGTGAAACATCTGTGAACAGGAATAATGCTGATCCTTCCAGCCACTCAGCTGGGAGGAAGAACTGCAGTTCTCACAGGGGTGTATTTACAAGATAAACTGGCTGGAAGAATGAAAGGCAAATAATTATAATTACATTTGTTAATTTGTAACAATAAATTAATCCCCATGTTTTGGGGATGTATTTTAATATTCCATAATTTCTTTCGTAATCAGTTACAGAACACCCACCTACCACTAAGAACAGTAAGTGGGTGCTTTTTAACAACAACCTTGAAATGGAAATGCAAGGACTGAAAGCACTACTCACAAAAACAGTTGCAAATTTCCTGATTCTGTGGGTATCAGATGCTTAAGATGAACAAAATGAAAATAAATGTGCTATGGTAGCTGTAGTAAGCAGGTGGATAGTGTTGCTTTTAAATTGTTTCTCATTTATTTCCAAGGCAGCTTGACAGAGAAATGTGGTTGAACATTTAGTAGGTACCTACTTGTGTTTTAGCATGGCTAAATGTAAAACCTTTGAACCTGTCAGCTGAGACGAAAAGGAGAAAAAGCTGGTTGTTTTTAACATCTGACTCATCATTTAAAGCTCTTTTCAAGTGACAGTATGTGGGAGAGCAATAAGTAATGGAGAAGAACAATGTATTCATAGTCAAGCAAGACAAAATTGATCATCCCGAGCTAACATCAGACACTTAGTAGGTGTCTTAAATACAAATTCCCTATTGAAAGTCATTGGAGGAAAATGGGCACGAGTATAACAAATAAGGTGGGCAATCCAGAGCAGAGGATTTGCAAATTTGTCAAAAAACCTTCAGTATTTCAGATCATATGCTATGGAAGTTTAGCTTACAAAATTCAACCAAAATATCTTCCTTTTCCTTTTCTTTTTTTTTTTTTTTCAGTGTTGTTCTGTTGTTTTTTTCTAAAATCAGTTGTAGACACTTGCTATGTGAGCACTTGTTAATAGATTCTTATCACAAACAATTTCCATAACCGTTATAAAAAAAATGAGTGACCATCCACCCTCTCCCCTGTTAGAAGATTCTCTGGAGAGGGGCAAATATTTCCTTTGCCTTTCAGAGAAGGGATAGTCAACAGTGGTAGTAGGTATGTTATTTATTTCTGTTTTTTAAAAGGTTGTCAGAGAACCATTAGCCTGGTGGGTAAGTAGCAGGGGAACAAAGGAACAAGTGTTTCTGTGTCACACCCCTTGGTGGCTTGTGACCAATCAGATGAGACACCAGCCTAGAAAGCTCATCAGAAACATAAGCAGAGCATTACAGATAAAACACAGGGGAACATCATCCTAAATGCAAATAGGTACCAGGGCAAAGTGTTTCAGTGGGCAGATAGCTTGATCCATTCCTTTGAGAACCAGGTACTGCACTGTCTCAGAGAGGTTTATAACAGTCTTTTTAATGACAAAGATATAAATTTTAGTGACAACACAGCTGAACCTGACCAACCTTCAATAAGAAGCTTCTGCCCAGTGAGTTTTTTACAGTCTCAGTTTTTCTTTCTGAAAATGGTGGTCCTCTACAGTCAAGTTTTTCTCAGTGGCAGTACACATTTAGGGTTCTAAATCCCAAATCCTACAAGAAAGACAGATTTGATGACTGAAAATTTAATTGACTGATTTTACTGTCAAAAGGACCAACATTGTACAACTGAAGACCATTGCTCCAGTCCTTTTTCATATGAGCTCATTAAATTTGTTTGCAGTTCAAGTTAGCTAAAGACATAGTGGCATTTTAAAACTGGAAGGGCTATGTAAAACTGTATTTAGATCTAGCTTTTATGAGCAGACAGTAGCCTTGAATAACCTTGAAAACAGTCCTAATTTATGAAGTTACTTATAAATGAGAGAAAAAAAGTTTTCTCTACTGCAGCTGCAGAGTGTCATTGAATTACTGCGGTACTGTATGTGAATTATTGTCACATTAAGTTAGTTTTGTGCCATGACTTTAAGTTAGTTGTATGAATTGTGCCTTTAGAAGGCTGGCATGGGAAGCACTGGGGCTGTCATTAGTCACACTCATCCATGTTTTACTGTGCCTGTTAGGAAAGCAGCATTCCAGCCACTTGTAAAGGGCAGCAGTTTCCACACTCACAAACCTAATTCTTCATCACAGTTGCACAGCTCCAGACCTGAGTATCAGTCCCAGTTCCAGAGCAACCACCTGTGCTGATGAGGTTGGGTAGGTTGTCCAGTGCAGGTGTATTTATGCAATAAGACAAAAGAGCTTTGAAATGGTTGTGGCCTTCACCCTGTGCAAACTATATTTCTTGTGCAATAGCCATACAAAAACAGATGTCTTGGCAGTTGAGATGGACATAACAAGCTGCTTTATAGCAGCTCAGGTGAGAATTAATAGTTTTATTCTAACTGGAGAAGGTAGGCAGTTGGTCCAGAATGGTTCACCATTCCCCTCTTCTCCGCTGCTAGTGAGTAACCCCCTCCTAAACCCTTTGTTTCTGTTATAGAAAGCATCTGAAAGACATGAAGCCCCTTGTTTGAGAACTGATCTAAGGCACCACCTGCTGCTTTACAAACTATTCTAGCACATGGATGCTTCAGCAATACATAAAGTAGCAATATCAGCAAACACCTACATGACAGAGCAAGGGAAGCAGGAGAATTGTCTTTCTGAAAGCTCCCCAGGAGCAGGGATGATAGTCCAGCTCAGACTGGAAGACCCCCTCGTGGAGAGGCCAAAGGGACTGAACCCAGGCAGGCACTGGGTCCATAAAGGTTGGCCAGGTTGGTCATTTCCAGTGTTGGAACTGCTGTGTGTGGAGGTGTCCTGGCTGGCTGTGCCACCCCTCCCAACAGGATGCAACAAGGGACCAAACTTTGTAGCATCTGTGGATGCCACCAAGAGCAAAGCTCAGCTGCAGTGTGAATCCCTTGCTGGATCTCTGCAGGGAGCAGCTGCTGACTCCCCCACAAGACTTTACACTGAGGGGCTGAAACACACATGGGTGCAGTCAGACTGTACAGGAGCTGGCTGGGAGCCAACACTATCTGAGAGTTTTGTGGCCTATTTCAAAAACACATTTTGAGTTATTTTCCTCAGAACAGAGGTGGCAGAAAGCTGATCATCAGGAATACCCTCTCCAAACATTACGATTGTCTGGTATCCTGATCAGCAACTTGGAGATGAAAAAGCAGCACATAGTTCAGAAAAACAGGCTTTACCAAAGTTGTCATGGGACCAGTTAAACGTGTGCAAACTCCATGGCATACATGCATGGAAGTCTGGCCATGGAGAAGCATAGGGGAAGCTTGCTTTTGAGAATTAAGGTTCTCACCAGGAATTTGAAAGGAACTGAATTATCATTAGCTGCAGTCTGCTTGGTGTATGCCCTCAGCATGAAAACTTCTCTCACTACTGTCAAGGCAGAAGACAACTCTTCTTCCTCAAGTAATGCTTGGTGCTACATTAATTTTCTTGGGAATACAAAGTATTACTGGCTACAAATACTATTCCTCTTTGCCAATGATGCAGCTATTTCTCAGCATAGGAAAATAAATTGATCTTGGTTTTGTTGAAGTTCAGTCATAGTAAAAATCTCTAACAGCCTGGGCAGCCTCCAGCCAAAACAGAATCACTGTAAAACGTGTTGCTAAACCAGAACCAATTCATCAAGTCTGCAAACAGAAATGCACAAAAACACAGAACCCTGTTAAGTTACTGCCATTTGAAAACTTTTAGGTCAGTCAACAGCATTACAAGTGTCATGTTTGACACTTTAGATGACAAGAAGCAAACTAACAAGTCAGTGCTATTCATCTCATTAACAGTGTGATATCCTGGCTGTTCTAAGGCTTCTTCTGGAGGGTATTAAATGTTAAAACAGTTTGTAAGAAACTTTGAAAACTGCTCTGCACATGAAAGCTGTAATTTTACTTCAAAACGTGAATACTTAGGAGATAGAGCTAAGCTCCCTCACTTGCTCCAAAGGATAGATGGAGCCTACAGAATCTTTTCAACACCGAACTGTGGAAACACACTGAATAATTTGGTTTATGGAGCTGCTCCTCTACATGAGCATGTGTGTAACATGAAAAAGAACAACTTTTATATCGGCCCATTATTTGGCACCAATGCTTAGATTCTGAGATAATTCATTGTTAAATTCTTGTTGCCCGTTCCACAGGTTGATGCAGAAGGAACACAGGAAGATGTTTTTCTGGAAGTCTGCAAGATGATTGACTCTTTTCTGAAAAAGGAAGAGGCAGCATTTTCAACAGAAATGCAGTAATGATGTGTACACAGCATCACCTCACATGCACTTTGCAGTCATGATGAAAATGCTGTGCAAAGCAATACTGCTTTCTGGAGAGGTATCTGGAATTTGTGCATGTGGTATGCTGTCTAAGATGAAATTTTTTTCTGACAATACACTCAATAGGAAGTGGTCTGTATGCTAACTCTACACTAAGAACTGTATATTGTTTTACCAGTTGTTTGCTCTTCACGGGTTGAAAGCAGATGGTGAACAGCAGCTCTGGTTTGTATTTCATGGTCTTAGAAGTCAGACAATGCCTGGCCAGCAGAGAGCTCTTCAAGCACACCATTCACCACATACTGTAGTAACTTTTAGGATTACTGCTTACCAGTTTCCAATGGGTTCTTATGTTCATAAACAGTATTAATTTTTGTGGCATCACTTTGCTTGTTCTTGGGTTTTAATGACTATCATCTGTTCCGCATTACACGCAGCTGTCACACAGCTGGAATTTGTCAAACTAGAAGTTAAAATAAACTTTTCATACATCCCCAAGAATATTATTACAACAGGAAGCAGAAAACTTAACTGAAGGTGAAGATGCAGTTGAACAGTGTGGATGTCTGCTGAGCCTTTATCCTGGAGCAGCCACCACTTTGAGGCAATGTTATTATAAATGACTTCCCAGTTTTGTGAGCTGAGGTGAAAATGATGATTGTATTGTATAGTTAAATGTGCAGTCCAGTAATTATCCATATTAACAGCTCCTCTACCATATTAATTAAAGTCTATATATAAAGTTGACTATGAGCCAGAATGTATGAAGATGTCTTTAGATAATACTTTGAAAGTATTTCTAATGCAAAATTCTGATCATCATTTGTTGTCTTGTACTGGCGTGGCCAAAAAACTTTGGGGGGGGGGGGGGGGGGGGGGAAGGGAATGTTTGATTTCACATTGCTTGCATCTTTAGTAAGCCATTTATCTGTAATATCTGGGAAAAAAAGTCTGTAAAAATCATATTCCCATTAAGTTAACCAAAATATTGTGAAGTTTATTTGGTATTCTGATAGCTAAATAAAAGCTTGTTTGACATTCCTGTAAAGTAACTGCATCCTCTTACTGGAAACACAGGATGAATCCATAGCTGAAGTGGGTTGCATGATAGCTCTTACTGTCAAAGTTGTACTTTATGCAGCAGATTTGTACTTTTAAAGTTACCTTTCTTGTAACAAAGACATAATACAAATAAAACATGTACAAAAATGAGAAGTAATGATTTCTGTTACAATATATGTGGCTTTAATCCTTTTAAAAGCACAGTACATGACTTGAAAATATAGCTCAAATCAGCATGCTTACAGTTTGTACTTTCTCCATTCTGGGCAGAATCTTGTTTTCTTTTTCTTCCTTGGCATTTGCCTGTAAATGCTACTTTATTTTTTTTTTTAAGGGACCATTTTCAATACATTCTTATCCTTCATATCCTGGATGATCCTTCTTGCCTGGGTCCTTTTATAGCCTATATTTTACATCTGATGCTCTAGGAAGTGCTTCTCCAGCTCCAGACCCATGCCATTAAGTGACCAGGAACACCTGCAGTACCACAGCTTTAAACACCTTTGGTAACCCATCAGCCTGAGAAGGGCTTTCCTAAACCAAGCCTTGGGCACAAGCAGCTGCAAATTGATCTGGGGAGGTTTTCTGGAGAATTTTTTTATTGCTTCTAATTACAATATAAGGTAAAAAGTGTGGAGTATCATACTTGTGTGGGATGGGAACACAGGCAACACATCAGCTGCTGGTTTTTTTAAAAAAAATCAAATCACAAAAATTATTTATTATACAGTTTCAGTTTAATTTTTCTTTCTGCTTCTTCTGGTCTTTTCTGTGGAACAAAAAAAATCCCCATGCTTGATTTGGGTGTATGTGCATTAGATATCTATTTGCATATGTTCATAATGTATGCAAGAGAAAGAGCTGTATATGCATGCATATGGAAATATAAATATTTATACATATTCAATAAAAAGAGGACTTATCCAAGACATTTCTTTCTTGTGTGATTCAGACTTAAAATTCCCCCGATGCTTCCAATCCCATTCAAATTATACCATGGCTTCTTGTTCTTCCCAAACTATCCTGAATTGATGACTGAGTATTTGCACTTAATCATTTTTCACTAGTTTACTTTCATTATTTTATTCCATTAATTTTTTCAGGATATCAACAGAAAACAAAGATCACCACAGATTCTCTCTCTGGTAATACACCTTCACCAACTCCAGCTTCCTATGAACAGCATGAATGATGTGGAAAGCACATGTTTTATTGTCTTAGCCTCTCAGAGCAGTATCTTTTCCAATTAAAACCAAAAATACATCATGTGAGTTTTTGTGTGTATTTTTAAGGTTCATTAAATTTATCAAAGTATACCAGATACATGAGATGTTTACACATGATACTTGCCCAGTGGTTTATTGACTGTACTGCATTTCCTTCTAAATAAAGACACATTTTTTCTGAAGCAAGAACTACACCTGAACTTATTGCAAAGCTCAATAGCTATCGGTTTATAATTAAAATTGTTAGGTGTAGCCAGCCAATTATGCTTCTTATTGCCATATTTTTTAGTCAAATTAGTTTCCTTTCTCGCTAATTACTCTGAGTATTCAAGTTTCAAAGCAACTGGAAGTCTATTACAGTTATAAAATAATCAAGTGTTTCTGAATCATGAGCTATACATTTCAATAGAAAATATATTAACTAAAATATGTCACAATAATTACAAAGCTTCTCAGACAATGGTATACAGTGTATCAAGGCTACAAGGATTTGAATTTTCTGCAATCTGAAATAAAACAGTCTGTGAGCAAGAGATGAGACAACTAAAATGCTAATCCTGCAAAAGGCGAAGCGTATTTAGGAGGTGCAGAGCACCATCAGTTCCCATTGAAATGAACGGCAGAGGAAGGTGCTGGGCATCCTGCAGGTCTGCACAGTGAGTATTTGTATCATGTGTTAAAATGTCCTTTTAATGTTTTCCATCTTGATTAAAAAGTCAGAACTACACAGAAAGGAAGTCACAGCAAGCATTCTATATATAAACAGACTGTATCCACATAGTTTATTTCTCACAGTTCTCCTGACAATTGAACATTATTTAAGAACATACTGTATACACAGATAAGAAGAAACATACAAAATGTTTTAAATGATGCACAACAAAATCCAGCAGTATAAAAGAATGCATGTGAACCCTTGCTCACTGCTCAGGCTAAATTTAATCACTGTTTAAATAGTAATAAAAATACAATCTTTCATGGATCTTGTGCAGACTACAAAAGAGGAAAAATTATTACCATATATATGATTTATATTAGGCAGTTTTCTTTGATGAGTTGCACTAACAACTCCAAATACAGAGGCAGAAGGCTGTGTATTTTATTTTAAAGGAGTTAATGTTGAGTATTAGAGACTTTACACAGTTACTACCACTGGCACTTTTCACCATATTTTGTACACATCACATGATCATCTTATATAACATTACATTTAAAAAATATATCTGAGTGACAAATTTATAACATTCACACACCATGAGCTGGTTAAGGAAGCAATGCCACAGTTGCCCCCTGTAGTGCTTCACTGTTGGTAAATAGAGTTCGTCGTGGTTTAAAAAAAAAATTAAAAAAAATTGAAAGTCAATGTGATTAAGCAGCTCCGATTTAATAAAGGCCTGTAACCAACCATCACTGAGACAGTGAGTATTTTTTAGAGTACATCCTAGAAGCAAACACTGTCATTGGTTAAAACCTTGCCTAAAGAAGTCAGTTACTGTGCTGAAAACTATTTCACAACAAAACTGCAAGCTACTAAAACTGTTTTTATATAAATACTTCATCTCCTCTGGATCTCGTTATAACCAGGTTCTTCAAAGCCTTTGGAATTTACTCTATCTTTAATGTGTGCTCTCATTTCTGGTTCACCCTTTTGTATGATTTTCTTTCGTGTTTAGATTCACCACCTAAAAATGACTAATGTGGTGAAAGAAAGTCTCCCAGTGAAACCCTCTGCACACTAGGAATGTTCAGCTGCTGTTCAGTGATCTAGAACCATGACAGCTCTAAGCTGTAGTTTGACAATTACACCCAGGAAGCCGTCATGTGAGCGACATTTCAGGGAAAGCAGACTCTTTCCAAAATGTGCCCAGCATTAACAATGGTGCCATTGTTATTTTGCAAAGAGAACAGTAAGCCCAAGATGGTAGATCTGCTTCCCATGTCATCTATTTGCTGGAAAGTAGTTTGGGTCAAGATAATTGTAACTGGTGCCCTGGGACATGCAGTAGTCTCTGTCTATAAATGTCTCTGCTCTGTAAATAGGTTCTAACTGATGGTCTTCCTTATGAATCTCTGTTTCATGCAGACTGCAAGGGAAAGAAAAAGATAACAGTTTAAAAGTCAAATACTTTCTTTATCTTAAAACAATGATAGTATTAAGAGATTCATACCAAATTTGATATAACTGACAAAAGTTTAATTTTCCCCACTATTTTAAAGTACCAAACCTACCTGTCTACTATACTAAGAAAATAAAAATGGTGTATGTAGAACACTGTTATAAAATGCATCTCCCACAAGTATGTGCTACAGTATCTTCCAGTTCACCCAGCACAGGAGATGTGTCCTATGCTGGAGCCAAATCTTCCAACATACACAGCAGTTAAGCCATGTAGAGATATTCAAGCTGATACCAGTTAAGAATTTGAAGCATAAGCTACTCACCAGTCAGAACAAGAATCACAGAAATCCAAGGACATTTCTTGAGGGCAGTCTTGGCAGTGCCACCGAACACCCTGGATGGGTTCAATTCCGCAGTTGTCACACTGGAGCAGATGGAACAGCATTAGGAAACAGCAACTTGTGTTAGCAACAGTATCCACCAGCAGACCATATAGAAAGGCATATACATAAATATATATATATATAAAAATATGGAGGTTGATTACTAACAGCCCACGCAGCTGAATTCTTATAATTACAGACTCTAAGGCACTCAAGTTCACATTATCCTCCTGCAGTCACTGCTTATCTTTTCATGGCTCTAAGACCTGCTGTGACACAACACACAAAGAATGTCATATTTCTAAAGCTTAAATCCAACCAGGTGAAATGTCCATGTATAAATTCCCTTGGCATGGCAGAAAAAAGCTGTAAGACTAGACCAGTAAGCCCTGATGAGGCTATGACAGGCTGCAGATCAGGACACAACAGGTCAGACTGATGCACTTTCAAACTCAGGAAATATCACATTATAGGTGGGAGGGAACTAAAGCCAGGTGGCTGGGCAGGCAGTGGGACAACATGGGGAAGAAACCAAAGCCTAAAACTAAAGCTGAGCAAGAAGACAAGAACTAAGTCCCTGAGAAGAAAAGGGAAAACAGAGCAGCAGCTAAGTGCAAGAATAGTGTGGCAAACAAAGCAAAAATGAAACAATGGTGTAGAAGAGGGTCAGAAATGCAAAAACATTTGATGCATAAAGGAAAACTGGAAAACGGGACCTGGACACAAGGAGAACTTTTCAAAAACCTAAACTTCAAAAGGTGCTGCAGAGATGGGATTGAAAAGGAAGAAATGTGGGAAACAAGCCTGTGCTCCCATAGCTCATCCTCCTTCAGAACCTGAAGTGTTCTCACAGCATCTGTGAAACCCACTCATAGAGCAGCTCCTTCCCAGCCACAGCTCATCCACTCAGGGTTACAAACACCTTACACTTCACAGATTTGCCCCAGCTGTATTCTTTCCTTCCACAGATGGCTTTCAGAGTTTGATGGCTGATAATGATGAGGGACTAAGCATACTCAGAGATGTTCTCTGAAAACATCAAGGTCAGTATAATGCTAAATAATTGAAAAAAAAAATTGTTCCAGTCTTCTCAGTTTAAAAAGCAAGATACTGGAAACCCTTGACCTTAATTTCTGTGCTCCAGCTTTCCTCTCTTTCCCTTGTAAAATAGAAATAATTCCATGCTTTTTATTTCTGAAGAAAAAAAAGCACTTGCAAAGTGCTCTGATATTATAGCAATGAAAGCCATAAAAAGCCCACAAGGGATTCAATAATTCCCTATTCAAAGCAGAATTTGAATAATGTGGAGTAAATGAGGCTGAAGGCCATGCAAAAAACCCAAAAGTGTTCTGAATGATTGCTTATTAGGTGAGCTCCATCCAGCCTGTGCACTGAGCAAGGCAGCACTCCTGAGGGAAAATAGTATGTAATCATGTAACTTCACAGCTTACTATGATGTGTAATAAAATCAAATTCAGATCCCAACTAGACTTTCAAGCTTTAATTGCTTGACCCTGCATAATGCCAATTTACTTTTCGAAGTAATTTTATGTAAAATAGCAACTGGATTGTTACCTATCCATCTGCTCTGCCTCACAGAAGTTTTGCATTTCTGGAGGAAAATGCTAATTTGAAACATACACAAAACAAAACAAAAGCCTCCAAACCAAACACATCACAATAATCTAGAACTATTAAAACTGAAAAGCACCTTGGTGGTCTAACACCATGATTAAGTCTGCCAATGTCACCTAACAAAGCTGTCTTAATTTTCCAGTAACTTTCAACTGAACCTTAAACAGAGTATCTCTTCATTCTTACATAAATGGTTTGAAAAAATAAATCTCTCTGCCTAACACTGAACAAGGTGAACAAACTGTTCATAGAAACCAATTTCACAAAACATCCCTTGCAAATTAGAAGATACAATTTAGAGAATGCCCACTCTTTCATGTCACCTATTAATGGTTGTTACTGGGACAACACATTAGTTTAACTTAATGTTTATTTACTTAATTTCACATAACTATTGTTTCATGTCTTTGCTTCAAGTTCTGCGAGTTATTATTTGACAGTATTAGCATGTTGCTACAAACCATAAAAATTGTTCATCTGCTACTGATCTCATTACAAATATTTGTCCCTTCTTGGCCTCAGGTGGAGGCAAACTGACTCTAAATTCATAATCAGAGAATTTTAATCAATGAATCATTGACAAACCAGAGCATAATGTCAACTGGAATTCTCTAATTATTTAAACTGGCTCTAGAACTGTGTTTTCAGAATATGAATGAGGAAAAGACAGCATGTTATTAATTTTCATGCTGTAACAGTGCAGCCTAAGCTATCAGAAAGAGTGAATTCCTGAGGTTGCTTTTATTAAAGATGAGAGAAAGCAGACACAGTGAACATGCATTAAGGAACCAAACTCGATTTTTTCAGAAACCCAAAACATGTTAACTTTGAAAACTTTTACAATCCACTGAGGCACAGAACAACTCACCTTGAATCCCACATGCTGCACAAAGCCACTTTCTGCATGCATCTGCTGGAGTTTCTGTTTCTTCAATTTTTTAAACTCTACAAGTTCTTTGTATTCAGGTAACTCTCGGTATGTTACTGGAATACTCTCTTCATCCTGTTGATGGTTAATAATAAATGAGGAACATTCTTTACTTTAGAAATACATTAACTAGGAAGACAAATATTCCATAAGTCACTATGTACAATTAGTTACCTTTCAGAAAATGGTGGCAATATATTCCAAGAAAGAAACTGGGAAATTATTTTTAACACCATAGCACAAAACAGCACATGAAGCTCTCTTACATTTTATTTTGTATTACTTACACTTTACTATTTGCATTAAAACATTATCCTAAAAACAAGTTTCTTATGGTGAATGAAGGAGAGAGCAGCCTCTTAATAACTCCTAGGTTTTTTCTCATCTTGGATGCCTAAATGCAATTTGCATATAATCCACTTTTCCATACACTGTGAGCAAAACAGCAGCTGCAGTAGTTAGCATTTGTTTAAGACAAAACTGCCTTACTAAAGGGAACTGTTTGACATTATTACATACATGCCAACAGACACTACACTTGAGAACTGAAATTCCACATCTGTTTTATCTAGTTAACTGATTTTTCTGGAATGGCATGCAGTATTATTTTAAGGGTAGTTATAATCACTGTTCTGAAATACTTTCAAAGCTGTGAAAATATTAAAAGCAAAGATCATTCATAGATCAAGGCAATGCCAAGCTTCCATTACACATATTTTTTTATTTTAAAACAGTCAATCTCACCAGTATTAAGTTCTCACCTTTACCTGCAAGAATAAAAAGTGATGAAAATGACCATTCCATGACTGGAAGAGTAGAAGTTTCAGAGTTATCAAACTCCTTCATCCCTTTACTTTGTCCTGTGTTTTAACAGCTTAAGAAAACAGATTGCCAGTTTTTCTAAATTATGCAGAAGTTTGTCTCCCTACAGGCTGGTGCATACAACCTTGCCAGAGGTAAATAACAAACGATTCTCTCTTTTTAAAGTAGCACATAATTTCTGTATTTTTCCGTCCAATTTCTTCAACAAAGGTTGAGGACTTTTATGTTAAGAGATGACATAGCATTCATTTTAACTCATACACCTGTTTCAAGATGGCCATTTAATTGTAGCAGCTGTACTTGGTAGAGGTCACCTGTTTTCTGATCAGAACACTCAGCAATGGAAAACAACTACAAGACAGTAATCAAAATTGTTCTTACATAGCCTACACACTTAATTTCAATTTTTTCTGTGTTACTTAGCACGTTTATTGAAGAAGTGAGGGAAAGAGGCTTCTAAGATTTTTTAGAACTGTTTCAGGACAAAACTGTTTATTAATTGTTTTACATGCTTGCTTTCTGATTTGGTCTAAAGTTTCTGAGATTCAGGGTCATTATAGTTCATGGCAAAGATGCTTAATCCTCACATTACTCATTAAACAGGTTAAAATGACAGTAAGTAAGACATTCTGTGACTGATTTAAATGACATACCGATACTTCCTCTTCTGCTGCAGTATCCATATGGCTGTGAAAACTGGATCTGTCATCATCTTCATCCATATAAACTGGAGGTTCATGAGATGTCATGAAAGTTGAAGGTTTGAAAAGATGTTTATTTAAAGGATGCTGCCGTCTACTTGATGACTAAAGTGAAAAAATTATATAATTTAAAAAACATTCCTGGGTTATTAAAGCAACCCTTACCAATAAAACCTTTGACAGAAATTTGCTCTTTTGCACTGAACAGTCTATCATATTTCCAATCATTTTTAAGTAGACCTCTGTATCAGAGCCTCATGAAGACGGCATTTTTGCTCTGCCATAACAGTGAAATGAGATGAACAAGGGAAACACTCCTTTGGTAAGAAGAACCCAGTAAGAAAGAGCCCTTACTATAAAAGTCCTACAATCTCATTAAATGAGACAGACCACAACAGAAAAACAGAAAATAAAGATGTTACAACTTTGAAAAATGAGAACCTAAGTGCAAAGATACTAGAAGACTTCTGAGTCATGAACTGTGTGAGTGCAAGACTACACAAAGAAGTAGTTTTGCAGAGGTCAAAGATTCAAGAGACCAGTCCATGCTCAACCACTTATCATCAACTTCTTATATCAATTTGTGCCTTGGAAAATCTCAGTCTAGGTTAGTTGTCCAGATCTTTCCTAGACCTTTGAGAGAAAGGCAATTCATTCCACTATGAAAGAGGTCTCTATGAGTTACAAAGAATTGCTCTCTGAAGATCCTTCTTCATTACCACTGACTGGAAAAATAACCTAAAGATGATAGATGAGATAAAGTACTCCTTTAGTGTATATCTAAAACTTTTCAAATTTAATGCTGTCTGAAGGTGTAGAATGCATTACAGTTTTAAAATAGACTACTTAATGGCACTCAGCCCCTATTATTTATTCCCCATGGAAGAATATTAAATATCAAACAAGAAGATTTTAGGGTGAATGAAAGTGACTCAACTTTTTACATAAGTGAAGTGCCTACTTTCCAGACCAGCATTTTGACATCCTAAATGTCAAGGTCTTACATTACTCAATTTATAGAAAACAGTATGAATCAAAATCTAGAACTATGAAAAGTGCTTTTCTAAATAATCATTAAAAAGATTGCCTTATACTGTATCTAGCTTTTGTTAAATAGATAAGGCATAAGGAATATATACAATAACTCTGAATTTGTCTTTTCACACAACAATTTTTATCCCAAAGATTCCTGAATCAGTTACAAACCTGGAATGTTATAATAACAATCACTTCTATCTAGAGGGAGATTCAACCTCTAAAGAGGGATGCAGCATTATTTTACAGTTGTGCAGTTTAAAAAATAAAGGAAAAGACCCCACAAATTATCTTAGGTGGAAAGTAGCTATAAAGATAGAATTATAACAAGGAATTGAGACTGGCCCCATTTACCTTTAGGGGAAGCTGGTATCTCAGATCTGCAGAAGAACTACAGTGCATAGGATAAATATGAACACTTTTTTCTACTGTGTTGAAAAAATTGTGTTTTCTACTATGCACTGTGTTGAATTTTTCCACCTTCTGCCTCATGATCACCTTCTGCCTTTCTGTGTTTTGCTGTTTTTCTGATTCTCTAAGATTTTAGACCCCCAGGATACTTCTGTTTATAAGGCGAGATGGTGTTTTAGCTTGAGCTGACAGAGTGATTTAAATTTTCTGTTAACAGATAGATTTGTATTCAGTACTAGATCTGGAAAGTAAAACCAGGAAAACTGTGCCTATGTTTAAGTAACAGCATTGTTATGCAAACAATTATGACCTAGGTATTTAGCTGAGGAATTGAATTCTAATTCTGATGAAGAAGGAACTAAAATAACTACATAACTACTAAAAGGAGATAGTTAAAAATAATTTATCCTGTGGGAAATGTATCTTTTAGATAAAGCTTAAAAGCAGGTGCACTGACAATGATGAGCCATATTTGAAGAATTGAATATTACAGTCCTGAATCTCTTATTCAGTTTTATTTTCACCAGTAGCAGATGATGGTTATACATGAAAACAAACTGATGCATCCTGCTTTATTTCCTAGATCACTTATCAGAAGAGACATAATGCCATATGAGATACACACAGTAACTTCAACAAGATGTTCAAGAATTGAAGTCTTCTCGTCTCCCCAGTAGACATTTAAAGAAAGCATCCTAGGCAATCCCCATGTAGCAACACAAGTCCTTTCTTGTGAATAATCCCTTTTGACACAATCATTTACATTAAATAGATATTTGGCTCTTACTCTCCCATAGATATGTGCTTGAGGTGTCAGCATCCAATTGCCACACTTCTCTTGTTGGCAGTAAAGCAGGTAACTATAGTTTATGTGCATACTCAGTAGCAAAATAAGGATGAGCACAATCCCCCATAAGCACAACTCAGGCTTCCAACACTCTGCATTTCCTTTCTGCCACATCATGTTATCTCCACTGGACACTTGGAATAACAACAGCCTGGTACAGTGCTGTCTATCTGTGCTCTAAGTAGACAGATATATTAGCAGTGTGAGAGCTCAATTGCCCCATATACACTACTTGATTGATCTTTCTTCATCTGCTGTATTTCTTACAGGAGATACAAATATAATATGGAGACACTACCTTAATACAAACCAGAACACAATGACTTTACTCTTATGACTTGGTAATAAAGATATGAATCATACTGTGAAATAGACAGTAAGTATTAGATTTGTTCAGCTTATAAGTTTAAGAAAAATCTGTAGGATGATAATGTTAAGAATTTCATAAAAAATACATTTCTCTCTTGATTATGCTGTTGGCATTCAAATCAGTGGGGTTAAAGAACTTTAGGGATCACTGTTTAAATTAATGAAAAGTATAGACAAAGTGTCACACATGTGCTGATTAAATATTCCCAGTGTTTATCAAATACAGCAATGTGCTGCCTGGCAGCATTGCTCACATTCTGTGATAAGTCTTTCCAAATAAAACTAAGCAGATAAAAGAGAAGACATGTGACTAAGGTCATTCAAAAATGTAAGATGACACAAAAAATTCCAAGGATTATTATTTTCAAAACTACATTTTCAACTGCTTTTGAAACTACCCCCATACTATGTACAAGCAACTTAAGAGTACTAACAGATGAATCTCACTACAGTAACTAATGGATCAACGTTTCCAGCTGGGTTTTTTGTTTTGTTCTTCTGCCAGAAAGTGCTTTTCCAATAGACAAGGTGCCAGACAGTCATGCCAGCACCTCTCCTGCCTCTGTTTATAGCACAGAATAGCAGACTAAAATCATGGTGGAAAGTAAAATGGAATTACCATGGTGGATGGGAAACCAAAAAAAGCCTCTGATAGGAACCCGCACTGTTTGCAGGAGCTTCAGAGAACACCAGGAGACAACTGGGGGCATGTAACATTTTAAATCATTCAAGATCAGTTGTGTGAGTTGTGGTAGATCAATCCGTGAAGCACTTCTATCAGCAACTTTTGTTCCCAAACTTTCAAGGGACTAAATCTGCATATTTGCCTTTTGGCAGAATTAATGTCAGGCTTACACCATACCTAATCAGAAAGCAGCATGGACACCCAAATGCAAAAAAGTAACCTGAATGTACCAAGTGCCACTGTAACAGCTTTTACAGAACTTTTGCAAACACAATGGTACATATAAAAAAAAAAAAACTCAGCAAACAAATCCCCACAAAACAGAAGACTGCCCTCCTCAAAGGCTTAGGGTCCTCAATAATACCCAACAGTACTGCATTATTTAAAGCGAAATATATGACTTGGCTGCACAGAAATCTAGAGTCTCTCATTTAGTGAATTAAGACGACATATTCCGTTGTCATCCATACCACTATCAGGAAAAGCAGGATATTTTAATGGACAAATCAAAGTAAGACATGGTATTTTAGTCTTAAGACAATGCCTGTGCTAGTTTAGTATGCTCAATTACACATAATTTTCTTTCTCTTCTTATCCTCTTCTGACACTGTTCTCATTATGCTCTTCTAGATCAATTTCAGTAAACTTACAAATGGGGAGAAAGTACCCCAAGAGAATATTTCAACCCTGTTAGTTCAGCCTGCAATCTGACTGCTATGGTCTCTCTTCTGACAAGTTGTGTCACTAAGATTATCCAATAGAGAAGTAACAGATGTTGATGCAAAATTAGAGTGACACCCAACTCACTCTACAGTGCAAATGGCAAAAGAAAAATATTAATTTATTAAGGAAAAATTACATGCAAAGTAGAACTAGTCAGTAAGAAAGCACTAATCAAGACTTAAAGCTATTGAAAATATTAATGATTTCGACTCAATTTGCACATAAATGCAAACAGAAATACACAACTTCTGTACAATTGTCTCACCTTTTTGGAGTATAAATATAGGTTTGGCGTTCTCCCTGGAACTGGAATACCAGCTTTAGTCAGCTTAATAAAATATTTTTGCACTCTACTGGCAACCTAGAAAAAAACATAATGCCACAATGAAATGCCAAATGAAATGTGACGGGCCTTCTCTTCAGAGTTTTGTCAGCATTACCACATGGGCACAAGGTCAAGAAATCCCCCTTTCCTACTCTGCAATAACTACTGTAACCATTACCTATCTTGCAATGCTGCATTTGTAACATTTCCGAACACTTTGACAGCTTTCAGAGAAAAAAAAATTTCCTTGTTAAAAAGTACACAGGAAATCTAGTAAAAATCATGATCAAACCAAGAATTTTAGTAGTTAGTTACCTGCTTATATTAAACTTGTTTTTTCTTAACGACAGATAAATTATGCACAGTTAGTATACAGAAAGTACCTCTATACTTTATGAAATAAGCTCATATTTTAATTTTTCAGGTATAGAGAACTATAAATTTAGTATAGATTCGATCAGAGATGAGGTAATCTTGTATACTGAAATACTTAAGTATACTTAAACCTGAATGCATACAACTGAACTAGGAAAAATTGAAGTACTATGAACACAGAACTTCAGCATTTTTTACTTCTGGTAAAAATGGAGAAATTATGTCACTAACATCCCAACAAGTCAGATGCAGAAACAATCCCTGTCTCTACCTCCGTGTCCTCTTGTGGATCCCAGCTCCAGTACAGAACTAATTCTTTACAGGAAGTTCAGCACTCCAATGTAACCCAATCCAAGAAGAGTTGGTGCCAATATGCTTACTGTATAGAATTAAATGCATGCTGCCAAAAACTAATAAACTCGCTTAGGGAGCTTTTGTCATGGGCTTTGGAGCACTTCTGAAATTATATATTTGAGTCCAAGAATAAGAGTTGTATAGCTATTAGTGAAATGCAGGCCCTGTAGTCATATTTTAAGAAAAACTGATTACTGAGAAGATACTGGATTTTATTTATTGCTATTAAAAAAAAAAAGACATCTACAAATAAATCTGCGAACTTGTACCAACTGCTAGGACACTGTGACTGATACCACTGCACAAGCACTCAAACAATCCCAAGCAGGCAAATCTTTTTTCTAGCAAAAAATATGAAAAATGGACTCTTCAATTCCTCAGTTTATTATTCAGGTTTTTTTTTTCACAGAAAAAAATCCTCCAATTAGAAATAAACTACTTAAGAGATCACATCCCGGTTTTTCCTCAACCATAACCTAAAAAGCTTCCTAAAAAGCTTAAAAAAAGAAGTCAGGGAAAGGGAATATTTCTCCAAGTGTTTTACTTGTTACCTGCTTTGCTGTTCTATTTCCCAGTTCATCAGCTATCTTCTGCCACCGTCGGGACTCTACTTCTTCTGGTGGATACTTCAAAAGCAATTGCTCAAGTTTTTTCTGGATTAACAGGGAAAAGAAATAAATACATCTTGCCTAGGAGAGGTATGAGTTGTCAGAAGATGATTATCTGCATACATGTGAACCTGAATTTCGAAGTTCTTTAAACATTATCATCCAATGTGCTTTTATTCTCACATATGCTACCAGAGCTACAAAATGGAGTTTCTCATTACCTGTTCCTCTACAGTCCACAGCTGGTTAAAAGTTTCAGGTTTGGTCTCATCACAAAGTCGTCCTCTTATAATCTGCTCAAATACAGTATATAAAATGGAATACATATTTAGGAAAAGTACAGTCAGGATAAGCTGATTTTAACTCTTTGCCTACTTAAGTAAAACAAAAATCAAACCAAATAAATGCACGAAAGTTTGAAATTAAATTTGTATAAACCAAAAATAAGTTCTCTGATTTGAGCACATGAATAAAAAGTCATTACCAACACTAACATTTGAAGTAACAGTTAAGATTACTCACCTACCCACATAAAAACAAAGAATTCAAAAGAAAATGTAAAATTTTATCTTTGCTTTTGTAACAACTACCTGTGGACGACTGTTCGTGGAACCTTCTGGACCATCACTTAAAGGCAAGACAGAGTATGAAATAGATTCTCCGTCCTTCTTGGGATCCAAAGGACTTTTTGGTCTTGCAGGTATACCTACTGTAAGCAACAGCAAAAAAAAACAAACAAAAACAAAAAAACAAAAAACAAAAAAACAAAAAAACAAAAACAAACAAACAAACAAAAAAAACCAAAACAAAAAAAACTAATTTAGTCTCCACACACTTAATTTTTTTCTTGTAACACGTGCCCACCTTCCTCTTACCTTTGTCAAAAATCAGCTTCACTCTCCTACTGTTACGTTTCCGGTTTTTGAATTCTCTCTCAAAGTTCCCAAGGCTTGTGGTGTATTGGTCCCAGGCAATCTCAGGGAGCTGAACAACCCTCTGAGGATATGGAAGACCCATATCGACCTGAAAAAAAAAGAGTGAAAAGCAATATTTAATACAGTTGCTGCAGATCCAAACAAAAAACTACAGAACCTTAAAAGGTATGAAAGCCAAATATTGCTTTTTAGGTAACAGCAGAACTCAAAATCAGAATTTTTCAAGTACCATGCAGTGCACAGTCTTTTTAAGGAGATCGTATCTTTCAAGAATACACAACAGTGCATAGAAAATATGCAGCGGCACGGTCAATGATGGCTTATTGAGCATAAAACTTTAAAGCCTTTATTCCAGATGAAATCAGGAGTTTCTGACCTCAATATCCAATCTGTCTGATTTTCTTTAAACATGCTGTTTGCAAAGGATCCATACCTTAACACACACAACCACAGGACTCGGATTTTTATAACCCGGAAACCTAAATTTGTCCCATCAAAAAAATCCATCTATATTTTACACTGATTTTGCTGTTTTCTGCCCAGGACACAACCATTGCAAAACTCACCACTTTATTTGAATGTCAACCTTATGAATATCATTCCTTGGTTATGGAGACAGAACCACTTCAGATACTTTTAAGCATTACTATTTCCCTACACAATGATTATCAAATACAACCTATCACATCATGCATTCTATTAGGCTCATCTTAAAATGTAATGGAAAGACAACTACTGAAACCAATGGGCTTAAATCAGACCTTTCTTTAAACCTAGGTCTCTACAAACCTAGAAAAAGAGCACCATAAACCACTCTACTTCATACCTCACTGAAATACACATCATGTTTCTACCAGACTATAAGGTTAAGCAGGTTTGTCACTGGTAGATGTGGCAGCAGTACAGTATTCAAGCTTTTAATGTTTTCAGTATTTCCATTAATGTACTTTTTTTTAATCTTGAAAAGAAAATGTTTCCTTATAAAAATCAACTAACCCTAACTCTCCTCTATCAGGTAACATTTTATTATGTTATCCAGAACTCAGGTGTGTTTTCTAGCTTTCACTGTCATTTTAAGCTATGAACTACATTTCCTGATGTTTAAAAAGTACCCTACCAAATTCACTCATAGCACAAAACTTGATTTCTCTAGTGAGAAAAGTAATGAATTCTTGATGTACTATGAAGTACATGATTTCATGTCATCTTAAAATACCTACATTAAAATTAGAAACTTAAGTTTTACAATTATACATACAAAAAAAGGAAAGAAAGCATATCTAATAAAATCATTAAGAACCTATGCCTTACAGATTTAATGAGCAAAGGGCCCTTTTTGCATAGCAGAGAAAGTATTTTAGACTCATGGTATAGTTTTTACACAAGTACATCTAAAATTCTCTAGTTTCTATAGATGATGAATTACTAGTTACTTAAAAAAAAAAAAAACCCAAAACCAAACAGCTGAGTCAGACTTAACAAAAGTCCATTGAAATACCTTCTTCTGGAGTCTTTCCACAAATCCAATAGGATCTTTCAGAGCTTCTCTCTGGTGTCTGCCTAAACTTTCAAGGTCTTGAACTGCTTGAGTACGTTGAGCCTCGAGTACAGCAATCGTCTGTAACAGTCTCTGATAACTACAGAGACAAAGGAAAACATCCACTAAATTTTGCTTCAAAAGTGATACCCCCCATCTAAACACCAATAATTTTATTATTTACTAGCATCTAACATTTCATTTTTACTGAGTTACATTAAAAAGATATATATAAAATCTACTTTAAGTAGTAAATTAGGTTATATAAACCTGCTATTTCTTTGATATGTAGATTTTATACTAACTAAAACAATGCAGGAGAAGCTATTAATATTCTCATTATCTATGACTAAAAAGTTTTGCTTACAAAGTTAACAAAACCAAAAGGACCTACTTTTATCTTCCACTTAAAAAACAGCTTCCTTCTACCCCAATACAACTGACTCCATCACAGAATTTTAACATCTTGTTCAACCATCCACAGGGTGGACAGGATGACTTAGAAACTGTATTTAAGCATTTCATATAAGCTTCAAATTCGAGCAGAGTACAAGAATCATTTACAAAATACAATGACAAACCAAGAAATAAATTATTTGCAAAATCAGTACCTACAAAAGATATTCCTCTTAAAATTACGAAGTTGAATGAAAATCTCAGTGTTGTCTCAAGCCTGCCATCCCAGATCACACAATTTTGATTTTCTATTTAACAAATACACTTGAGAGTCACTTTTGGTGACTATGATACCCGTAACCCAATAGTACTTGCTTCCCAAACTGTCTTCTACAAAACTAACAAAAAATCATGCAGTACTGTAACAGGCTTTAAAATATAGGTAATGTCATTTAATACTTTTTATTAGCTTTATAGTTACTCCTGTCCACTTCTGTTTCTGAAACATGTAGTTAATCATGTTCCCTGTTGTTTCAAATTATTCACTATCATCCTAACTTTTTTCATGAAAATGTTTTCTGACATCTAATACTACAGCTGTATTGTTGTATAGCACAAAATGCATCCTAACATACAAGAAAAATCAGCCACTGACTACTATACTATTTCAGTAAATTTTCTTTCTATTCCCTTATTGCTAAAACAGAGACAAGCCTAACAATTAATTCTATATGTGTTACAGAAAAGCTCCAAAGGTTGCCAATTTTCCATTGACTGCCCTGTTAAATGAGTAAGGCTTTAAGTGAAGGAAAATAAACAGCCTCAAGGCAAAATATAGGCTTTGTACCATCAAATATTTAAGTTTCTACTTAAGACACTAAACCGTTTCCTCCCCATGAAAAAGGATAACTCTTTTTCAAATGTAACACTTGAAAACATAAAATATAGCCATTCTTTCTGAAGTTTGAAACTAAACTCTGAGCTTGCTTAAAAACAATAGGATACAATTCTGTTATTAATTTATTTTATAGTTAAATTTGTCTGCAGATAGTTTAGTTGATATGCAACTAAGACCTACAATGCTTGTTAAATAGGCCATGAATACTGGAAAAGTAGTGGTATATTTTTACTACTGGCAAAGTACTCCAGTTTCTTCTGAATAACTTCGCATAAAGCAGGGTAATTAATGGGCCTGTTCTTGAACAGGGGAAAAACAAACTTCAGAAATAACTTAAAAATATACTGCAGGAACATCAAAACTGGCCTGAGAAAATATTGCAGTTCAGATTGCTACAAGCTTACAGGAATCATCATTTATAGAATTAAGATATTTACTTAGTTTTCACAAATAGCATCTGCTGACTGCCCAGCTGGGCAGAGATGCTGGGCAACCTCTGCACTCCTCAGGCAGAGACCTGCCTTGCATGCTACAGAGAAACGAAACACAGGCAGGCTGCTCATGTGTTTGCTGTGGATGCAGCTGTTAACAACACAGAAGAGCTTAATGGTATCTGGGGAGATGATCTAACCTACACAACAGAAAGCCTTTTTCTATCACCCAGTGCAAAACTTCTATACAAGACTCTGCAGTTTACTCAGGTTAACAGGCACTAAATAGCACACACAAGTATTTGCATCTAAGAAGATATTAAATAAATACCTGCCTTTCTTTTCTTGAGCCCATTCATATAATTTATTCAAATTTTAGTTAAGTGATTGAGTTTCCAAAAGAAATTGAAATAATAATAATTTCATTTAACACATTTACGAACCAACCAATGTTGGCAGTTAGATGAAGTGCTAATCTAATGATTAAGAGAAATGGTTAAGGAGAAATACCTCTGTCTTCATGCAAATATGTAAGACATTCTCAAAACATTCTGCAACCCAGGAATAAAAATGCAATTTTATCAAGTACATATGAGAAATACCAAAACACATGATAATGTGCATTTGGGGGTCTTACATCGCCAAGAAAAAAATTGAAAATATTAATCCTGAAATACATAGTTTGCATATTCCATATCCGGGTTCTTCAGATTTGCTGCAGTAGTGCATTCTCTCAAAACCACCACACATAATTTTAAATTCCAACAGGACTCTTTAACCAACTGTATTATTATATGTCTGGGTATGTTCTTTGTAGTTTTGAACCACTACTGTTTTCACAGGTCTGTACAGGCTTTTAGTTCTCTGGCCCTACATGACTACAATAAAGCCAAGTATTTCTCTGAAAAAGCAGTAAGCCAAATAACAACACACATGTTGGACGCTTTCTCAAAGTGCCTTCTCTGTCTGTTCTGGCTTCTGACTCTCAAACAGCAACACAATACTTCTGCCACATTAAGCAAAAGCCATGGTACAGCTGATAGTCATCACTTTCAACTCCCAAAACTAACTTCTACAGTTGTGTGAATATAAATCACAATATGATAAAAGGGAGAGTAACACCAGCTTTCAGGATTAAAAGGTAAAAATACGTGTGCTGTAATTTAAACTTTATATTCCAAATACTGTTTATTTCTTGTGCAAGTAGGAATTGTTTTAAATGAAGGACTATACACTTCTGACATATATTTTAAAAAATCACCAAAAAAATCTACTTTAAAGCAAACTTGGTTTTTGTAGTTTCAAGAGATGTCACAAAACTGGTACGTATCAGTAAGCAGGAGGATTTGAGCAAGTCTTTGTTTTGTTGCCATCTACTGGCACTCTAGCAAAGCACAGATTAAAACCTGCTCTTCTATACCTACAGTCATTTATCATACTGGCTTATGGCCTACTACAGCAATCCAGAAAAAAAAAATACCCCTTATTAGATGCTAAGAAAGTATTGGATATTAAACATGAGACTTAAAATTAATGTAGGAAAAGGGAAACATTAATTGAGCTATAAATTTCTAAGTTAACACAAATAAGGCAGATAGAGCTAAATACTGGCTTCCTGGAGAAATCTAAGACAGATCAAACAGAACTTTCTCATTTAAAGAAGTGCTCCCAGCTTTTAAGCTTGGCCTGAAATCTTTGCCAGTGTCATCATACAGTACTTTTGACACTGCAGATATTCTTGCTAATTATTCGAATGAGATTTTAAAAAACCTGTTACTGCATTAGGAAGAGTGCTGGGATGCAATGCTAGACTTACAGACAATACATGGCAGCATAGTGGAACTAGAACCAACTGATGAAGAGCGGCCCTTCTTTGATCCTCCTTCAGAAACAAAGAAGTGTTTGAGGTGTTTTAGGACATAATCAATAGGGGAATATGTATCAACTACAGTCAGGACTTTTGCCTGAAGAAAGCAGCATGTGGTAGTTTTTACTTGCCTATTGATTAGATACTATGACAAAGGTAATTTACTTATAGCCAATTCTGCAATTTATTATGAAATTGTTTCCCACTCTGGCTTAGCCTCTCTGAAGCTACTATCATTTACTGTACTTTATTCATATTTAATATTTATACTTCAGATCTTTTAGAAGACTTTCGTCGTAGTAAATAACTGTATCTCCATTTATACATGAAACAAACCAAAATTTAAGTGGCTTCCATAAGTCTACCACACTAGTAACAAAAAAATCCCAATTTCTCAATGCCAGCCTCAACACCTACTTAAAACAAAACAGAATTAAGCCAAAAAGCACTTTTTTAAAAATAAAAAGGATATTTAAGGAAAAAAAAACCAACAAAACCACACAAACACACAAAAAGCCCCAGAACAGAACAACAAACCCTAAACCAAAACAGAAAACCATACCAACGTTGTTTACCTGGATCAAAAGAGCCATTTTTCACTTTTTCTAATTTCACTTTCCTTCTGACTTTCACAACTCCAGACTTTGTACTTCAAGAACAGTATTTTATTGGTTATGAACCTGTAGTGGCCTTTTCTTTCTTAAATTCTTAACTCTGCCCCTGAAATAGATCACCCACTTATATATTCCCATATGCTTCATTCCTGTCCAGAGCTGTCCACAACATTCAGCAGGACTTAATACAAGCTGTACAAATGCACTTTTATCAAATAACCACATTTTTCACAAGTTTTCAAAATTTTTGGTAGCAATAAGGTTGCTATGCCTCTGAACAAACATGTTGCTTTTTTCAGTCTAGTAGACATGAAAGGTTAAAACATCATCCGTCAGCCTTCTTCCAGTTAACACATTTTAATACAGCCTTTTGATCTTCCTTTAACAGCATTTTCTAAAGTATTTGCCTGCAGGAGGGTTATCTTCAGCAGGGAAGAAGAGCAGGTCCCTGTCATCACTCTGTTTTCAAGGTTTGGAGTGATATGAGGAAATGAACAGTAAAATTGTTTTCCTCAGGAAGAGCACAGAAGGCACAACCTCAGCTCCTTCTCATCTCTAATGAGAGTGGTCCCAATTACTTTACTGAAGGGCTCCTGCCCATGGAGGGAGGTGGGAACTAGATGATCTTCAAGGTCCCTTCCAACTCCATTCTATGATAATAAAACATAGATGAAGTTGGTCTTCGTCTTAGGAAGCTTAAAACTTTCAATGCTTTTTAAATAAAATGAAAGAACATCTTTACCTTGAACTATACAATGGAAAATAAAGATGAGAGATGATGAAAAATTAAGTATCAGCTGGCTATTGCTACTAAAATCTATTTAAAGGCAACCAAGAGTAGGATCTTCCCTCCTCTCAAAATAGCCTAGAAGTGAAGAAACACCTATCTTGATTAGAACATTTTGCTGAGACTAAAACAAGCATTAATATATGCTGCTTGTACAAGTCCATCATAAAAGACACTGTCAGCCTGTTTTGAAGTTCATGGCAGAGATGCTATCAAAACTTCATGTAAGGGAAGAATAAATACTTATAAGACTGTTAACAGAGTTGCCATTCCAAGCTAGGTTAGTTAAAAATGAACAGAGAAGATACTCGCCTGCCTTACCACAGAGCTGTGCTGGGTGAATATGTTACTACCCCATCTTCTCCTGGTTTTATTTCTCTTTTTTAAAATCACAGCCACAAATTTCCTACATTATTTGATACTTTTTTTTTCCAGCTCATATTTCCTACACCTGAAAGCCATTTTTATTATTTGCTACTAAACTTTCCAGCTTAAATGAATTTACTGATGAAGACCTTTAGAAATGGTAAGCATTTCCAAATGAACACTTTAAAAGAAGAGTTGCAACCTTTTTCTGTATTGAAACAGTAAGTTTGTTTTTATTTTACTTTTTTTACATCTCTGCATTTTCTGGAAAGAGGAGTCAAGTTCCTGTATTTTCTCTAGAAACTGGCAGACTGGAAAGCCTACTGTCTCCACAATGAAGACACACTCCCTCTTCCATGACACGATGCTGCAACAGAGGACTCCTGGACCCGAGAGAGCAGGCAGGAAAAGAAAAGCAGGTATCAAGCAAATCAGGGGAGAAGAAAATTCAAGGAGCAAAGGAAACAAATCCAAATGAAATCAATCTTTGCTTTCCACAAGATGCATTATCTAAATGAAGATTGCACTGTCTGGGAGTGCCGGGCACTAGGACTGTGCTGTGGTTGACAGCAAGACAACTATGTTCAGGGAATGAAAAGTGAGTTTGACAAATGTACTTGACATTTAATGGCTCCTACAGTAACACTGCTGCTAGAGAGAGAAAAGCAGATGCAGCACAATCTTTTGCAAATTAATACCTCTATTATTTAGTGCTTGTTGAGCAGTTTATGTAATTATAAAATATGATCCTATGATTAAAAAATACTCTTCACTAAACCTTAAGTTTTAGTCCCACAATAATTTTGCATCACTTACAACTTTTCCATTGGTAAGTATTTATAAATAGACATCATCTTATAGAACTTGGTAAATAATAATGCTGTCAGTAAACAATTCTCAAAATAATATTTTAGGCTGGTATAATAACGATTTCATTAATAATTGTGGTCATGTGCTCATTACACTATCAAAACATGTTTCAATAACAGAATTATCTGCAATAACAAACTATAGTTGACAAAAAAAACCCTCAGAAGCTTCTAAGTGATTTCGACTCTTTCTGTTTTGCAGATGACTAGTAGCACCATTCACCTGCTACATAAATTGAGATTTCTACTAAAAGCAAATTTAATTTTTTGTTTCTTACTAACACAGACAAATCTACCAGACAGTAGAAACTAAGAAACTATTCTCTGAAATAAGTACATGTTTCCTATATGTTTACATTTCATACAATTAGGAAGCTTCAGGTAAATATCATTGTATGCCACAACACCCTCACATATGGAATACAGACCGTACTAAACCACATTGTTATTCAATATAGGTGGTATTTTTTAAAAATTACCAACTTATAATTCTTCAATGCTAAAAATGCATATATCATCAATTTGATAAAGTATTCAGAGGTTCACATGCCTACAGAACAGCTACCCTCTTATGCTACGTTCCTGGCCCCACTATGGACTACAACTGCTACTACAAAAAGTAACTTAAGTTAAACCAATTCCTTTTATTCCTTAAGATGAAAAAACCTAACAGTCTCAAACTAGAATCGTATGTCTCAAAGGAAAATGAGACAAAGGTGTCCTTAAAAATAATGAAGGACAACAACTTCTATAGTGTTTGCTACTCACAGCTACATGACATCACTACAAAGGAATGCTGGGTCATCTCATTTATCTGTACATTAAAATAAATCCATACAGTGTGAGAAGTGTGACCTTAATTCTGTGACATGTATGTGAATATATAGGGTAAGTTACAAAACTGGTGTAATGTTTTGATTCTTGCCCAACATAAATGAAGATAAATTCAGAGATTTTACGTTAAAATACATTAATGAATTTTAGTTTAATTTTTAATATTATCATCCAGTTAAGGGAAAAACACCCTGCAGATAAAATCAGAAGTTCACCTTAGTGAATTAGAGTTACACTTTAAAAAGATTCTGTTTAAGTCAGTTCTTAAATAACTTATATGGTCAAGCACGGGAAGATCAACTATTTTAGAGAATCTGAGCCTTTAGGCAGGAACATTTGTGACTGAATAAAATACAAAACGTGAACCACAGGAAAAGCCACAGATGCTTTTCTTTCTCACATTCATATAATAGAAGTTAAGTGGATCCAAAGACATTTACAGTATTACTATGGATTGTCAATTAAATATTAAATCTGATTGTACCATGGTCCTCTGTCTTCCCAAGGCCCTACAACAATACAACCCCATAGTATGTAAGAATTCACACAAATAGGTTTTAAGAGATGTATTGAAGTATTTAATTTTAATCTGTGTCTGGTTTAACTGTCACTTATGAAATAATAAATTAAACCGAAGTTACACAAAATTATCTACTTAGTAAGTAAATACAAGTTCCTAACTCCTGCATCTGAATGTTTATAGGCAAATACTCGTGCATAATTCATATAATTCAGTGGGAATACTTACATGCCTAAGTGGTCTCTATAAAGGTAATCACAATTTACAGGATCATAGAAATTTTTTGTGTAATGCATGTTGGGCATGTGAAAACTCAGTTCCTCAATTACATTTTCATCTAGAGCTCAGAGCAAAGTGTTAAGCAAGAATTTTCTTTCATGCAACCTAATACCTGCTAAATATTGCACATCTCAAAAAAGAGACTAAGTAGGGAGAAAGAAGAAAACAGGAGGCATTAAATGTAACACTGGGCAAAGGGGAAAATGTACTGAAAATGAAATATTGCATGTGATAGAAAATGAAAGTATGCTCCCACACTCTAAGAAATAATTAAACTTAAAAAAGATACAGCAAAGAGATATGAGAAACTCCTGAGGAAAGACATATGCAAAATGCTAAGCACAGCACATAAAATTAAGCAGTGCAAACACATTTAAATCAACAAGCTCAGTTTTTATGAAAATATCTCAAGATGCAATGCAAAGGCCTCTGAGCTAGAACATAAGCAAAATTATCAAATATTAATCAAACCATCTTTTTCTGAGAGTAATCATAATACACAAAATTCAAACTGTGTGTGTAATAACAGAAAAATTAACATATTAACAACCCCAATATCAGTCTGGTACTAGCAATGTAAATGTCTATGTTGTGATTAAATTTGTTTAGAGAGCTAAGATTTGTCTTTTTTGGAGGGATCTGTATTATTAAAAAAGTTGTGGGAGTTCATCAGTCTTCTCCCTGAATAACAATTTCATATTTTGCTTTCAGTGATCATTATTTTTCCTAATAATCAGTTTTCCCAGAAATATTAGTGTATGAATGTTGCTTAAACTTGACAACATTCAAAGAGCAGCAAAATTCATACAAAATTACCACAATTTACATTTTAGTTGTGTTGGTTTTGGGGGGGGGGAGGGGAGTTGGGTTTTTTTGTATGGCAAGTCTTATCAAGAGCTGCTGGAGGTACTGGTATCCTCACATTTATCAATGCTACAGTAATTTCTTGCAGAGTGAAATCAGCTTTATGTGTATGTCATCCAGCTATGTAGTATAAGAAGAAACAATGTAAGTTTACAAACATATCAAATTGCTACTATAACAAAGAGGGATACAGCTTTTTTTCCACTGTGAAACATCCAAAGAATCATAGTAATGTCTTCTTGGAGAAGTCTGCCTTCTCAGCCTAGCCACAATGCTAATGTAATGTCTCTCTGAATTTGCTTTTAAAAGAGAACAGAAATATAACCCAAGGAAATAATAACCCATAAAGACAAGTTTAATCACAAACTGATGGACAGAAAAACAAAGATCTGATAAGCAGAAGATAACCAGCATGCTTTGTTAACCAGAAATATCACAGCCAAAGTGAACATCTTTTCACCTGACAGTACGGAACCCTGGAATTCTTTGCACCTGACTAACCAGGGAAACATCTAAAGCTGGTTGGTTTTTTGTGTTGGTTTGGTTGGTTGGCTTGGTTTGTATAGTAGTTTTGGGTTTTTTTACTTTAAGAAATAAGCACCAAATGAAATTCAAAAAGAGCATAATCAAGACCCTATTCAAGAATTTTAACACATGAATTAGGACTATCCTTTAATGAACTCTGGTACTGTTAAAATTTCAAAAAGCACATAGTGTGCAGTACCCAAACTACCAAGTTCCTGAAAAAGGGTAAATGCACTCAAATATCAAAATAAATTTAAGTTCTTTAGAAGGACCTACTTCCATGAGGAGCCACTACAATACCAGATATATTTTCTTGAACAAAAAAAGACTGCCTGTATTTTCCAAATTATATCAACATTTTTAAAAGGGAACAAAATAATCCATCTAACACTATCTTTAGTAGCATGCTTTTTGTCTGAAAAGTAGAAATTTTTCTTCCTTGACCTAGAAGAAAATTTGAGCTTTGGCTTTCATTGCCAACAAAAAACCCCAGTAAAATGTGAGGATGAAAATAACAAATTCTTTTGGAATTCTGCATTCAGGCAGTTAGTACTAAGTTACCAAGTCCTTGATGCAATTTCAAAAGCTCCCCAGCAAGCTCTCAGGAAGAGCTTGCCAACCTGAACAACAACTAATCCTATCTTCAGAGCAATTATGTGCATTCAAAAGCTAATACCAGGGCACATCCCAGAAATATTTCAAGAGCAATTTAGATCTGTGTTTAATCTTAGGGATAAAAAAAGTTACTTTTATTTTTACAGCTTTTACATTCAATTGCAGATTTTGATTTTTAAAAACTGCATTTGCAAAGATGTTTAATTTGAAAGTAAAAATTGAGGCTTTAAATAAAATCTAATATGCTTTTTATCATTATTTTCCTAATACTAATATAACTTGTAAGTTAATCCTACATACAGGTACAAAACCATCCAACAGACAGCATTTCCCATTTTGTAATTTAGGAAATTCTCTTTGTCTAACAGAAGTGTTCATACATTTCCTGCTGTTGCCAGGAACTGCAGATATTTGATTATTATTTTGAAATCATAGTTGGTCTGAGCCATGCTCTAATTCACCATTTTCTCTGATTAAAATAATTTATTCACATCCAATACTGACCAAAAATTCACTATAAAAATAATGTAACTCTAATACCTAAAAAACCCAGTCAAACTTCTTCTCCACTAAGCGATCATCTTTCCCTTTTGCCCCCTCCTCATAATAATGTGCTGTGATGATTTATTTACAGAAACTACTAGCAGTGCTTTAATTCTTCATAGGACCCAAGCTGCTCCTTTCATGTAGAACATCTACTAAATAGCAAGACACAGAAGTCAGAACAGTGTTACAAAGGCTGTGCAGTAGAAATTGTGGCCTGATCTATCATTTTAAGACATTTTATCCGCATAAATTTTCTTCAGAGAAAATTACACTTCTTTTTCAAGAATCTCTTTCACAGTTACCACAAATATGTGATATTCACAGCCCTACTTACAGACAATCAGGAAATGTAAAAACAATGCAGTGCTCTTTTCTAGTAATAATTAGAACATGTATATATTTACTTTTAATTAACATAAACAGCAATGTAGACATAATTTACTTTACGGATAGAGTTCTCAAATGACTGCGTTTGATCAATTTATCTTCCTCAATACAACAATGATCATTCTTTCCCATGACAGTCTGAAAACAAGTATCTAACCTTAACTTGTATATGCAACAGAAGTATAATTTCATAAGCTGTTATGTGCTGTGCCTACTAGATATGCAGATAAATAACTCTAATTAAGGCTTATAATTACTTAGGGTTTGTTTCCAGCTAGTTTTGTAAGAAGAGAGACAACAGATGTGTTTAAAAGAAACCAAAAACCAAACAAATTCTGGATAAAGAATGAATAGTGCTAGAAATGTACATATAAACCATATTGCTGTACCATACTGCATATTAAATAGGAGTTTAATTTTGCTTGGAGAAGGAAAAAGGAAGAATGATGAAGACTGGGGAGTATAAAAATTATAAAGCACTTAAATTTTTGTGAAAATACTTCAAATGAGTATTAATTTATATATTTTTGGTAAGAAACAAAAGCAGAATTCATGGTTACCATAGTTACACATACTCTTTGTTGTGTTTCAATGCCACATGATCTGATTCAAAGTAATACACATCAGGCTCTTCCTCATCATCCTCTGCAGTGTGGATGTTGGCACTCTCTTTGGCAGATGGTACATTTGCAGCAACAAGCCTAGCCTCAGAAAGTGGCTTTCTTAGTCCATCACTCCCATGATCTCCTGTATTACAATTTCTCTCTTTTTCATTCTGTTTAATTTCTTCAGACTTTTTGGGAGATCCATTGACATTATTAATACCTGCAGGTACATTCTTTTCAGTGGGACTAAGATTATTTTCCCCAACCTGTCCATTTTCTCTACAAGGAGAGTTATTTTTAGTAGGGCTACTTCTGGCAGGGGCAGCCCTTCGTGGTGAAGTTCTCAATGTGTATCTGTGTTCTTGAAGTTCTGACACAGATGTCATTTGAGCTGAAACACAGTCCAGCACTGAAGAATGTGGTTCAGGTTCACCTGAGATTGATGCACTGTCATGATGAGTATTCAGGTTGCTATTGGAGTTTTCAGCACACTGTTCCTTAGAGGCACTACTATCTCCTACAACATCCACCTCCTCCTCCGAATCCCTTAACAAAGATGACTGGATTTCAGAAAAGGACCCTGTAGCTGGCTCATCTGCCTGATTAGCATGCTCCTCAGCCAAGCAGTCATTTATTGTTTTGTGGTCCTCTAACTTCACCTGTTCTTGAGAATTTGTGCAAGGCACATAATGGTCTACAACACCGTCCTCCTCCTTGCTGCTGTTAAGCAACAATGAAGAATGGGCAAACGAGTTTCCGTTTTCTGCTACTGTTTTGTCCTTGGGCATACAGGAACCAGCACTGTTTTGCTTAATGTTCCCATCAAGCTGACAGTCATCACAATTAAGAGAATTTGAGTCTCTTTCACCAACTCCATTGACAGTCTGATAGCTTGCAATCTCCTCAACTATAGCAGAATTATTAAATCCTTCTGCACAGACATTCACCTTTTTAATTTCCCTTTTGTCACAATCATCCAATATAAGACATCGACAAGCTCGCTTCGTCCCTGTGGAGACTGCATCATTGTCCAACACTAAGCTTTTATGCTCCAATGGCTCCTTCTCTGTTTTGGTAGGCAAGTCTTCCTCCGAACTGTTGGGTGCCTCTGAACGTAGACAACGTTTAATTCTTTTCAAAACTGGTGAAACAGGTTCTGCTTGCTTTTTTTCACAATTTTCCACAGTTTGTTTATCAACATTATCTTTTTCTGAAGTCGACAGCCCTCTCTTTCTCGGGCTCACCCACGACTCCCGAGCACTTTGTTGTTTCAGCTCAGCAGCTCTTCCACCGTTACCTCCCTTCTGACTTTGCACAGACTCTGGCCTCTTCTTTGGTGACCTTGATCGTATTTGAGGATGGGGTGAAACTTCCTCTGGATGAGCAATACTACGGTTTCTTAATGTTCTACCACAAAAGTTTTCATCCAAACCATTTAAACCCACTGTAGATCTTGTAACACGAGTAGATCGAGATGTAGCCATACTCTGGCAAGTCCCTAAAGTATGTTCATCATGATCCACTCATTGGGAAACCTTCAAAAAAATGTAAACAAAACAGTCAAAAAAGTATTTTAAAAATACCTACAGACAAAGAAAATTTGAGTAATACACTGTCACAAATTTACCTAATATAAAACTGAATATGCCTACACAATGTATTAATAACAGCTCTTCCTGTGCTAACAAATTAGGGCATTAGAAAGTTTTCCATCTAAGCTACAAAGAAGCTAACTTGGTATTTATGGATGTTCTGGCTTCAGTACTTGTGTGTGAATGCAGTTTATATTTATGGCTTTTTTAAAGCTGGAATGTTACCAGTTACTAAAATGCACTATTTTAATGCATTATACATACGATAAAATGTATTGATATTATTAAGTATGTCTGATCAAATGAGAGGTATCAATTCACACTTATTATCCCATGGTTCCCAGTTACATTGTTTCACATACTAAGAAGGAAACCTTTAAAATCCTAGTTGCTTGCTCACTTGTGGCTTAACACAAAACTGAGGTGCTCATAAATAACAAAGGAAAACTGCAATTCTAATTTAACAGTGGATTAAAAAAAAAAAAGCACAAAAAATCACACCAGTAAAAAACAGTTGCAATTATTATTAATAAAAATTAACTAAAACAAAATGTCTGAAGCAGAACCCTAAAATCATGCAAGCTTTGGGAGGCAAACTAGCCCAACCTCTATCATAAATGAGGTTAAATATAAGTATCAGTATAAGTATAAATCAGATTTATTTACACAGGACGCGATACAGTTGGGTCTCTAAAACCACCACACACAGATAATCCACAGCTTCTCAAGGCAACCTGTTCCAGGGTTTAATTGCCCTCATAGTCAAAATGTTTTTTCTTATGCCCAGGAGCCTCCCTTCTTTTTTGCATAAAGCCCATCTTCTCAATAATCTCCTCTGAGGTGCAAGACTGCTTCCCAGGCTTTCTCCATTTTTAGACTTTTCATACAGTTGGTGAGATGAATCATCACATTTAAGTGAATTCCAAGTCAAAGCTAAGTTTAAAAAAGTCCATTTGAGAGTGTATTTCAGATTTCTGGGTGAAATGCAGGAGTACTCAAATTGTCCAATCTCAAAATAACATTTTTAATAGAAATCCATTCAGTCTTATCCTTCTATTCATTTCATCTTCACAAATTCAATGTGTCAAACTGTGTATCATCACAAACCTGTCATAATACCCATGATAAAGAACAGATTCACATTTGTACATAATGGCATACCTTCCCTTTTCCATCTACATAATTTCAGATTTTACACACCTGTTTAACTGACATATGATGTGAAGACTTTAAATGTTAAAAATGGAACGAAACCTTTTACATGTTATTTAGAAAGGCTGAAAATTACAAACGAAGGAAAATTGTTTCAATAGCTATTTTTCATCTTCAGCAAAAGGGGGGGGAGAGAAGAAGGGAAAGCATAAGTTTTTGCAGATCTACTATTTAAGTGTCAGATGGTGCTAGAGCAGAAAAGAGAGAAGAGGACAAGACCAGCACACATCTTAAGCAACACAAAAATCACAATTAACAGCAGTTATTATATTTAGGTTTTCGTAATGCAAGTAGTATTTCTTAATGAAAGTAATGTACCCTGAAAGTATTGCTTGGTATAGCTATAGATGAAATGGTGTAAGACAGAAATCACTGTGTAGTGGTTGCCTCCATTACCATTACAAAGTGAAAGTTTCAAATGTTCTGAAAACTGCGTGGTGTTTGTGCTGCTACAGCCCTCCTGCTTGTTAGGAACTCTTGCTGCCTTACACACATGCCTAGAAAAGTGCATTGTTCTTCTTCTTTGAAAAACAGGTGAAGAATTGCTATCATATTATCTTCCATTCTGTCCATTTAAGAGTAACAGTGCAATGTGAGATGGCCAATGAAATCATATAAGTAATATCACAAATATACCAGCAAATGGGCAAAACATCAATAACTGAGTTGAAGAGAGGAAAAAAACCCAAAACCATATAACTGTGTTGTCTATAATGGTTGTTTCTACTGATTTTTCACACGGATAAACTTGCTGGTATATTCTGCCCTTTTACACACAAGCTCACTACCTTCTGATGAGTGATCTCATTTGGGGTTGAACCTAAATATGAAAACCAGGATCATTTAGGTACTGTATTTGACCTAGGTTGCTCTAATTAAGGCTGACACCTTAAGGCTGAGAAACTGACTAATAACTGACTAAATAAACTAAACCAAATTCTAATGTATACTTTGGTCACTACTTACTGCTGAACTTGACAGACACTAGTAATAATATGAAAGACAGTAATCTTTACTGATTTGCTGGTATGCTACTTTCTAATGAAAGACACTTTACACAGAAGTTAAGAAGTTATTATTTATTCAGTACAAAATATAAAAAACTTACCATTGCAAAACTAGAAGAAATATAAACTTCTGACATTTTATACAGCTGACTCCCAGTGTGCCACTTGAATAATATCAGTCACCATGGCTGATATCCATGATGTAATCCAAATGCCTTTTTACTAGTTTACGCCATCACATTAACAAGATTTTGAAAACTGTTGAGAAAAAGACAAAAGGCATCAATGAAAGATTTAAATTATTTCATCAAAAACTATATGTAATAGGACATAGAATGCATAACAGCTTGTTAAGGAAGCAGTTATTAGTATAACAAATGTCCGACATAAAGGACAGTAATTAAGAATGTGAGATGTTGATTTAGGTTTCAAATGTAAAATACCTTTCTTGGTTATTCTTGGTTATATACTGATGACTCAGTATATCATTTGGAAGATGTATAAGCATGTGAATCACAACACAGAGTTGTGTCAAGGTGTTCAAATCTCAGAAGATATTTGAGGAGGCACAAGAAAACAAGCAGTGAAAAATACTACAACAAATTAATTACAAGAGAATGCACTGTCAAATATATTTTATAACTAGATATAATGAAAAGTAACTATGTCTGCCATTTAATTTTAATCACCTGAGCAGAATTCAAAACATCCCATTGGCTCTTAATCCTTGAATAACCTTCATCTACACAAGAGGACTGAAATGCTTTCTAGAGTTCACAGCCTGCTCTTCATCCAAGAAAACAATATAATCTACCTTGTTTATACTGTAAGTGAACCAACTGATACTGAAACAATCTGTGGATCCAAAAGCCAGGCAATGCTTTCAGCTGTCAATAGTTTTGGCAATTATTACTTGAAAAAAAACACACCAGAAAACACATTTAAGACCATCTAGTACTATGGAAACACCATAAATAAATATAGAACCATGATTACTGAATCTTTCTTCTGAATTCTCTATAAATAATCTGCTGAATTCATAGCAGTGTATTTTTTTCATATTGACAATTCAGAAACCTCATGATGTAAAACACAAGCTGAGAAGTTTCTCCATACTTTTGTTTCTACTTAGTTACTATTTTTAGATTACATATGTCCAAGGCCTTTGGAAACTGTCTTCTTTACTTTCATTCTACTTATGATTTCACACTAGGATGACCAGAAAAATTTCCTTCAGTTGACAATTCAAAATATAAACGGAGCCAAATAAGAAGAGATAAATTATGTCTGGTTACAGTGAAATTCAATAACAAAAGATAGTTCTACAATAATGTTACACAAAGTATCATAAATTCTATTATATGGACAGCTAAATAAATTTGATTTCAATTATTTTTCTGTGGAATTTTTTAATGTAACAAACAGTGGAGAATTGTCACCATAAAAGACGAAGGCAGAATGGAAAAACAAGAAAGCAATGAACACTTGAAAATGCGAGAGGTAAATGGTTGAAAGGAATGAGTGAAAAGGAACAGTTCCCACCTAGCTGTAGCAGGAATGGAACCAGAAAGTGAGAGAGGCAGCTCCATAAAGAACTCCAAAAGCAAGTGGCTTCAGTCTGTATCTCCTTGTCTTTCTACTCCCACCGTCTCTCCCTCCCAATCAAGTTTCTTCTGGTGCTAATATTCTGGTACAATTTCCATTATTTAAATCTCTGGATTTGCCTTTCCTATAGATTCCTTTAAGTGACAGGAAAGATATATAGGTAGGTGCTAAAAGCAGAGAAGAGATTTTGACAGATTGTTGCAAAAAACCAAAAGAACACACCCCAGCAAAAAAACCCTAACTCAGGAACTTTGGTAAAATACAAAATACAGGAAAAAAATCTGAAACAAAAAGTAAGAGTGCATCTATCAGAAGAGATCTCAAAAAAAGAGAATCTCAAAATTTTTAATTACTTTACCAGTCCATAAGTAATGAACATCTGCATAAGTTATTTCCATCAGAGAAGAAATAGTAATGTCATTCATTCCTCAGATCTGTACATTTTATTTCTCATAATTTTCTTTCCCCCCAGATAACACTATTTTACTTGTAGCAGGAAAGACAATCCTGCTGTGCCTAAGTTGCCTCTGGGGAGAGCAAAAGCATTTTAGAAACAGAAAAAAGAATGCGTAAATATCACAAGAGGAGAAACCAAGGTTGGGGGAAAAAAGTTTTACCTAGTCAGAATTTTTTGTTTCATAGCATTTTGGATGGGGAGTCAAGGCTGGAGAGGGACACATTAATCTGGGTACACTGAAATTACTCAATTATTGCTTAAAAGCTAGAAAGCAATATTCACAGAGGCTCCCTAAGTGAACAACTAAATAAATTCTTCCAGAAGTTTCCTTGGAAAAATTGTCTTGTAAAGAAACTACTATTTCTTCACATTTCAAAACCAATTAAAATTACTTTTTTCATCTTCCATGGTAGACAAATTTAATGGAAGATTAAATTCATGTTTTGGACAATGCTCAAAGATATTTATGAGTTGGAATAAGGACTGCAAGGGAAACTAAATATGCTTTTAAGTCTAAGCCAGTCTTCAGGGAACTACATCAATATTTAAGAAAGAGAATATTGCAATCAAGGCTCAACGTCTAAAGAGAAAGAAACCACGAAGAAATTACATGGCTTGGTTTGCAAAGCCCATAAAAGTTACAGGTGAAAATACCATGTAATGCAGACACACAAAGCTCTGAAGAAAGAAAGGGACTCTGAATTTGTCTTGTGTGAGAAAAGACCTGTGTAAGCCAGCAAAAAGTGGTGCTGAAACCTTAGAGGGAATGGCCATACATTAATCAGTATGGAACTTCTCCAGAGTGAGACTGAAGCTCAACTACTTACAGAAATTATCAATACATCTTACATACAATCAAGAACTTGATGACTGCATAGGATAAAGTTTCAGGGTATGCATTTTAGCATCTGAGAGTCCTTTAAGTTTTACACAGCTGTAGGCATATTCTACCTATACACACCATAGACATATAACTACCTATAATTGTTATTTAATTTAACTAGAAACCTATTTAGCAAAGCTAGTGAATGTTGAACTGTGTGTGTAAAAACCAGCTAATTTACATAGAGGAAATAAATTTACATAGAGATGGAAACTAACAATTAAATACTGCAAAATGAGGAAAATTCTTCCTAACTAGGTAAAATAACTTATTTCTTCACTAGGTTAAGCCAGTACCAGATATCTGGGAACCAAGTACAAGTCAGTTGTTTAACAGAACCCCAAGAATTAACCATTTACATAGTATAAAGTGTTCAGTGAGGCCCAAAGCTAGAAAATAAATGGTATAAAAAAAGAGGTCAATACATGAACATACTGGGTGTACCAGCATACAGGATCTGAAAGCAACAAAGCAATGAAAGCCTATCCAATAACTGTGTAATGGTGCTTTTTATATATATGGTATTTATGATGGATATATTAAAAGTATACACGTTACAAAAATTTCTTAATATCATGTCATTGCAGGGGGGAGGGGAACAACTGACTCTTCCAACAGGAAAGTTTTCAACAGTTCTTTTTATGAAAACAGACAATAGTTACAACCATCCAGAACTACTCAACTCTGGAAACAGGGTAGTTTGTTCATCTCAAGTATAATGAATCATCATATATGAAAAGAAGTATGTTATTCTCTTCCTGTTATCTGAGTCTTATCTAATAATCAGTTTCTACTCATGCCCAATAATAATCCTGTATGGTGATAAAAACTTTTTCCAGTGTTCAGATACTGCAGCTGGGAATACCTGACAGCAGTAAGCACGCTGTAGTTCCATATTGCAGTAAATGACACAATTACTTCAGAAACAATATCTGTTATTGGTGTAGTTACCATATAATATGGCACATACATGTAACTGCCCTCTCCCAGTTAATTTTCATTCTGCTCAACATTTGTAGGACCTTGCCCACCCATGGCTGAAAGGAATATTGCAGAAAGTTTTATTTCAGTCATGACTCCTTGATCATATTTATTTCTCTCATCAGAAGCTGTTAAGTATTTAACATATATTCCTTTCTTAAAACATTGTACTTTATTCTTTTAAAAGAAGTTTGTGTCATATTTTACAAACTTTTTCGAACTGTAATACTTCAGAAGAAACATCACTTTTATCCACATCTAATACTGCAAAGCTGAATATTTTCTGGAAAAGAAAGCAAACTGAAACAAATCTGTACAAATGACAATAACATGGTATGATCTGAGAGTGCAAGACTGCATAATTTAGCTAGTGTGAGACACAGTACACTCAATCGTTTTATATCGCATTCCAAACTATTTCGTTGATTTTGAAATCATTCCCGTTGACCTAATGATTTTTTAAGTGCTATTACAATACACTTAACTATTAATATATCTGTGAGTTGTATTTAAGAATGTAGCAAAGTCTGCCCTATTTCTAAACTTATAAATGTTATCTGGTTTTCTCAGAATCTCCCAGAAACACTCTGAGCTACTGGCAGTTATTTACACTTTAGGAAGCCATCAGTCCACTTGCTACTGCTCTATCTCAGTGCAGATGGGAAACCAGTGGCCAAAATTTACTTTTCTCAAGCCTCTTTATAAATTCCTCTTCTCCCAAGACTCGATCAGAGTTCACAAAACCTAAGTTTGGCCTGACTCTGTATTAGTAACTCAGTCTTCTACACTGAAGTGGTTTAGCAATAAAAAAGCCTAACATTTATCATGAATCTCCCGTTTGTCATTATATTCTATTATGACCATGTCAATATATTTTGACCAATTACTGCATTAAATTACTAATCATGCATGCATGCAATCTTTAATCATTAGCAGGAACCTGTATATGCTTCATGCTATGGCCCTGGGGGGCCAGGGGCAAATACATCTTCTGAATTTGCATTATGCACAGAGAATTACACCAAAGATACTATGAATAAGCTGTTGTGTTCTGACTGCCTCAAGATCGTTACACCAGTATGTTTCTTATCAGTTCTACACTCCACACCACACTATTTCAGAGACATAAAGAAAAAACAAATTAGACTTTATAGATTCTAAGCATGCAGCACTGTACTTAAATGTGAACTAACTCATAAAAGAATATCCATGGTTTACTTAAACTAATAACTAAAACTAGTGTAACAGGAATTGTTAAATTTACTGCAGAGCAGCAATATGCTATTTAAAACAGGAAGGTTTTTAAAACGGGAAGCTTACTGTATAAAATTAAGACTGTAGAAACTATTGATGTAAACAGAACCTAATCCCTTACAGAATTATTTGCCCAAGACAAAAAAAATTAGTATCTTTGAACACAGGGAACCTGCACAGACAGCAGAGTATGAATTTGGTTTGTCTCCACATATAAAGCATATCACTTCCTAGCAAAGTGGGATTACTAAATTAGGGATTAATTCTTTTTAACAAATTCTATTCTCCAGTCTATCACATCTAGAGTATGCCAGCATCTCTTCCCACACATACTGAGCATAGCATATCTACAGTAGCAAGAAATTAGTTTTCTGGAGAAGTCACTACATTTTTCTTACTTTCCATTACACCAAAATAAACAGTACTTTCAAATGATAGAAACAACCTCACCTCCACCAAAAGGTATCACAAAGCTCTTGCTTGAAATAATATATGAAACAATGAGCATCTTAAAGCTATAATGAAAGCTTAAACTCAATAAATAAAAGCTAAATAAAAATTATGAGGATTCATGGTCTGGAATTACTCAGATTTCAGCCATCTCTGACACAGTAAGACCCTATTACATATGGCAATATGTAATATTGATAGCATGGGACTACTTTACCTTACCTTACATACAAGGTTAGGAAGACGAAATAAAGAAAAAAAATATAAAAATAAAACACAAACAACAAAACAGAAATAAACTTAGAAATAAAAAAACTTGAAGAAATCTTGAGGAACTCCCAGAAGAAAGATTGATCACAACTGTGAAAGAGGGACACTGAAACTGGGAATAACTGGAAGAAGCAGACAAGCAAATCTGGGATCTTACCTAGTCACAACTGATCTACACACATCAGGTTCCAAGTATCTGTCACATATATGTGAACTTTGTAAGGCTATACCAAAGCACTAGGAACAATAAAACACATTTCATGCTTCAACCACCTCATACTGCTTCATCTTACCAGAAAAAATGCAAAAGAAGATCTATTACTGTGACACCACTTAATTCAAATTGAGTTTTACATTAATAATGACCCTTACTGAACTTACTAATCAGTCAATAAAAGTAACTGTTGTCTAGTACAGTTAACTTACCAAGAAAACTAGACTACACAAATAACTTTCATGTCCCACTTCAAAAAAACCACGCTTATCCTGATTTACTGACCATCACTCTATATCCTTCACACCCCATCTACCCACTCCACTATATCACCTTAGGTGAAAGTCTGTATCTCTTTTATGTTTCTCAGTGAAACCATTCAGCTGCTAAATAGCTTTGCTGTTATCCAAAGAACATCTCCTGTGCAGGATTACCCAAACATGTGACAAACATCTTTGAGATACATTATATTACAGGTTCTTGAAAAGCTCATTATAAAATCAATTACACCATCTTGATTATAGTAACCATTTATCAAAATGTTATTCTAGCCGAATAGACTCCAACAGGATTTAATCTCTTAGCTACAGCCAGAACCATTTTTATACCAATAAATAGGGAAAATATTATTTATTTCCTAATGAAGTTGTTAATGCAATATATAGAAAATATCAAACATAAAAAGACTTTTTTTTTTCCTACATGCAGCCTGCAATTTAGCAGGCTGCTAAGAGCTTGCAGATGAAAAGGAAGTCAATGAAGAAAAATAGTGGTCCTTTACTTTCCAAAAATTCCCCAGTCCAACCAGTCTATTCATTTTTGTAGAACACTACACTGGAAACATCTACTCTGATTTACTTTCAGAACACTGACTGCAAACGTACTGCCTTATGAAGTATACTGTAATGCGCTTATAGTATGAATTATTCTGTAAAATATATTTTTATCCCAGTTTATATTAAGTCAAGGGAATGCATTTGAAATGCAACCCAATTAATATACTTTTTATATGCAAATTTTCTGCATCAGCTACTTAGAGCAGGACTACACACACACAACCTGGTACCCTATCTGGGTTGTACGTGCTGTTGCATGGGTACTAAGACAAGGACCAAACTGGAGATTTTTGAAAATTGGAGCATGACACATGAAACACTTCCTGCAAAACACTTAATGGCAGTATCGGGATTAAAATGTTTTTGTTCTTAATTTTTCAAGGAGGGATGCTCTTCAAGATACCTCCATTCACAAAAAGTGTTTTAGCTTGTTATTTTCCTTCTGATAATTCTTTTCATTCTACTTAGGATACTGAGCATACTACTCTATAAGCAGACCAGCAAAACTACTGTCCTATGGATGACTCTGTGTAGTCCTAAACACAACTGTTCTGACAGACAAACCACTTCACCTCCAACATTTTGAAAAACTGTATGTTTACATCTGTACCCTCTGGCCACCATCACATCTCTAAGTTGGTGGGGCCACCTCCAATCTGTACATGCACTGACTAGATTGTTAGCAAATCATGTATAGCAGATTAACTTCTGAGCTCAAGCTGCAATCATCCTTATGAAGATTCCCAACTTTCACAAAAGCTGCAAACTCCACACTTCCAAGATCTTCACTTACAGCTAAATTTAGGGGGTTGCTAAGCTGGCCAAAAGGTTCAAATCTTACTCGCTGACAACAGTAAACAAAGGGATACTTTCATGCCTACATTAAAGGGCTGATCTAAATGAGGTCTCTAAATGGACATTTGAACTTTCTGTACAGATGAGGGGCTGAGGGCATCCAGAACTATCCTGGTATCTATAAGCAAAAGAAGCAAAGCTTGTCACAGTTATACTGTGGCCCTGCTGTGTCTTCTGCTCAGATGCAACACATGAGCTGATACTGCAGCTAAAAATGTAATACCACTCTCCATGTAACCAAACAGATGTATTCTCACATGCTATGGGCTCTGGAAAGTAATGGACTAGCTTGTAAGGCAAACTGTGCTTTAACCTTGAATTTATATACTGTTGTAGCCTGCTACCACTGAGTCATCCAATCATTTAGGTCAGGTCACAGGGTTGAGATCACAGGGTTCAACTGCAAATGACTTTCCCTATCATGCTTTTTGATCTCCAGTTATTTTTAAGAGCCCTAGGGTTTTTAAATGTTCATGTGACGATGTTATGATGGACTCTGATATATGAATAAAATTGTATAGTGCAACTGTCTTTGTTATACCCAGTCATGTCGCTGATGCACAGCAAGCAGAGAAACATCTGTTTTCTGCAGAAACAGTTTAGAACTACCACAGCTGTTCAAATTTTTTCCTGGTAAATCTCTATGCTATAACTTCAACATTGTTGTAGTCCTCAAAGTAGCAAAGACTCATCCCTGCTTCTTGTTCCAGCCTTCCATACAGGACAATGTTTATTCTGATGGTCTCTTTCTGCCATTGGGTCCAATGCACAACGCAACTGCAGTGACATTTAGCCATAAATCACAGCTTTGCCTTTGCAGATACTTTCAAAGCAGCTTTGAGCTTGTTCCTGTTCTGTGAGCTGGCTGTCAGCATCACTTATGCTGAGAAAGAGCCTGTCTCCCCAGAAGTGATTGAAGGCAGACAGAAATTTTGTCCCTGTGTTTGGGCATCCTGAAAGAACAGCAGATATCAGCACTTAAAAACCGTATCTTACAATTTATTCAGCTTTGCAACTGAGAGTGTGCTAAGCAGACAGGTTTCATAACCCTGTATAATTTGATATTCTCATTCTTTGTTCTGAAAAAAAAAAAACCAAAAACCCAAAACAAACCATTATGCAAATTTCAGTCTACTTGGATTCCTAGAGTTTCAACTGGCAAGCACTGAAGATGTTTTAAGTGCATTAGCAACTGCATTTTTTTTAAAAGCTTTTGAAGTAACAGTGACCATCCACTTTCTGTTTGATTGCTGGCCTGTGTCCTGGCACAGAAAACCTTTCAATACGAACACTATCACATACATTTTCTTCTTAATTACAGCACAGCTAATGACAATAGAGGCCTTGATTTAAAAACAAAAATCCCAAAATTTTATTTTAAGAGTGGTTCCAGCTCAACTAGTACACTACTTTGTCTAAGCTGCTTCTGTCTACATCCAACTATTCCAGGCAGGGTATCTGGCCAGAATTTCCTTCATTGAACAGTACAGTGATAGCCTATCTTCCTTTTGTATTTTAATATATAATAGAAATAGGACTACAAGTGCATCATGTGTAATTGCTACTTTGCTTTCTTCTCTTGCTCTTCTCAGAAAGTCTTTATAGGCCAGTATACTCACTGATAAACAATACACTGTTTTCTCTGCATTCTGCCTTGCCTATGCTTAAGTTCCAATGGAAACAAAAAAAGTTCTGTTTGGCCTACATTTACACCTAAAATCTCAGCCTTTTCGTTAGTGCTTACATTCTCAGTATCAACATTTTTTTGTGTTCCAACACTTTGGCATGAAACACCATTATCACCCTGTAAAAAAACCACAGGAGTATTTTTTTCCTTCGGTAACTCTATGTCTTTGCTTTTCTAGTGACCACTGATAAACAGTCTTTGGAGTTTCTTCACTTACATTGTTCAAGCTGCAGGGTTGTTTATCAGATTTGCAGTTTCTACACCCCTTGGCACAGTAAAAACTCAGACCATTCTGATTCACACTCTTTACATCTTTAACACTCACAAATCGATTATTCTGAAAGATTCAGCCATAACACTAGAACTATTCTCCTAGTAAAACTATGCATCAGCAGTTTTTTCTCCAAATATCTTAACTTGCTAAATACACATATTTTATATATTTCAAATTAATTTCTAAGCATTTCTGAGATTTCCCACTGTTAACTAAACCCACCATTAACCTGTCAACATATTTCTGAAATACAATTACAGTTTACCTTCTGTATGCTTTCCTTTTTGCTTCAGTTACTCAACTTTATGACATAAGGAATACCAAAGTATTCTGCTTATTGTTGTTCTTGGGGGTTGTTTTGTTTTGCAACACTCAGTCTATGATTTCTTACACCTACATAAGACAATTTTCTTTCAAAACTATGCTCACTGATCATGCAAGACTGCCTACAAAGTGAAAAATTAATTCTGATTCTATTATTCCTTCCTACTTGCTAAATACTTTCTCAAGCACTTTCTAAATATGTTCCATGCTCCAGATAATGAGAAGCTGCACTACATTTACAGAGCCAACGGGACTTGCCAATTACCCCATCATCACACATACACTCAGTTCCCTTTGTAAGTTCTTTTTTTTCAAAATGTCTTCCTCATTAACTTCAAAAGCAAATCAATTTTATTTTGAACTTTATTAATTTCAAACCTCTTTCCTCATACTGAGTCAGACCAAGGGTCTATCCAGTCTACTTTTTCTCCAACAGCAGCCATAAGCAGATGGCTAGGGAAGATGGCTAGGGTATACAACACCTTTCCAGATTCCAGCTACTTTTAGTTCAGGGTTCCCTGAAGTAAAATGTGATTTCTATCTACTTAATAAACTTCAATGGATTTCTCTCCCATGATTTTTCCCTGTCTTCCCTGGAACTTCCATAAATTTTTAGCATTCAAGTCTTCCCACTGAAAATGTCTGTGAAAGAGAACTCTAATTACCTGGCAAAGAGGAAAGACTGCAAGGTTAGACAACCAATGCAACTCTCATAACAATTTCAGTTTTAAACTGATTATAATTTTTTTTTTAACTGGAAGAATAAAATTGTGGTTTACTTAGAGCTCCCCCTTTTGCTTCACTTTTTATGACTTTGCCTATATATATATATTTTTTTTTTCCAAAAATAAATTTAAAAAAATGATCCATGGTATTATCAATGAGGGAAAGCTACTGCATAAAACACTGTCTTTCCAGCTACAATGTCATAGATGGATATACTCAGCACTGCCAAGCTGGGTATGTTTGCAATTTTATCTATCTTAACAGAATATATGAAACTTCAAGGTTTAAAATAATATCTTGCTTTTTCTCATTTTAATTTTCTGAAAATGAAGTAAGTTCTGACAGTTTTTACTTCCACACTTTGCCTCAAGATGACAGAATTCAGTAATATTTCACTGATTTTATGCTTCACCAGTTATCAATTCAGTAATACAGTGCAAGCTATGACCACATTTTAATAAAATAACAATTGGAGCTTTTAACCTTTTATATAAGAAGGTATGCCTGGATACAGTATCTAAAATTGATAATAAAATCTATTTCCAAAAATAAAAAGGAAATCCTCATCCTACCATTTCTTGCAATTACCCTGTAACAGCAGGCAAAGGGACTGAAGAATCATAGGAAGGGTATTCAAGTTCCAGGTTCAGCCACTAGAGAATTTCTTACAGCACAAGAACAAAGGAAAAGAGAGCTATCTTTACCTTCAGCATATTTTATCACAGCTACAGACAACAGGAAGGAGCTGCCAGAAGCTGGGTCAGAGTGTGAATTTTATAGTCTCCATACCTATCTTAAGTGAACAAGAGCAGATTGCCAGTTTCCTAAATAGCTACCCCATTACAGCAGTACAAAATCTGCAGTCTTGCAGTCAAATGCTTGCTCTCCACAGGCATGGGTTTTGTCTCTGAAATGCACAGTAGGTTGCCCCTAAACAGTATCAAGTGACAGAACATTTTAAAACTTTTAATTTGAAGACATTAGATAAAGGTTAGACTAAAGAGGGTATTTACAAGGGACATGAATATTGACTTACACAAATACAATGTAAAATGGATTTTTTTCTGCTTTTTACATCTCTGAAACATTCAGTTAGAGATCTGATTTTTCCAAATGCTTATTTCTTGCAAGACCAAACCAGATGCAGTTTGGAATCTTTACAGTACTAACTTGAAAATAATAAATAAAATCACATTCATTCACTTTGACAACCATAAACACATTTGCATTTATAAAGATATCAAAGACAAGACTCTGTATAGCTTTTTAAAGCTTTTATTATTACTACATATATAATATATATTATTATTAATACCTTCTATTATTTTTAAAAATAATAAATCACTTACAGTTTGCCAGTGATGTCCTAAAAAAGCCTTACTGAGGCCAAGGCACAGTTTTCCTAACCTACCCTAAGGAATTTAACAGTGCTATGTCAAACCAAGTGCAATGCTTATTCCTTACTTAATACCTCTGAAGAGCTGACATCAAGTATTAAGTAAGGATTAACTTGACAAATGGAATTTACATGCCATCCAAAGAACTGCTTAACCTTTTAAAAAATATTATTAAAATATAACTGATTGCCTGTTATCTTTAGGAAACATGTAAAATTTATGTATAAAACCATGAAATTATTCAGCTATGAACAACGGTATTACCCCCAGTGTAATGCTGCAGACATGAAAAAAAGAAAAATAAAGAGTAAGAATATAGCCCCTAAGCAACCTTCAGTATATCTTGAATATATAAAGCCTCTGTAACTCAGTAATATATTATCTCTCACAGGGTAATAACAATTAATACAGCTTTTTCTTGATAACAAGATAAAAAAAAATACATAAAATACCCATACCTTAAAAAAAAAATTATTTTCACTTCATCTAGAATCACAGAAAGTACTGAAATACAGTGACCATGTTGGGCATGACAGACCTGAGGACACACCTGTGCTGCACAGTCTGGAAATGGATATTTCATCTGCCTCATCCCCTTGCTGTCCCATACAAAGAAACTATCCTAAACCTTTGATTACTCTTGTTGCCTTTTTCTGAGCCAAGCTTAACAGAGAGATCAGTGCAGGACAACCATTTTCAAAGCACACCCTATGTAGTGGATTTTTACTACAGAATACTTAAGTTTTATATGTTATGAACCCTTTCTAATAACACTCAACTGTTTTCTTTTCTGACAGCTAGTGAAAACAGTTTATGTTTTTACAAAAATATCTCTCAGATCATTTTCCTGAGCAGTAAGAGCTGCTTGAAAGTCAGGTTCTACTTTATCACCCATTCACACCATTTTGTGAGAACCTTCTGCAACTCTGACTCAAGGCGATGAAAGTCATCAGATTTGTACCATCCCTAGAATACTGTGAGTAGAGGGATATTTCAATGCAATCATTGAAAAAAATATTAAAATATCATTACTCTGCAAGTATCTGATCAAAATTAACAAGACCATCTTCTATTATTTAAAACATCTGTTTATTTTGACTGAAAATCCCCTTCTTAAATCATGTGAAGCAACACCTTTTTTTCAGTGACAGAAACCTTCTTTCAGCAGCTGGCTTAAAAGGTTTCCCCTGCTGCCTCGAGTGGGTAACTCCCATGAGGATCTCTTAATTTTTCATCCTAGTTACTGCAATGTTCATTTCTCTGTTCCTGCTCCACCTATTTTCATTTAGATATTTCTCCAAAGAGCATTTCCTTAGCCTAGTGCTTTGTCCAAGGCACCACTTTCCCTCTATCTTTTCAATACTGCAAACAAAGACACATCCATCTATCATCTTACTCCTTATCAAAAGGGTTGATTCACACTCTGGTGAGCCTTCAATCATACTCTTTTTAATTTTTCAGTAAGATTTCCCAGGTGAGGTTTCATTTTACTGTTAAGTGATTTAATCTACAAAAAGGAGCAATCCCACTCCCCTGTAACTCTCAGGTGCATCATCCTGATTTTTCCCATGCATTTGCTTTATTATTCAATCTGACCTCACAATGAGCCAATTTTAAAAATGCAAACCCTGACAAAAGGGCCATTGTTTTTCTGCTGGTTTAGCTCCCTAAACAGGCTCACTGCACTGGTCAAATGAGCACAGGTGCCAGTGGTAAGCAGGGGGCACAACTTGCATATTTTGGAGACAGGCAGCCATTGGATCAGGTTAGCTGCAATGTTAAGTCTTTCTCTCATGCTCTCCCTTATACTTAGGTAAACATAAAAGGCACAGTACATTCTTTTAACTTGGAACTCTAATCTTCCATTATGAAGATACAAATAATTTATAGCTGATGCACAGGAAATAATTCAACTATCTTACTGTTCATCTCTCTGTATCACCAACCTATAACCCATACTGGAACTGTGAAGTCCTTGGGGGGAAACATTCTTCATGTCTGCTTCTGCAAAGCAGGGCTCAGAGCATCATCTGTACTACTTGATTTTCATTCTGCTCTACTGTTCACCCTAATGTAAAACTGTTAAAATTCTATTGAAAATTTAACTGAAATCCAGTCGATGCAAGTCTTCACTGACAACCTAAGGCACAAAAAAGGCATCAGAGGGAACAAAAAAAAACAAAAACACACACACCAAAAAACCCCCTATATTCTGATTTGTTACTGATTCAAACCCTTAGGCTCTTTTTGACATCTTCTAATTATGTAAAATATAGTCAGTGAAGGTCAAAAAGAAACTGTTGCCCAGACTTCTGATCAAGTCATTTCTAAGAAACTCAAACTTCTGTTTCAAAGCAGTAGGAAGAGTTGATCAACTAAATCTTTAACTATAGCCTACACACTTAGGCTTAATTCCAGGTCAACCAGGTCATTAAGTCAATGACTTAAATTCCAGGTCAACCCACTTCTGCAAATCAGGCCTACTGACAGAATGGGCAGGGTGAGAAGAAACATCCACATGATTATTTGGTACAAGTCATATAACAAAGATTTAGTGACAGGTGAATCAAAACTGAAAATGGTACCAAGAATATTACACAGTAAGTCTCTCCAGAGATCTGTTTCTCATGGAGAACCCTGTGACCTTTCAGGATAGTTTCGTTGGGAGACTTCCTTGAACCAAGTAAATACATACAAGAATTTGCCAAGAGTTTATTAAAACAGCTTTATGTAACTGCAACTAAATTTATGAGTGATACCCTAAAAGCAGGACACAAAGGTATGATAACCAGAGTTATCTCTCAAGCGGGAGATCAATGAGACATGAGTCACACTGGATAAAGTAAACATTAACCAGCAGGTCTTTACCTCCACATCCTTGCAAAAGATTCTCTAAGTATAGAATTTCAACAGGAGAAAAAATAAAAACCAACCTTCATGCAATATAGGAAGGTGCAATAAAAACAATTCTGAGCTGTAATTAAGTAGGGGTATTTTCAGATCATTAGCGATGTAACTGAAATTCACAAAGACTAGCAAGAAATTAACTACTTATATAGTTGGTGTACCGTTGGGTTTTTTTGAGGGGTAGTCAAAGCAACAGCAAAAAATCCTGTTTAATCTTAACATCAAGAAATGTGTTCCTCTACACTTACACACTTGGGTAACTTGAAATGTCCTAACAGCAAACTGTACTCCATAAAGTAATCCATTTATGAGAATAAAATATAGAGGATTCTTGAGGATTTTCGAAATTCTCTTTAGTTCAGCAGCAACAAGACCTTCAAACTACATGTCAAGAACCACATTGAGATAACACTTATAATCTAAGAAGTCTTGAACTGTAGGGAAAGAATACAAATCTAAAAAAGACAGACCACTAGGGGGGTGGGTATGTGAAGAGGGAGAAGCTTTATTTGCACTAGGACATCATACAAAGAGTACATGTTTCCCATTGCCCTCTGCAGCACTGGCTGTGAGATGGCAGCTATGTGAAGAACCTTTTCCATCTGAAGTATCTTAGGAATCCTCTTAACAAAGGATCAGTGGATTCCCAATTATATGACCCACAGAAATTCTCAGCTGACCTCACTGAATAGAAATAACTACACTTCATTCTGTTAGAAATCCCTTCCTTACAGACAGATTTAAAACTACACAAGCACACATGAAAAGTAATTGCATTACTGCAGCCTCCACAATGATATTGTGAATAATGATTTTTTCCAGCCTTTCTGCATTTTTTTCAATCCACTGGATTACAGCAGAATTTCCAGAAAATTCACGCAACACCACGATTCTGATAAAAATAGGACAGTAGTTTAAAAAAAGCAAAACCATAAGCTGTAGTGGATTTCTATTTTACCTGTTTCCCCAGCGCAAAATAAATTTTACAATTAAAAAAAAAATACAGAAAAGTTGCAGGTTGAGGACTGAAAAGAACTGAGAGTTTCCGGTTAGCTTCTTTCCTGAAGCCTAGCTTTTGAGAGAATATCCAAAGAAAGAGCTGGCAGCACAGGAACATTGTCAGATCTTTTCAAGTGACAATTTAGACAGAGCAGTTACTAAATAAAGCACTATAATCATGTATACACAGCCAGTAAAACTCAGTGCTAGTTAGAATATAACTTTAAGCAGAATAAAAAGAAGATAGTGAAAGAGAAAGCATGTACCCATATAGCCTGACTTTATATTGATTTACAAATATTTTTAAGATGCCAAAGAAATTTTATAAACTTAGAAAAAAAGAACAAAAAAAAAACAAACAAAAGAAAATCAAACAAGCAAACAACAAAAAAAAAACAAACAGGCAAATAAACATCTGTTGTAATGTTAATAGGTTCCCAGTCGTTTACTCAGTCAGTGTCTATATACTTTCCCAATCCACTGGAAGAAATACTCCAGGGTAAGAATTTTTTTCAGATAGTTCTACTTGACAATTTCTTCTCAGTTACAGCTCTTCAGGTGGAGCTTAGGGAATAGGTGCATCTGTCTCTGCCTAAGACTTAAGCCTTTGTGCCCTTACTGCATGAGATACTGTGACCCCTTTATAATACCCTACAAAAACGCCTCTGTACTGCAGTGCCAAAGATAATGAAAATCCCTGGAATACTTAAAGTATTTGAGGAAACCAACAAATTCCTTTTCTGACATCATTCATATGTAGTGACATGTTTGCTTTCTTCCTTTATTGATTTCTAGTAATAGGATTCTCATTAGCAGCTTTGAAATCACATTTATTTAACAAAAATAAACTGTAAGAAGCCTTTAGGACTAACTTGCACCGTGCCCTGCTGCAACTGCCACTGTATGTAAGCAAACATTGCATCAGGATCTAAAGCCAATCCCACTCTGAGTTACCAAAACAACGTTTCTCAAATGTTTATAGTGACCAACTTCCCATCGATTAGAACAGAGTCATGATAGACTGTGAAGTTAAACTGCAGTTAAAGTTTAATCCATAACATTAGGATTTTAAGACTTTTGTTTTCATCTCACCAATTACAATTAGGCAGTAAAAGACTGAAAGCACTATTTTATCTATATTCTCTACAGTATTTTCCAACATCAAGAACATGATAGAGTTTGTTTCACTTTAACCCTTTTCCTAATTATAGAGCACATATATACAGGACACTGAGTCTATCCTCCCTTCATTAGTAAGTCCTAGGCAGCTTTATCAAATTTCAGAAGTCAGAAAAGCTTGAACAAAGTCACATGTAATGCAAGCAGTTGACTTTTAATAGAAAAAAATTAACAAAAATTCATTTAACTCAATTCGGTTCAAATAACAGTTTCAGCAAATTGTCCAGTCCTTCTAATCCTAAAAAGCTTTAACAGCTTGTGTGATGGTTAGTTCATCCAACTTAATAAAAATTTTTAAATCACCTCAGAAAAATCTCAAAGGAAAAATTTTGTTTAAAAATAGTATCTATAGTAGAAAGCATACACTTCTATTCAGGTTTTTCCATACTGTGACTATCATAGAGCAAGGGGCACAAAAGACTGAAATATTTTTCTAACTAATGGAACACAAACTGATTTTAAATAACATAATATCTACATAAAAAAACTCTTTGGGAGCCTGAAGATACCTTGGAAGTGATAATTATCCCTCAAAGTAAATCTCTCAGATAAAAGCTAATACCTCTATTTTACAGAAAGAAGGCGAATTGCATTATTTGCTCTGTTTCAGAGCCTAGGATGCACCTGATTCAATCCCTAGTTAATCTTTTGAACTCTGCTTCTCTTCCATAAAGTCTTCTGAAAGATTTCAACTCTTAGGTTTATTTCTGCTGGATCACGAAAAAATGCATGAGGTCAAAGACATCAAATCTCCAAGGAAGACTATTAAAGTTGTTTTCAATATTACGTAATAGAATTAGATTTCATTTAATAAATGAAATACAGAAAAACCTTTAACAAATATATTTTTTTAAAAACCCAAGCCTTGTAGACAGTTACATCTCTATTTTTTTTACTCCATTGTGAAGTTCTGTCTTGCTTTCATGGCCAGGAAAATTACAAAGATCATAAAAATGTGGAGAAAGCTAACACTGACAAGTCCTCCCACCCCCTGTGTCAAGAATACATCAACTATACCTAAATCCTCTCTGAAAGGACGTCATTTAACCTTTTCTAGATCACTTTCAGCAACAGATATCCCATTACCTCCCCCAGATATCTAACCCTGTGATTATTTATCTATAGAGCTGAGAAGCTTTTCCTAACACTGAAATCTCTTTTTTGTGCTGTTTAGGACCCTAATTTTTTATCCTACCTAGACAGGACAGTTTATTACATTCTTCTCTATAGCAATTTTTATTCTATTTGAAGCCTATTATATCTCCCCATATCTGCTGTAGAATAAACAAGTGCAATTCTTTCAGTCCTTCCTCAAAGGTCATTACTGCAACTACCCACTACTCTTCAGTTATTCCAAATCTGTCTGAAGTTACAAAAAATTGAAACAGTATATTATCTGAAGTCTCGGGCTGAGTGCAGCAGCAGAATTCCATCTTGCATGCCACAACAATCCTGCTCACGTATCCCAGTATGACTCTTTTTTATAGAACTGTCATGACTCCTTTGTGTTCACTTTGTGATACAGCTGCTTATTTGCAGAACTGTTGCCCAGCCAGCTGTTGCTTGTATTTAAATTTATTGTTGCTACCCAAACATACTATTTTGTGTTTCTCTTTGCTGCACTGCATCCCATATAGTTCAGACCATTCGTCGAATTTGTCAAGACCATTTCACACTCTAATGTTTGTATTCCCTCCCAGGCTTGTACTGTCCAGGCTTGTATTGTCCAGGCACTTAGAAAATCTGCTTTGTTCTATCATCCAGGTCACAAATTGAAAGAGTAAACAGGATTAAATCCAGAAAATACACCTGCACAATTGCACGCCTTAAATCTGAAATGTCCTTAGAGCGCTTAATAAAAAAGTAACCAACTAGCATGGCAAATCTAGTCTGACAGTATCTATTTTGGGTGTTTCTAGATTCTTTAGCTGGGGAGGCAGAATTCCTAACTTCAACACTATCGTACAGGCAGAGTATCTCCCTCCACAAATGTACATGGGAGGCTCTACCACTCTCCTCCCCCTTTAATATATTTGTAAGTAGCACAGTAACTCAGGTGCATAGCTCCTCCAGTTCTGAATCTGGGGTACATCCCTGTTTTTCTTTCCTATACTAGAGATACTACAGAGACACTTCAATTCACACAATAAAATCCCTACCTCTGAAACTGAGATCTTCTGTATTTAGATATATATACATATTTATATGCATCGACAAAACAAATAAAACAACAAAAAGCAGGATGTTACCATTTATGTATCCGTGGGCAAACTCTCAAGAACATTAATTTCTTTTTTATCTTTTAAATTTTCTACACTAAAATAAGTATCAAATCACTAAATTTTAAGGACACAGATCAGGTATTTCCCATGGCAAAGTCATAAGGCTGACAAAATCCCTCTGCTCTACTACTGATGTATTTTCTAAAAGGTAAGCTTTTACCCTTCTTACCACTAGATTGTCTGGCACACACCCACTAATCAAAACAGGTATTCGTGTTTAAATAATGTATTTAAATCTGAAATGGCAAAAACATCTTTAAAATGTTGGACAATTGAATTGTGTATCTTGCAAAAAATTCTTATTCCTGTGTCTTATGAAGTTCAGTAGAGTAGAAAGTATGGGAGCAGCTAATGGCAATATAACAGATAAAATGTCACTACAAGGAGAATCAACTATTTTCTGAAGCACACAAAGCGATCAGGTTAATGCAATGCAAAAATTTTTAAATGAGTATCAGGTAAAGCTTTAAACATGAGGTGATGAGCTGCTGAAACAAGCAACACAAAAGGAATTCATCAGAGGGAATGATCTCAGTACATGCTGAAGATTGGACCAGCTGATCTTTCTGCATATTTACTTTAAACTGAATTTATTATAATCATCAAAACATTACTACAAGCTAAGCTGCTAAGCTTTTCATCTGAAGATAAATAATCTGCCATACTAGGGCTTTTTACAAGTTTCTTACAAGGGAAAGTAGTTAAGTGCAAACTTGTAACTAGTACACAAATTTTGAACACAAATCACAGGAATTATCAACTTATTATGCTACTAAACTAAATCTAAGTAGTTTGAGTATAAAGCTGCACCTAATCACAGAATCTCTTTTAAAGTATTTTTGTTTGGAAAAGTGCCCAGTAAGAGAGAGAACACACTATTTACTGTTCAGCTTTGCATTTCTTAAGTGTTTTACAAGTAGGTCTTCACAAAACTAAAATAAACTCTCAAAACAGTTCTTCTACATGCAAGGCAGTTTGAAGCAGAAACCATATTTACAACAAGAGCAATATATCCTTAAGTATTAAAGTGCAAAGTTTACCAGAAGCAAGTTCTTACAACCAGCAGCTTGATTGCTAGAAAAGAGCAAATTTGGAAACTAAAAAAAAGTAACTTCCTCACTACAGAGGTGAGAAAGTTTCTAGCTTTCAGCAACTTCACTCCCGCCTACAAAGGTGGCAGAATTTTTCTTTTTCAAGGTTTCTAAGGACAAGTGCTACAAATATCTGTCTGAAATAAGCTAAGTACTTCAAAGCAGCCCTAAAGAGAGAGAACAAGTCTTAAAGTACTGCACTCCTGGAACTGTAAGTACTATGTAAATCTATGAATATAAGCAAGTGCTGAATACCCGAAAAACGTTATCTCTTGCAAATCTGGTCCTTTACAACCAGAGAGACCTGTATCATAAGTTCCCACACAATGCAAAGACTTCGATTTTTGGGAAAACCAAAACAAAAGCAAGCCCCAACAGCTTAGCCCTGGAGACTTTAAAGAGAGCTTTTTAAATGTGAAATTTAAAAACAACAAACAAAAATCCCCTACAATTTTAAGGAGGACAGACTGCAAAGACTTCTGTTACAACTTCCTGAGTACTTTTAGAAACATTAAGTAAACATTTCTTATTTCCCTTATTCAACAACGTGGTAAAAGAGCAGAGAGAAAGTCTTTCCACCTTCTATTAACCAGACAGCTCTGACTGACCAGAAATCAGGCTACACAAAAGTACCTAGACTGATCTGGAAGCAACAGAAACAAACAAAAAAATAATTCCAAAGTCTCTTGGAAATGCTGGGAGCAAAGCCTTCACTACACAAGTGAATTAGAAATTCTGATAACTATCAGAGCACAGTCATGTGTTCAGCTGTACAACAGAAGCCCATACTAGGTAGGAAACACAAATTTTGTAAAATAGAGTTGTTTTTACACATTAAATGTGTAACAACACTGAGCTCAAAAATCCTATTTGCTACTGCTTTCTTTCCAGAAATGTTAAAATATTACTGAACTTCATGACTTACTGACCACACTATTTAAGGCAGCCTCTCTTTTAGTAATTATATATTTGGAGTGCAAAGGAAAAAAAATCACTTCAGTTAACAGTGGTAGAACTGAGAACTGCAACAACTACCTATGTTGGTCTAAATAACTACACACATAAATTATGAACTGTATTTCAATTTAAGGTCATAACTGCTGCTCCTTACTGACACACAGAGCTACACTGTGTAAGAGTCATTCCTAATAAGTCTTACTGTAAATTCAAAATATAAAATGCTTTTATGAAATAAGCATGATGGTGCTGAGGAAAACCTGAAAAATTGCTCAGATTCTGAAAGACTTGCTAGAAGTCTCATGTTGAAGTAAATTACTAACTGTTAACCCCTCCTGAAGTGGGTGATTTCACCTGCTACCTATTTTTTAAACATGTTAGCACATACTCCTCACTTTAAAAGGGCAGCATTTTTCTCTCCTACTGTTTTTCTTAAACATCTTTTTTCACTTCAGATTGAGCCAATTGTTAATTTAAGATTAGTATAAGATTAAAAAATACCTGAAAACAAACTGCAACAGTAACTTGCCAATTTAATTTTCTAAAAAAAAAATATACTTATGAAAATAATAAAATTTTGCTGTTTCCCAATCTACTGATTCCTATTTGACCACCAGTCCTTGTAGCAGTTAGGAGACAGGGGAGTGTAATACCTAACCATAAGTTATAAATCCACCCAAAAAGCATTCTCAGAAGGTTGCACAAGTTAGCATTTAATACAAAATGCACAATACACTTAAGAGTTGCACCTTAAAAGCCTCAGTACATTATCACCATGATGTTAGTACATTAATAATGACAATATTAATGCAAAACATGCAAATATCTGTACAATCACTGAAGAGCCACTACAGTAACTGCAAGCGTATTTCCAAAACAAAGCTTGGAACTTCAAAGCCTCTGGAACACATTCTTTTGCAAAAATTTATTATCACTTATGTGGCAGCCTAAAACTAAATTAGCAACATGAAGAATTGTACTCCAAGACTACAAAAACTGTCAGTGTTCCTGGATAATCAGAGATGGAACAAGACACCATAAGGAAGTAGCAGAACCATATGCTCTCCCTGAAGAAATATCAGGACTAAGAGACAAAGGGGATATTGCTGAGCTGGGATTCTTGGATACTACTGGAACAATTAAAAAATAAATAAAATATATTTTACACAACTAGGATATAATGGAACATATATCACAGCATCAAGAGAGACCAGATCTGCGATGTTAAATAGTTCTCTTTTTGGACCCTTGCATACTTAAACATCAGTGTTCCTACAGGACACGAGCAGTCTGACTTCAACAGCAGAAACCTGAACGACTACAGAAGCAACAGCAAGGGACAGGTGTGAAAAACACGCGGAGAGCCATAACATCAGTAAGAGTTTGTGGGGTGGAAGGGCATGTTGGGCTGCACCTTGCTCGAGGAAGGGCCAGAGGCCCTCTGAATGCCAACAGAGCCTGCAACAATCAAACAGAGCCGAACAATCACAGGCAGCCGAGTTGGCGCCCTTAAGTTGGGCGCCCGATCCAGCAGGTGATGTGGCAGGGCAGCGGGGGGCAAAACACAGGGGGATAACCCAGGGGCTCGGCGGGACACGCCGCCCACCCGAGACAGCTCCAGCAGCACTGCCCACAAGCCCGGGACTCCAGGCTGCAGGGCCTCGGAGGCGAGGGCAGAGGCGGTGCGGCTGCTACGGAGGAGAAAGCGCTGAGCAAACAACGGGCCTCAGAGAGCCGGAGGCGATGGGGGCTCTGCCGCGGCGCGGCCCGGGCGCTGCCAGGGGCAGGCGTGAGGTGAGCTGAGGTGAGGCGGGGCAGGGCCGGGGCAGGGCCGGGGCGGGGGGGGAGAGGGGGAGCGAAGCGGAGCCAGTCACGCTTCCCCGGGGCGCCCAACCCCGCCCCGCCCCGCTCCCCGTGTGGCCCGGGGCACGATAGCGGGGAGGAGGCTGGTCGCAGGGTCCCCGCCCCCCGGGCCCCCGTTACCATTACCCAGCACGCCCAGCGCTGCGCCGCCATCCCGCAGCCGGCCCGCTCCCGCAGGGAAACCGCGACCTCGCGAGATTTCGTGGCCCCTCCGCATCGCTCCTCCTCCCCCTCCCCCTCCCTCCTCCCCCCTCCCCCTCCCCCCCTTCGCCTCCCCGCCCGGCCCCGCGCGCGCACCGTCCGCACTCAGCTCAGAACCAACATGGCGGCCGCGGCGTCGCGCACGTGCTCCCGGCCCCGCCGCCTCCGGCGGGCGCGCGCACGGACACACACGCGCACGCGCGCACACGTAACGCTCGCGGGGGCGGAAGGAGGTGGAGCTGCCGCGCACGCGCGCGAGGCGCCGCTGCGGTGCAGCTGATTCGAACGGGGCGCGCGAGCCGCCACCTCCTCCCCGCACGCGCTGGTCACGTGGGGGCTTCCCCCCTCTCATTCCCTCCTCCTCCTCCTCCTCCTTCTTCCTCCTTCCCCCTCCCCTCGCGGGTTCCGAACTCGGCACCATCCGGGTCCCCCTTCCCCCGGGGCCGGGCCCGCGCCCGAGCCCTCACCTGGCGCCCGCTCCTCGGCACGGCGGGCGCTGCCGGCCCGCGCAGCCCCGTGCTCGGCTCGTTCCCTCCCGTGCTGCCCGCACCAGGCGGCGGCGGCGACGGCGGCGGCGGCGGCGGCGGCTCCGCACAGCGCCTGCTCCCCTCAGCGCGGCGTCGGCTCCTTCCGCTTCCTTCCCCTCCCCCTCCAGCCGCTGCGGCGGGGACCCGCTCCCTGCAGCTCCGCCTGCTGGCAGAGGGCGGAGGCGGCCGGCCCGGCCTGCCCGCGGCCAACAGCCGGGGGGGTGGCGGGAGACTGCTGCCCGGGGGCGGGGGTGAAGGCCGAGCGGCGCCGCGCTCCGTCCTGCCCCGCGGGGTGGGCCGTCCCCGGGAGGTGGCGGGGGGACGGGACCGGCCCCGTGGGCTGGGGCAGGTGTCTGGCTGGGTGCCCTGAGGGACGGGGCGGGCGGCTGGGAGGGGGTGGGGGGGAGGCAGAGGCCGAAGCGGAGCCCGGCGGCTCTGGGGGCTCCCGCTACACCGGGCAGCGCCGCGGGCGCCGCGCTTGCCGTCCCCCCTGCCGACCGGAGCCTGGTGACTTGCAGGTTTGCGGCAGTCTGGAAGGGGAACGGGGAGCAGGGCTCAGGCGCGGCGTTCTGCTGGCTGGAAGCGTCGCTTCCCGAGGTCGCTCCTGGCTCTGGTGGTCCCTGCGTAGGGCAGGTTTGTGCCCCCATAGCCGGGGCTGTTCTGTTGTAGGGTCCTGAACGATCCCGGTGCTCTCTCCTGACTTTCTCACTTAAGGCAATGCCTCAGGAACACGCACTGTGGAATACTTCAGCCTTCTAGATTATCACTAAAACTTAACCAGTTGTGCTTTCAAATTTTATATTTTTAGTCCCTACCTGGTTCTCTGCTGGCGTGTATGTGATCACCAGGAGTTACTATTTAACGCACGCAGTCTGCTCCAAGAAAATTGTTTACCTCTGTACTCCTACAGAGGGAGATGAACTATTCAGTGTCTCTATCTCTGTGACAACTCATTCTTTTTTTCCTTATATAACTGTTAAAATGCGTCTGGAAGAGCTTCATGTAGCCAAGAAACGCAGAAGACTGTTTTCTGTTAACTGCTTAGGAAATTCAAGAACTTTTCCATTAAAAACAATTAACAAATTTCCAGATGGCTAGAAAATCCTAAGTTAAACCAGCTTTCTGTTAACAGAAGATTAAGCACTGAAGAGTTTTCAATTGCTTTTAAAATTAGTAACTGTATGGTAATTCAACTGATTGATACTCTTGTAAAGAATCCTATTTAATAAAATACTAATTGCTCAAATTGCAAGGCTAGTCACACACATATTCTGCAATGCCAGAGTCTACAGAAAAACCTCAGTAGCTATTTTGCTTTCCCAAGCAGTTCTCAGTTTTCCCTGCATCTTGCTGACTTAGAACTCTTCTCCTGTGATCAGATTCAAAACAACTGAAATCCCATAAGAGGGAAGGAAATTTTTTTTCTTGAATCTCTGCCACTGCTCTCAAGCAGTCTTCTATCTGCATGCCCAAATCTGAAGGAGGAATGGAGCTTTTTGTGTTACTGCAAGAGCACCTGTAAGCACTAAAAGGCTGAATTGCAATTCATTTAGAAACGTGTTCACTTAGCTGAACAGCTGCAGTGGCTGGAGATACTGCTGCATTTCAGAAAAGTGTCACTGCTTTCACAGTAACTGAGTGTTCTCAGCTGCTTCAGTGCAAAATCAATTGTTCTTTTTGGGGTGGTTGGGTTTTTTTGGGTGTTCCTTCAAACTCCCAGAGCCCTTTAAGGGTGCACTTGAGCAAGGGACCTAACGCAGTGGCCTGCTGACACAGGAGGCAGCACTCTTCCCCCTCAACACCCCATTTTCCCTGCCTCACGCTCTCCTACTGCCTGCTCTGGTGCTCATCTACACACAGAGTAAACCAGTCAGACTTCCTAAACCACAAAAAAACTGTTCCTGTTTCTGGTGTGTTAGTTTTCAGCTCAAAAATAATCTGCATTGGCTCACTGTGGAGGCCAGCATGGGAGATGGAAGACTCTTGCCAGTAGAGGAGAGGAACAAGACAATCCTTTTTTGGCAGCAATAACCTTTTGGCAGCAGGATTAAACCAGTCAAACTATATTGTTTAACCACACCCTACAACAGAATTTGCCTTGAATTCACTGAAGAGGACTTTAATATTAATGTTCTGCCATCCTGCCTAAGAAGGAATAATGTCTGGTGATGGGATGATAACAAAGAGCAACTGTGGTTAATAGTGTGATGTTCAGGTAATGGTTCCTGTAATTAAAGGGATACTCCTGAGGCTCCTGCCCACCTCTACATGCCCCCTGCTTCTCTTTGGATTCAATCCAGCCATTGTATATCTACAGGGTATTTTGGCTCAGCTATCCTAGATGAAAATTAACTATATGCTAAGAGGAAAAAAGCAGCCCATGCGTAGTAAGGACTCAGATCAACCAGGTTTACTGAGACCTACACCCAACAGAATTTACATTGAAACCTGGAGAAACCTGCTTTGTTTGAAGCTCGCAGGCTGGGGCTTTACCTCCACTCTCTTGTCCCCACAGTTCAAAGTCTCTTTTTCATCCACTCATACTATCCTGTACCAGCTTTTAAATAGTTCCTAAGCATGATGTTGCTTTTACCAATACATTTTCACTTCCAGCCCATCTCCCTTGCTTCTCATATACCCTACCCAAACATTCCCAGGTCTTGTGGCTGCACTTTCCTCTCTGCTACAGCATTTATCTTGTACCAGAAATCAGTAGCTGCATTTTTTATAAGCAGCTTAGACTGTTACTCATTTATAGGCCAATAACAATGTCTCTGGCCTCATCAATGTTGGTAGTAAAAAAAAAAAAAAAACCTCAAACAACCCACTATTCTGATCCAGGGAAAATGGTGTTAATGACAGCTTCTCAGCATGTTACAATGGGACAAGATAAAAAGCACAAGCTCAGCTCCACTCCCCCAAGTCAGTACTTCCTACCAAATCAGGAGCTGTTTTATTCCTCCATGTCAATAAAACCTCAGCTGTTTGTGCACAGAGAACTGCCTAAGACCACAAGGTCCAGCTTAGATGAAGCTGTTATATGGCTCATGCTTTCAGTGGCAGCACTGCTGTTTCTGCCCATCTCAGTCCCTGAAATAGCTTAATTGCATCTCCTATTATTACAGCAAATTAAATGGGGTTGATTTTTTTTTTTTGCTGACAAAAGATTAACAGAGTTCACTCTTCACAATTCTGCACAATTGAGTAGTTGATCCTACAGACATCCAGGTTAGTTCAGTGACAGCCACCCTGGGATCTTCATACCGTAACCCAAGAACAACTTGCAAGCTGTAACTGCTCGCTACCCAACACTGGAGTTAAAACAGGGATTATGGCTTTGACTACAGCTCTAGATCTACGCTGGCTCTAAGAAAGGTTTGTAGGATGAGGAAGATCATCGCTGAATTCATCTCCAGAGTTCAGCTCAAGCTTATTTGCTCTGACTCAAGGGCAGCTCCACTGAACTGGCTCATTGTGTGCAATTACTCGGGTGGCTGCACAGTGAGCCCTGGACAAGAGCAGGGAGACTTCCTGCAGTCAGCTTAGGTTCAGTTGGGTCAACTTCCACAGCATGGCCCAAATCTAATAAACTCTCCTGAACTGCACATGAGTTGACTCAGCATAATGCTCAGAAGTCTCTCTACTAACTGCTTTACCACCTTTACCAAAAGATAATTTTGTTTGTGGGTACTGTATAGGCAGTCTTTTAGATTTTGTATTTGTGTATTTCTGAAAACAAAACAAAACAAAAAAAAGCAGCACTTACATCCTTGAGAAGAAAGTTCCAACGAGAGAGTAATAGAAAATAAAGTTATAAAAGGAAGGAAAAGGGAAGGTTTTGTTGAGCTAAAGAGAAAAAAAAATTAACAGCGTTAAGACCAATTTCTGCTTAATTATGTACACTTACACAGAATCACTTCATGGGTTTTTTTATTACAGGTCCTCTGTTTTGCTGCTCAGTTCTGCCCACTGCATTCACTGGAGACTCCTAAATTCTAATTCACTTTTTTTCCATTCATGCTACCATATGCAAAGAACAAATATGAGAAAGGCTAGGTTTCCCTTAAGATCATCAACAACAAAAAAGCTTTTTTAATGTTTTTACCTGAAGCAAATGCTTCAGATAAACAAAGCTGGTTTGTGTCTAAACTTTAAAAAAGAAATAAATCTGGCTGAAGACATTCCCTACTGACTCATTTAGGTGTGGCTTCAGTACCCAGTTTACATCAGAGACTCTACAGACTTTTTGTCACAACTTTTATTAAAATTTACAATATTATAAATTCAAATAAATGTTTTTAAATATATTTCCACTACTTCAAATACTACCTGGACAAAAACTTTGCAGTATTTATAGAAGTTAGTATATCAAAATTAATAATAAAAATTACTAAAATAATTGAAAAATGCAACTACAATTTACTACAAGTGAAAAAATACATTTATAGTAAATTGCACATAATGATGAAGGGTCATCTGGTCTACGATCTATTCAAAATAAATCCATTCCAGCCACAGGTTTAGAATGCCTGTTTTTAAGATACTTCTTTTGTGGGAACAAGGCAGGGGGAAAATAAAAGTTATAGCTTTTTATTAAACAGAACAATCTGCAGTCATTTATTAAGGATATGTACATTAGACAATTTAGGAGTCTTAATAAGCCAGAGAGCACTCCAGAGTTAACTTTGGCTACTGAAAGATGTCATATTCTATGTTGACAAAGCAAGTTGCCAATTACAGAAGTTAAACACATTATGGAAGTTATTAGTTCATTTCCATTTTATGCCTGTATACTTTAAGTATGGGCAGTCTAACCAAATTGATCTAAAAATCTGCATTTGAGTAGGTCCAAGTTATTTTTAATAATTAAATTCATTAGGCTATATTCAGTACAACATTTAACCACTCCTGAGTCATGAGATTAACTCCACTATAGATGTTTGGGGTTTTTTTCTAAGTTCAATAGAGACTTCAAAGTCAAGTAGATATGAAATGAGAGCTAGATTGTAGTGCATTATTAAAAACTTATTCCAGATTGGAACTCATTAAACTCAAGAGCAGTACACTAAGAAAGAAGCTCCTTATTTTTCAGAATGTATTCTGCTTAGGTTTTTTGAGCATGTTATTATTCTAATGTATAATAAACTTTGACTCAGGTTAAAAAAATAACAGAGCAGCAGTCTAGAGACACTCAGGTTCTGAAAGATTTAATGTATGCAAGACAGGGAAGTTTTGGCTAAATGGGATTAGAATGGAAGTTGGACCTATATGTTTTTTAGCCTACAGCTACTGAAAAATTGAAGTCCATAATTAAAAGTTGGTTAGTTTACTCTAGGAGTTTTACCCCTTGGAGATGTTACAGACTCCTATCCAAACAATCCATTTTCTTTTTTCCCTCTCCTTTGGAAAATTCCTTCTGTTACATGTATGGAGCACTCTCAGGAATTAGTGGTTCTGCATTAATATTTTCAATTATGTACAACCCACATAAAGATGTGTCAGGTCATGGAGCATCCCTGTTACTGTGCTGACCAACTTGCATATTCTTGCAGGTCTTAGACCCCAACAAAGGGCTCTATTTTTGCTCAAACTGAAGAGAATGCAATAAATTCAATGTAAAACTGAAAAACAGATTAGTTCTTTTAAAATAAGATGTGTCTAAATCCAGAAAAAAACAAGACCTAGCAGACTTCTGCCTAGCCTTTAGGCCCATTTTTTTTTCCAAAAGAAAAGGTTTTTAAAAGACAAGCCTGTGAATGGGGCCCTCTTAGGCAGGATATGAAAGATTGAATTTTTATTTAAACCAAATTGCCAATCACACAGGACTGGCCACCAGCACCACTGACAGTTAAAAAAGGAGAAATCCCTGTTTAGGGTTCAAATTCAAAATGAAAGGTGTGCACTTTTCAGATTTAGGTTCACAGTATGACTGGGAGGCTTAACATCTTCTGAAAGGGGCTTGCAGAACAGAAGCCCAGAAAGTGCTTCCATTCCCTGTATCTTTTTAAATGTCAACAGAAGGAGCCCAGGAAGACAACCTTCTGCACTTGAGTATGCAAAGTCAAGGTCACACATGAAGTTCAGATTGCTACTGATGTAGTTTAAGAGACAAATTACCTCCACTAACCTGCTTGGTTGGAAAGCAAACTAATTATACTAAAAACAAACAAGGTAAGAGAGTGTACATTGCCCTTACTGAAAATCATTAAGAAGATGGGACACCAAAGAAAAGTTCATAACTAAACATCTTATTTCTTGCGCTTACAGTTAAATTGTAAATATAAAACTCCCAGTACTAGATTAAAAATGTAATCCAAAGTATTGCCTAACTAAATTAATAGCTGCCAATTGAGCAGCATTTTTACATGTTTGAGCCTATTTAGTTTGTTATAGCTGAAAATCTCAAAGTAATCTTACTTCTGGTCCTAAAGAGAAGGTGTGGAAGCACACATGCACCCACAGCATCAGCAAGTGCTGCATCTCCATTTGGGTTTGGCATTTTAACAGACACCCAAGGGAAGAGGGGCTGGGGGGAGGAAAGCAATGTGTCACCATGGTAACCTGGACATCTTGTTTTAGCATGTACATTAAAAAACACAGGACAGAACAGAATTAGTCACCTAGAAAAATACTCATTCCTGGGCAAAACTATGCACAGAAAATAAAACTAAATTAAATACATTGTCCTGCGAGATAAAAATAAAATTTGCTGTTTTCCATTTCTGATAGCTGACAATTTATTTAGAGTTAAGTTTTTTCTTACTTGTAAGAATTAAATGCTTCTTCTCATCTGCTCTCTTTGTTCTTCATTAGTACTTTAAAAATGTACTTTCTCATGTAGTAAGCTATTCCAAAAATGGATCTTGAAGTTTTTCGTGAATTCCAAGTGAGAAAAGAGGAACATATCTGGAAATGAAATCTTCTCAATTTCATTTATATTATGAAAACATTTTGTGGCTGGTCACTGCTTTATTTTTCACCTGCCATGATGATGAACAAATAAGTAAGACAAAGAAATTATTTGAGATTCGCTGGCAGTGCATAAAGGAGTAACAAAACTGCATAAATAACCAGTGCATTACTATTAGTCCAACTTTGCTTTTTTACTGACACTTCATTTCATAATGGGATATAATCAGGAAAGTGAGTATCATGTAATTTCTTCATGTCTACTCATTTCAACAACCAGAGCATGTATTTTACCTTCTTAGCTAATAAAGTCAATCAAGTCAGAAAATGAAATTTCTTGCTTAATCATCTCAAGTGTCCTGTTTGAAGGTCCTGTTGCATTTTCTTGAGCCTACCCATATACCCATCTATGACCCTTACAAGGAAACTTGTCAAGTGACTTGTCAGGAAGTATCACTAACAGTCCACAAAGCCTATCAGAAAAAACAGTGGTGGGTTTCTCACAAAAGGACCTTCTTTTTCTAGTTGCATATCTCAGCTGACACACATTTAGAAGAAAGAAAAGTTCTGTGATAAGAGTAAATAATATCAGCTTTCTATGAAAAACACAACTCTGCTATTGTAAGCAATCATCTGTAATATTAAATTTATGATAAACAGATGATGTTTTATCTTACTGCATGGCAGTGTTCACATTGGTTTTTTATGAAGACTCAGCCTGTCACCTGGTTGAATGGGTGGAAGCTGGTCACATGTTTTAAACAGCTATATATATTATAGAATATATTAAAGAAAACAAGTGATACTTCTCCCTTTTTTACTGAACAAGACTATTTTCTAATCTGCTAGGATATCAAAGGCTAATATAAACCACGTTTGTTTGCAACCAGAATTTTTCTGTGAAATAATGCTGAAAGTGATTTGTCTTTTCTTTTTTTTTTTTTTTTTTTTTTTTTTGGGACACTTCAGAAATCTAGAACTCTTATTTTGCTTCCTGCTACTAATTGTCAGCTCTGGATGGCTTAAGTATAGAGGGAAGCCAGAAAAGCCATCTGTTTGGAAGAACAAAAAAGCCTAGTTGTTTTACTCATTTCCTGGGCAAAATGAAGAGCTGAAAGGTTTTCAGTGAGAAAACTGCTTAGACTGCACTAAGCCAGATGTATATAGGGAATTCAAAAGGAGTAAAAGGAACAGAATTTTCTTAGTTCAATATAAAATACTTGCATGGCAAATATGAAACCACTTGCCCCTTTAAGCTGATAGTCTGAAGTTTTCCTGTAAATTTTCCAAATCTCAGGTTTGCTTTTCCAAATGAACTTTGTAATGAATAACAGGATAACCTATCAGTAATAAAAAGAAATCAAATATTAGCAGTATCATTATAAATAAATGCCTACAATGTTAACTTGAAAGAAACTCCTTGGCTTCTGTACTTAAAAAAAAAAACAACAAACCTAGGATATCTTGTGCAAGAAACAGCCAGTCACTGAGTTTTGGATCTGATAAGCAGGATTCTTACATAATGCATTAGCATAGCACATCAAATTACACCAGATCGCATAAGAAAAAAACCTCAGGCCTAGATGGGCATATTTGTGCATGAAAATTGCCTCATCCACATAATATATTTGATAGACAAACATTTCTAACACTTTGTGCTGATCTTCCATGAATGGGACATACTGTTAACTCTACTTATCCAAAATTACCCTGCTCTGGGACTCTCTTCTGAAATACAGGACCTTACAAATTTACAAAAGGCTCTAAACATAAAGTCCTTCAGATGTCACTGAGTGTTGCGCTCTGCTGGAAAGACAGATTCTAAACATACACTGACACTTAGATCCAGAGTAGGCACTAATGCACTACTAGCTGTTAAGAATGAATCTTCTGACATCTCTACCTTGATAGCTTGGTCGAAAGTTAATTCCCCTCAGCATAGTTCTGCTGATAGAATGTTATACGCAGTCCCCAAGCAAAGATAAGCATAGACTTATCCCCAAGACTAGAACTTCCATACCAGATATGATATAATCAGGGAGAAATACATTAATTAAATAAAGCCCCCTAAATAAATTAGCTACCTACCTATAGTAGGTCTGCAAGTCACAGTCATATTTAGACAGTAGTAAAATTCAAGTGCAAGATCTCTTTACCTCTGTCAGGGATGTGTAGCAACAACCCATGTGGCTGTTCTCCCTCGAATTCAGATCTGTCAGGTTTTTAGTGTCTCACCACAGAGAGCTTACCCTTCAGCAGTTTTTGTCAGATAGATACTAGAGGAAACTTTACAGCCTGTTTTTGCTGTATTTAAGCAGCTCAACAGCTGACAGTGACAATAATATTCAAATAAAATACAAATAAAATATGTAGAGTTACCAAAATGGCTCTGAGTTGTCTGAAAGGAAGTAATAAAAACAGCTTTTTCCCTTTTTCCATCTTATTTTGACAAAGAATTTGAACACTGTATGAAGTTTCTAACTTAGCCAGCAAACTCTCAGGCCATTACTGATATGAAGGCTGTAATCATTACAGCAGTCAATTGAGTATCATTTGTTTCTTTGAGAACAAAAATCTTTAACCATAGAACCAAAAATAATTATGCTGGTGCCTCCAGCCTCAGTTCAATTAAGAAATTGGAAAAATAGATCATGTGCATTTTTGTCTCTCTTTATATATCTATCCCTAGACACTGGATTAATTTATACTTGCAGAAACAGCTTTTTGGCCTACCCAAGTTAAACAATGAATTTGCATCACAGAATCATCTTCAGAACTTCCCTCATTTTTTAACGTTCCAGTCACAAGAAAGGAAGAGACTGGCCTTTAAATCAGGAGAAGGAGAACGTGGGATGATTTTACAGTTAACAAGCAGGTCATTTTTCTTGCTTTATTAAGCAGACTGACTACTTAGCTCTCATCTCTGAGGCCTATAATGAGTGCCTTATTTTACTAGCAAGCAATTTGATAGTTCCTCTGCTTATCTTTTTCACTCCAATTACATTGTTGAGTTACACAGTATCTGCAGCACTCTCCTCAGCATTGGGGGTTCAGTTGAACAATTAGCTATACTGCTTTCAAGAAAACTTCAAAAATTAGAGAAATCAAGCTTTGATTCTGCCCTGACCCGACCCACCCTCCAGTTTTCTCCAGAAGACAGGATTAAAGTTACCAGATTCCCAGGCCTAAAACAAGGACTCCACTGGATTTTGCCCTTCTTGAAATGACAGCTTCCTTGGCACCCAAACACATTGCTGTTTCCTCAACTGGAAACAAATGAACAAAGAATCCAAACAGTCTGGTGAAAGGCTTATGAAAAAAAATCATTTCCACAGCCCTTTCCCTGAGATGCATTCTTGCTTTGCTGTGAATCTGACAGCTCTTCACAGTAAAGGCTTCTCCTTTACCTATACTGTGAAGTGTTGCCTTCCCTCCAGCATACACAAGCCATCCATCTGGAATTCTCCCACACTGCCTCACATTTAAAGACTACTTCCATTTCTGTGACATAAAATCCTGTCAAGTTCTCAAAGGGCAAAAAGCAAGGCAGTCACCCCTGTCTTGAACACAAACACTTCTACTTCATTGCAAACTCAGGATTTATTTTTTTTTTTTAAAGCATAAGTTATGGTGTGAAGATGCCTTTTGCCATGGTGACAGAGCTATTCCAGAAACTCTGCTAGTTTAAAGTCTATTGTTATTGATCTATGGGCATTAAAGTTTAAGATTATTTTGGCAATAGATTCCCAAACATCCAGTGGAAAAGACTAACAAAACTGCCAGAATATTTCTAGAGTTCTAATAGACTACCAAACCTCAGCCCAAGTCACCATTGCTAAAGCAAATATTCCTATGTATCTAGGAAAAACTGCTTTCTCTTCTCCAACAATAATTTCCACGTTGGAAGTCTTGTATCTTCTGCATTCTCTTAAGCAAGACTTTTTAACAACTTTTTTTTTCAATGCTGAATCTTTTTCCTTTTCACTGAAATAAATTCTCCCCAACTTGTATTTATCATCATATAGCATCCAAAATTGGGAACAGTTCAGATGAGACCTCACAAGCAGCATGGCACCAAGTAGAGCAGAATAATTACCTCCTGTGCCTCGCATCTGATGCTTTTGTTACTATTACTCAGAACAGGTTTTGTTTTGGTATCACTGGATTTTAACTCTTGGTCTAATCTGCTATAATACTCAAAACACTTAGCACAGAAGTACTCCATCCAGTTTTCTCTTGCAAGTTTCACAGAGGCAGTCTGTTCCACCATCCAGGCCATTAATGAAAACAGGGAGTAGACTGGTAAACCTGACCATCATACAGTGAAGTATTTCACAAGTTTCCAATTAAGAACTTCATGTACGAAAAATTTTACCCTAAGTATCAATTGTTATTGAGCTTTACTATGTTAGAGAGCCTTAAGAATAGCTTAAATGAGAGTATAACTTGGCAAAAAAATTTTAAAAAATTCAGCCTAATATAAAAAAAGGACTAAAAATGGAGGAAATTAGAACATCCACAGGCCAAGGTCAGCAAGTCAGTATTGACTGTTTATAAGCATTTAACCTTAACAAGACAAGTCTGCAGAAGTAAGTGTCTGTATGCATTTGTTTGCCCTGTGCATACAGAGGTAACCTGATACTAATTTCAAGTTGCCTTATCTGCTAATCTATAATCGTCCAAATGCATTATCAGACATCATAAGTCTCTGCTCACTGTTTCCTGACATTTACACTTATGTGTACACACATGGCTTCTCAGCTGCCCATGTCCCATGACCTCCCCTGGAATGTAAAGAACACTTACATACAAGTTGAGAAACTTAACAGGCTGCCCAAGAGCTGCCTGCAATATGGTTTAAAAATGAAAAATGTATTCCTTCTGTAGCAGCCAAATAATCACTGGCTTCATACTGCTGCCCATTTGCCCCTCTGACTTGCACTGCTGTGTTTTGAACTCTAGTTTTTCTCAGGTAAACTGAGGAAAATACTGGGATTAATATTCAAACTGAACTGACTCCTCCTACCTGGTGAATTAGCAAGTACTTACGATTAGGGGGACACTTTCTCTAGGACTCTTATAGGTGGCTTTTTAACCTTTTTAATGGCTTTAAGTGCTTTACAAAGTTCACAACCAGTTTGGTTTTATAGTAGACATAAAATTATCCAGAAGAATGTTATATCAGCATTTTCTTACTTTGGAATTAGAACTATCAACATCATTGACTAAACATAAAGTGGTCAAGAAATATATTTATATGGGTTTGAAAGCAGTACCACAGCATTGTTTCTAAAGTTTTTGTATTGATGTAACAAATAAAAAACATTTAACAAAGCTCTTTTCCCTCCTCTTCCACAGTTTAATTATTTTCTTTTATTGACCCAGCCTTGAATAATGCTGCTTATTTGGTAACAGTATCAGGCAAAAACAAGAGCAAGTGCAATTCTGCATTCCAATATGAATCATTCAGTAAAGGTTTGCAATATATACATTTTCTCCAGCTTCTGACATTACAGATCATCATGCCAACAAGAATTTTTAACAATACAATAAAAGCCTTCAAATGGAACAATAATGAATGTAATTGGAGAGACCATACAATTTAATTTCTGAAATTTATATCACTCATGTCCATAATCATTTTACATTTCACACTTCATGCTCTCAGACTTTACCCTAGAGAAGACTAAATCTTTTTGTCACATATACTATTAAAGACACTAGCCAGGTTTATAGAGTCACAGAAGACTATAGTAAGATGTAAAATTTAGTAGGTAATAAGTTATGACATTTGCTGACTAAAACAATATCCAATCTACACTAATATTGGATCCATTCAAATACAGCAAGAATCTGGATGTTACATACTACCCATTTAATATACTTACAGTGCAAAATAAGTGAGAATATTTTTCCTGAGCATTTAGGAAATTAAAATCCTTTTCCTTGACATTGATTGCAATCCATTTAAAATATACTACCTATATACCTAGGCTTGTCAAGGCTGTACAATTAAGACAGAAAAAAGTCTGTAATAGGAAGCCCAGTCAGGAATCAGAAGGGGTTACTGAACATCTCTAAAATTTGTCCTCACTTTTCAAGTCTAAACATACAACAGGATTGACTTATACCAGAAAGTTCAGAAATTACAATTTTTTCCATTGACCAAACACTCCAAAATGTACAAAGCATGTGCCTTCCAAAACAGAGAAACAGATTCTATTTAAGCAAATTGTAATAGATATTTATTTCAATTTACTAATCTGTAGTTTATATAATGCCCAGTGAGCTGTGCCTCCAACAGACTTCAGAGAATAAAACTTATAGGAATGTATTTTGGGCATTTTGTAAGGAAGCTGGGTTCCTTACAGGTTCATCTTTTTCTCAATAGCTACAGACCATGTGTTTCTAATTCAATCTTCTCCTCTGTTTGCAAGATATCAGGTTCTACTGGAGGAACAGGTGGCCTGAGTATAATCTCTGGACCTCCACCATAGATTGACTGAAGAAAATTCCATGTTTCTTCAGATATTTGTCCAGAATCTGCACCTGAAAACATTTTTAAAATTTTAATTACTATTAAAGAGTAATTCTTTCATGATTTCTTTGGAGTCCACAAGAGATACAAAAAGAAAAGAATATATATTCAAATTTAAAACCCTGATTTGAATTTGTACTTTATCTTACACCAACTAGCAAACTCAGTGACAGATTTCTTGTTCACTTTGTACTTCCTGATTCTTGAAATTACCTGTTCTAATTTATCTGGTGTGTAACACACCTCAACCATAACACACATGACAGTTCTGTGATAAACGTGTGATGCTTCTCAATCAAGCTGACAACAGTTCACATTAACGTAAGGATATGCAGTTCCATCAAGTACACAGTAAAGTCTGAGGACCCAAGATTCATGTTTAACTAAATGGGCACAGTGAATGAATGTACAGGAATCAGAATCAGTGGAACATGGCAGTACCTAACCCTGTACTCCTAGTGATGCTCCCACCTCTTCTCTCATGACTTGAGACAAATTTTCCTCAGCTTATTCACTTTAATTTCTACCCAAGTTCTAATCTGCATAAATGTAACTGAGGTTCAGGCAGCAACTAGCTAATTTGCTATTGATTATTGATTCTAAAATGCCAATTTTTTTCTGCATATCAGTAGCCTGTATTTGTCAGTACCTTGTATTTGAATTCTATGTTTGCACTTAAATCATAAAAATATGCTGCAAAACTCATGAGTGCAAGAACTCATCCCTATTTAAATATACTCTTGACATTTTAAAATTGGTGAGACTTATGCAGGGCCTTGTGGCCTCCAGTGAACTGCCACTTGTAGGTGCACTGTATGCTGTGGCATTAAGTTAAATTGGGAAAAAATCCAGTTAAATAAAGGCTAATCTTAATGCTGCATTTTATTTATTTTTTTAAGCTAAGCTACAATTAATTCAAATATTCATAGGAAGTCTAAAGGCTCCATAGAACAAGCCACATTTTACTTTTTTGTCTATGTACCTAGAAATTGCAAATATATTTTATTAAGCATCTGGCTATGAATAACAATGAAACAAGTATCTTTGCACTCTAGAGAAGTGGCAAATGACTTGCAGAAAAATGACCAACAGCATTTACTTACTGTGGTTTATTTACCTGTGCCAAAACTAGATCTTAATTCAAATTAGGTTTCAAGATTCAAATTACTACATACAGATACATGACAGTTTTAAATCTAAGCAACTCCCAATTTATATTAAGAAAACCCAATTCAAACCAAGGGACACAAAGCAAAGCACACCATTCTTACCATTTTATGGTTACTCTGCACCTTCTAGACTCTCATCTATACCTGGATTAGCCTATTACAGATATTTATCCTTTATTTTAAAAAGGTGGTCCCCTCAAAATGGACACAACACAAATTCACTAGTAATTGCCATTTTATAATAAATTTTTAAAAAGAATTCAAAATAAAATTTTTAAATGTCAGCAAATACATTGTAAGGAGTCCAAAGATGCAGTAATAATGGACACCTACCTTGTTTCAGCACAGCATTTCCACATTTTGTTACTGCAATCTTAACGTTATCAATAGGACCAGGAGGATCTAGTGTGACAGAAAGATGGTTAAAATTGGGAGAGCAGGTTGGATGATCTATTTTCAAATGGAAAGCAACATATCAGTTGCTTACTGCTTCTTCTTGTACTGCTTAACTGTACATTCCAAATTGTTTAAAGCTAATCAGAATTTTAATGAAAAGAGTTTTTCAAACCATTCCTGATTACACTAAATCTTCAAGCTCTGTAAAACACTAATTAATCCTAATTTTTACCCATAGCAAAATTGCCCTAGTGCAGATTCAGACAAGACTACAGAACTTTTTATCAGTGTTTCCATTTCAAAACTTTCAAAGCAATTCAAGTAGGATAAAATGGTATTATTATAGCTGTTACTCAGTTATCTGTGAGTTTAGGTTGTGACAGTGAAGCCACCTTTCCTCTAGAAGCTGTATCAGTTTGCACAGAAAATCCATCCACACTTGTAGGTGAATCCAAGTTTCCTGCTGCTGGTAACAGCAAAACCCCTACTAACAAACACCAATCTTTCCACAACAATCCCATTATCCACTCTTGGGAATTACTTTAATATCTTCTGTAATTTGGTTCCTGGATGTGTCTGTAAGTGTTAGATGTTTAAGAGGTTTTGTTGCCTTCTCTGTTCTTCCTGCAGCCTTCCACCAAAGCAGAAACAACTTATTTGAACAGTTCACCTACATAAAAAGTTTACCCATATTTTGAAATGGAGAGCAACTTACCACTGTCTTTGCCCTTTACAAATCCTTCCCATTCTCTGAACCATTGCATGCTGATGCAGTAAAATGTTGATGGAGATTCTTCTTCCTGGAATGCTCTATTAAGCTGAAAGGAAAAATAAGCTGTGTTTTTCTACTTTTTTCTTCTTCAAATGACTGAATTCTTTTAACCACAATTATTAACAGCACACTGAATTTCTACAGAATTACTGACCATCAGAACAGTAACCACCCAATGAATTCCCAAGGTGAGATTTTGATGTAGCTGTAGCCTTTGTATTAAAAGACGATTTGCTTTCTGCCTGAGAATTTATTTATTTATTCCTGAAAACAGCAACAACTTCTTCTTAAGCACAAGTCCTTACCCATCAAACACTACTGGATAATTATGGTAAAGGCTGAATTTTCAAGAGGCAAAAGAAAGCAGAAAACTTATTTTTAATAAATTAATGTTTTGCAAGATTCGTTCCATAATTTTATCAAAGTTTCTTTGTGTGATGAACTGTATCTTCTGTGTTTGTTTTTTCCCTAATACTTTGAACACATGCCAGTATGATCCCAAGCAAGGCACGGTGAACGAATGCACTGGGACTTTTGATGACTTTGCTTCAATTTAAAAACCACTAAGTATTTTTGCTCCTACTACTTTAAAATTAAAACCAAATTATATAAACAAACACAACAACATCCTCAGTTTCTAAGCTTCTGTGTAAATGACAAAAAGACAGCTAACTACAGACTCTCAGTTCCATATAATTAAATTTGTTTCTATAATAGTAAAAAACAAAAAAAATTATAATTAAGATTTTAGGAAGTTTAACACTTTACTCTTTTTTCAGAGACTACATATCTTTTAAACAATGTTTAAGAAACAGGCAAAAATTCATTTAACCCTATGAAACCACTACCTCTATACTTTCCCTTTGAAGCCATGAACCTAAAATATCAACACATCTAAAGATTTCAGATAGAATAAATTCTGCAATAATTCCATAAAGCCATTTTAACAGAGAATAAGAATTTTCTATCAGCTTACTGGTACCAATACTTGCACAACAGTGTACATGTAATTATTATGTATTCTGGAAAAATACTTATCTCTAAAGAAACTGAGGTCAACTATGCTGTTAATAATAATTACTATCCACTGGTAACCCACACTAAAGAAAAATCAATTAGTAAAAAGTTCAAATAGCAGATCAAATATGGAAAAGCTGACACAATCTCTGAAGTGTGATTAAAGCACAGATATAATTGAAACAACAGCTGCCATTCCATGAATTAAGATAGCAGAAATTAGACTCCAGTATCTCTGCATTTATTTTCAATTAAATCTTCAAAACACATTTTTGGTTTCAGAATTGCAAAATCTCTACTAGTAGTTATTTCAGTTATTTTTTGGATTCATGTACATCATTCTCAGACTCATGGAAAATATATTAGTTGCTTGATTGTAATTTTGCAGATCCATTACAATACTATGATATTTAATCCACATAGAATTATTTCTGTTTGTGTCACTAATTATATTCTTTAAATTAGAACTAAAGATTATTATTAACTTTCTGTAGGTATGATATTACTGCACTTAAACTTTATCAGATTTTGTAGGACAGATTATTGGCAGCACATAAAGAACAACTGCTCATGTGGCTGCACTCTGTTCCCAAACTATAAAAGAAATTTAAGAAACACATTAAATATTTTCTCTAAGTACATTTCCATATAAACAGTTATCTGGGAAATCACAAGAATGCTGATATTGCCAACAGCAAAGATGGAATTCTATATAGGTATAAAGATATTTAATAAAGTCCATTTGTTTCAGGAATCACCCATGAACTTCTGGTAACTCCTTGAGTCAAGTCATGAGTATCAGGTGATGGGAAAAAGCAGAATGAAAAAGTGTTTATGTTTTTACCCGAATAAACATTTCCAATTCATTTTTCCTTCTTTTTTCAATTCTTTCAGACTCTATTTGACAGGTGTGACAAACATACAGATGGTTAACAGCTGGTCCTCCTCCATACCTGCAGTAAAAGTAAAAAAAAAATATTAACCCTTTTCAACTATGTGGAAAACACCATGTAGAAAGGTAATGCACCTGTTGATACTGCAAGTGCCAGTTTCTTATAACATGCAGCAGAACTCAGATATGTGCCAGTTATTTTCCCAGTAATATTTTGTACTCTATCACAGGACATAGCCATCTCCCAAGTTTTTACTGCCTAAATCCAGTACAAACCATCTCAAACTCTGCTGTATCACATACTTCCAAAGGGATCAGTTACTATGGGAAGAACATGTCAGTGAGCAAGTATTCTGTTAGATACACACCACATGTGATTTTATTAAAGGCTTCTAAGAAACAGCTTAAGGAAATTTTCCAGACAGTTCCATGTCAAACATGTGCCTCAATTCCACTGCAGGCTCTCCATCAGCTTGCTGCCTTCCTGGCTCCAACCTCTAAACCTGTATGGTATTTTATTTGTAAGAATTTATTCTCCACAACCCTTCCCTCTATATTTTCCTTGTATGAAACTACTTGCATGGAAGTCTTCAGAGACACTATCACTGAAAAGGATACAAGGTAAATAGTACTTTTACTGTGCATGGTTATCATAAAGAACATGGGCAGGATTTGCTAGCCTAGAAATTACAAGCCTGATAAAATATTCTTGAATGACTAGCAGCCTTAAAAAATGTATGTACTACAACAGAAATGTCAGCTTAAAATACATATTGAGATAAGGATAGTCAAGGTTTTATTTCCTAGTTGAATAATTATTTTTATCAGAGCTGTGTTCTCTTCCAATTTTCTCTTCTAAACCCTCAGATTTTATTCCAAAAATAAAAAATTAAGAGAGTGCTCTTAAGTACACTGACATGAATGAGAAGCTCAAAATAGGCAAGCTTTTAAGCAGGAGTAAAAAATAACTATGTTGATGAATAAAATTAAAATTCTGCTATGGAAGGCACTGTGGTTTTTTTTCCCTTCCAGACTTGTATGTCAGTCCACAGAAATTGTGATGTTATTTTTTCCCCAAATATAGAAGTGCTGTATTTTAACTCAAAATTAAAAGCATTATTTCAGTACAACAGAACTTGTATATATAAAGTATTTAGGTACATAATCTTGAAGAAACTCTGACCCCAAAATACTTGGAAATGGAGTAGTGCCACGTGAACAACAACATAAACTACTTTGGGACATGGATTGGCAATTGGCATCCTAGATAAATGTCTCAATTTCCTTAATACTATGTCAGTAAAAGTCAGCTTCCACACCCTGAACTCTGACTCACTGCAGCCATGGTATTCTCCTATGATTCCCAGATATTAGCAAGATAAAAAGCAAAACACTGTTGCTTCAGAGCTTCTCTGTGTTGAAGGGTGCATATGCCAGTCAGGAAGTCAGGCACCACAGACGAATGTTAAGCAATAACAATGCATACAGCTTTTCTGCCTAGTAAATTACTCCCAAAATCTGGAGGACATTATCATGTCTGGGATGTCTACCTTTCTTTCAAATGACTGAAGTTTGACATCTGTTAAAAAAAGTTTGTAGAGAAGTTTAAAAGCATTTTCATTTGGATTTGAAAAATATTTCTGCATACAGAAAATGGGTAATGCTTGTTAGTTAGGAAGAAAAATTGTTTATAACTAGGAAAGTCAAAATTAACTGGAAATAGCATTGTTTCTATTTTTCACTTGTGCTGATTGAAACTTTGAAAGAAAAAACCCCAACCCTTTAGCTGTACTGCTTAGGTGGCAGAAAATTACCAATGAAAAACATTTAATGGAAGTGCAGTACAGAGTCCTTAAGGTCACCAGCAAAGCTCTTCCGCAGCTTTTTTATTTTTTTTTACTTTTAAAGGAGACATCTTGTAAGACTCCCTACTTTATAAGCAAGCACTTAAGCCTGACCTACATTTTACAAGTGTACAGTAGTTATACGGAGCACTTAGATATAAATTATTTTAAAGCAGTACTGGCAGCTGAGGCTATGGATTCAAAGCCAACATAAAAGACGAGCTGTCTCCAGCCAACAAGAGAACAGGAAGCTGACACAGAGAGCTCTTTCAAGATACCTCTCGCAAAGTGTATTTTTGCTGACCTACTTTGGGTCATTCTGTACATACCATACATGTTTATTGGATTAATACTCAAGTAGTATCCCAGTAACACACTACTTTATGTAGGCTTGTTGCATTACTTTGCACAAACCAATTATATAAATCAGGCCTTTGCAATCCCTTCACTTTGCTTTGTGCCTAAAGCATATATAGAATGAGTGGCTCAGAAAAATATAAAGTGTGGTGTTGCTGCTTGGCACATATTTGCTCTCCAGCAATATCACTGGACTTTCTCCAGTTACAGTACAAAACTTACCTGCTATACAGATTATCCCATATATTTTGAGGTAGCATTACAACTAGGTCTTCTATGAAGTTAGCTTTGTGTGGTGGAACACCTGCAGAAGTAAAAGGGGGGAAAAAAATTGACTTACAGATTTTTCTGGGGAGGAGAGGATATTATGTGAGGTCTCTAAATAAATAATAATTTTTAAAAACCCAACCTTTCAAAGACTTCTGGAAATCATGTGAAAAGTTTTATCACAGTACTATCTATTACTGTTTTCAGAGACCACTTTAGTTTTTTTATCAGGCTGAAAAGTTTAGAAAAAGCAGGAGCAAATGGCATGAAAGATGAAAATTAAAGGGCTAGAATCCTTTTTGGACACTAATTGCAAAATGCTTCTGGAAATATTATAAATACTTTGTTTATGCATGTAAACAGATTAGCAAACTGTCTATTCAAAATTCATTTATTTGCTGTAGACCTTTTTGAATTAGCTTAAAAAATATGAATGCTTAAAAGCAGTGACATTTTCAGGGAGAAAGAAATAGAGGGTATTGCAGCATTAGAAGCACTGAATTAAGCACATGTTAAGCAGCAATGTGCTACTCAGGAATTCTTTTGAATAGTGAAAGTGTAGTAGTTTGGGCACTCGTTCATCAAGAGTCATCTGCTGTAACCCTGGAAAAAGTAACCCACAAGGGTTCACATGTACACATTTTGTAAATTCCTAGGGCAACACAATATTCCCATGTTAAAAGTTTGGTTCAGCAGCAGAGCAGCACCTCTAACTGCTGATCTGCTGCAGCTGAATTTATTATTAGAAAATAGGGATAAGAACACCACATGGTAATGATTTCTTGGAATGCTAGCACTCAAATAGGTATTTCCTCAAATATCTTTTTTAATATAATTATCTAATTTTTCTTAACATTTAGCATAAAGTAATTTTTTTATGCTCCTGTACAAAATATACAGAATTACTACTCTATTTTCAAAGTACTATGCACTGGATAGTCTGCATCAGACTAATTTCTTGTTCTTCAGCTTTCATATCTTCTTGTTACTTCTTGCACATGCCTGAGAAAAAGATTTAGACTGGTAGACCAAAGTATTGAGAATGAGAATGATGATAAAGTTACACGATTTTTTAAAAATGGGAATACACATGTTTAAGAAGCAAGGACAGAAGTCACACTGTTCCTCTTTAAGAATCAAGAAAGCTTATCAAGAACATCAAACATGCAGAGAAAGGAAAAAAATATTAGAACAACTTCACATAGTATCATTTCCAACTAGTTAGCTACTGAGCGAAATTATTTACTTAGAAGTTACAATTCTAATTTACCTAAGAAGTTACTGAATATATATATAATTATAAAATTATAAAATATAATTATATATATTATATTATATATATAATAAGAAGTGTGCATTCCTGTATAGCTGTAAGTGCACAGACAAATTATTTTAAAATTATATTCAGTTACAGTCTCACCTCCATGCACACAGAGAAAGTCATTGTTAGAAATTGGTCCAGGCTCTGCAAAGGTCTTGAATTTATTTAACCACTGTCTGGAAACATAGAACTGCAGAAGACTTGGTTCCATCATACTCAGCAGACCCGATATCCTCCGTCTTTCTCTCTGTGCTTCTTCATTGCTCTTTCTATCAAGAACATAAAAATCATTATATAAATAGATAACCTGGTGTAAGTTTACTTTGTGAAAAGGAAACAATACTTTCAAGTAAATTACCTGTATTGTGTTTATACTTCAAAGTTCACACAGTAGTTGACTTAGCATGTGAAAAAACAACTCAGATTTGAAAAGTGATGGCAGTCTGGGAGAATTCCCACTGGCTGGACAAGGGGAAACATAACCACCATTTTCAAAAAGTGAAAAAAGGAACTACTGGCCAGCCAGTCTCACCTCTGTACCCAACAGGATCATGGAGCAGATCCTCCTAAAGACTCTGCCAGTGTACATGGAAAATGAGGAGGTGGATGGTGGCAACAAACACGGCTCCAAGAAGAGCAAATCGTGCCTGAAAAATTTGGTGGCCTTTTATGATGAAGTCCAAGGACCAAAGGAAAGCAACTGGCATCATCTACCTGGTTCTGCAAGTTATTTGACAGTCTGTATGACATCCTGGTCTCTAAACTGGAAAAACACAGCTTTGATGGATGGACCACTCAGTGGCTAAGGAACTGGGTGGATGGGTGCATTCAAAGTTGTGGTAAGCTTGAGAACAGCCCTGAGGAAAAAGACTTGGGGTTGTTGGTTGATGAGAAGCTCAGCTATGTGCACTTGCAGCCCAGAAAGCCAACCATATTTTGGGCTGCATCAAAAGAAGCGTATGGTTCTAACTCTTATGAGACCGTACCTGGAGTACTGTATCCAGCTCTGGACAAGAGGAGATGGAGCTGTTGGACTGAGTCCAGAGGAGGGCTACAAAGATAAGGCTGGAGCACCTGTCCTATGAAGACAGGCTGAGACAGTTGGGGATGTTCAGCCTGGAGAAGAGAAAGCTCTGGGAAGACCTTATAGGGGCCTTCCCATACCCTGAAAGGGGCCTACAGGAGAGCTGAGGAGGGACTTTTTACAAGGGCACATAGTGATAGGACAACAGTCAATGGCTTCAAACTAGAAGAGGGTAGATTTAGATTAAGCATTAGGAATAAATTATTTTGCATGAGGATGGTGATACACAGGTTGCCCAGGGAAGCTATAGATGCCCCCCTCAAAACGTTCAAGGACAGCAATCTGATCTATAGTAGGTGTCCCTGCCCATGGCAGGGGGGTTGGAAACAGATGATCTTTAAGGTTCCTTTGAACTGATACTATCCTATGATTCTATGAACTTGCACCTTTCATGCACAGCCATTTAAAATGAATGGCAGGAACTTAAGACTGTCATGTTACAGAACCATTTTACAACACAGTAAAACCTCTCCTGGTCCACATCACATCTGTTAAAGAGTTTCCACAATTCCTTTCAGAGCTGTAACAGCTGGACTCTGTTTGCAAGACTTTCCCATATGCAGAATTCCCTCCCTCTAATTTAAAATAAGGTAATCGGTGGCCACTTCAAACAGCTGCTTCAAGTTATCTTTCTAGTTATCTACTATATTTATGCAGATTTAGTTTTCATTTTAAGTTTTATACATTTTACCAGGGACGGAGCAAGTGTTAAGGACACAACTGCAGGATTACGTTTCTCTCCAGCACAGGCTTTTCTGGTTGGTCCAATTCTTCCACTGTAATTCTGGTGGGACAGCTACTTTCTGAAAGCTGTCCAACTGCTTGAAAAGCTCTTTACATTCCTGACTATTATAACTAAGATCATACTTTTAATTTCTTACCTGTAGAAGAGCACATAGGCTTCTGCATTTTGCACTGTGGATTCTGATACTTCTGTGACGCTCTGGTCATCAAATTCATACCACAAATTATTTAAATTGTTGCGACAATAAGCTATATAATGTCCACCTAGAGTGTTAGAAACAAGGGTTATTAAAAAGCATCCAAAGCTTTCCATTGTACTTGTTTTTCTTATATTGCATAGTAAGTCCAAAATCAATAAGTAAGTCTTTAATGAGAGAAACATTAAATCAGTAACAGTCAGGACCTGGATATTAACTTCTCTCAAACAAGATCTTTTTTTTTTTTTTTTAATTTCTATCAGTTAGTGCAAAGTTGGACAGTGCTTTCAGCATATTCTTGAACTCTTCAAACATCTTGTCTAATGCACTGCTGAACTATATTAAATCAGATAAGACTGAACTATTTACCCTAATCAGTTTAACAATTGACTCTCTTCAAATATTTGTATGTTTTTATAATATTATGTTAGAACAGATGTGTAACTGCTATATGATAAAGACAATACATAATTGTGTTTTGAAGACTACTCATATTTTAAACTATTACTACTTTTAAATACATGTCCAGCTGTCAATAATTAAATAATTACCACCTGCAAAACCAAAACAATCAACCTCATACTTACTGCTGGCAGTTCCATGATGGCAGATGACAGACAGGAGATCATAAGTTACTATTTGAGCCGGACTGTCCTTTGCAAGGAAAGGCTGAAGATCGAGGCCTTCCAGAGGAAAGGACACATGGGTCCCAATTTTTGTGGAAAACATAAGTTCATGTCTAAATCTTTTGAGATGAATGCACAATATCTGTAAGAAGGATCAAGAGATTCACTCGAGAACTATACATCTTACTATTTGATATTAAATAGCTGCACTGTACATACCATCTTTTCCTTTTATCATCCCAAAAAGATCACTTTCCTCTGTGGCCTGAGGCAAGTATCATGCACTCTACGTTTCAGAGATTACTCTTTATTTTTAAGAAATCAATTATGGCTCAAGGAGTTAGAAATTAATTTGTAATTATCAAAGACTTGCCTGTCTGACAGTATATAACAAAAAAAACCCAAAACAGTCCTGACGAGTTGCAAACACCCATGCAGCAATGAACAACAAACCTCTTGTCTTCCTCAATATACCTATTGCACAATCTTGACACAAGGGACATTAATTCCTCCTGATTATTGCAGCCATCAACTCATGTTTTGAAGTGCAAGACTGGATTACTTTGGAAACGTAAAGTTATAAGCATTACTTAATAGGCACTTTTCCCAATCTGAGTGTGGTATTTCATTCTATGGTCTACAGAATAAGTTTTTCAGGCTGACAGTAACAACACAGAAAACCCCCATTCCTTCTTACAGGGTGAATAGCCAAATGTTCAAATTCCTAAAATAAATGCCAATACAAAGATATGCTTTCATCATTTAATATTATAAACACAATTTACTCCATGCAACTCATTATTCTTACCACATCCCTAATCATGCAGAAAAAGTGCTTTAAAGAGCATGTACTAACAGTACCTCAGGAAATTTTTGCACTTTGCAGAATTTCACTCCATTTCTTAACCTAAGCAAAGGAAAAACAAAACAAAATAAAATACCAGAATAAGGAATATTTAGTTGTGAAAAAGTTGTATTTTGTTGTGCTAAATCAGCAAAAGGCTAAGCTGAACATTACATTAGCAAACCCAAAATATTTCTGGAATGTAGACTAGGCATGAAGTAGCCAAAATGATACAATCATGCTTCAGAAGAAAAGACAATCCGTACTGCTGAAAAATTCAAAGCAGCAAGTACCATGTAGGTAACAGTTTCTTTCAGCAAAAAGAAAAAAGCTCTAAGCTTCATGAAAGCTGACTATTACACAAAAGAGAAAAAAAGAAACCAATTAAGTTTACATAAGAAATTACCTACAGCAGACCACCTGTTTTGTAGCAAGGAATAACACTTTTTCCATAAAGGGCTTCAACTAGTCTTCATACCACTTCTGTGTCTGGTTCTTTAGTATTTAAAGCCATGGTATATTTTTTAACACACTTAATACTGTATATCAATGAAAATCTGGTAGTAATATGAATAGTTTTACTTAATCAATCAAAAGCAAATTAGAAAGGTCTAAACCTGTAAGGGACATGAAAAAGAATTAAGCAAATCTGGTATGGTGTTCAGTGCTTCCTGACTCCTGCACCTTTGTAATACTGAATTTCTGACAACCAGAACACAAGGCAGTATCAAACAATAGCACTGTGACATAACCAACAGAAATAGCTGCCTCTTGACTAACAGAAGCATTAAAGCACTCAGATTAAGGCAAGTTAAAACAAACAAAGGTAAATGCCAGCTTACTTCTTACACCTTCCACAGCTGTACATGTTATCACCTGCAAATATCAGGGAGAATAAAACCAGCCATTATTCTTTAAATCCAAATACTTATCCTTATAGTACATGCATCTTATATATCAAAGTTTCAAGGGAATTTATCATTAGGTTGCATTCAATATTTAATCCTTGTAAGAGTGTTGATATAACAACTAAATAGAAAGGTTCTTAGGTTTTATGCATTCAACTATGAAGCAGTACAGCATAATCTGAAGAAATAGCACTATATAATTTTAAAAGGTAATAATTTGCTAAATTCAACTTTTGATAAAGACTATTAATATAGTGGGTTCTGAAATTTTTATGAACCCTTACAGTTTATGCTGTTTAATTAAACCAAATTCAGATTTACTTGACATTTCTCAAGCAGCTTTCGTGGACCTTTCTTGCCTCAAATATTGAGGTGAGTGAGAAGCTTACCTTTTTGAAAGGAATGATCCCATAAGAGCAAGGAAAAACTATACTGCAGTCTTAACAGGTAGCCTTTGCTTAATTGTGTGAAGCAAAGAAAATACTAATCATCTTATCGTGACAGGAGGAAAAAAGCAGAAAAACACATGTTCATGTAATTAACCTCTTACCCTTGAGTTCATCTCTGGCGAAAAACGCAGCAAGACAATCTTGTAAGGTTACAACTGGACCCCAAAACCAGCTAGGAACACATGAGACAACAAACCTGAAACATCATTGACAGAAAAGAAAGAAAACCAACAAATGTTCTGCCAGAAGAGCAGAAACTTGAATTTCAAAATAGTTAAATAAAGAAAACAAGATAAATATTACTTACCTTTTGAAGTATTCCATAAAAAAAGCTATCCATCCCTGGGGGGCATATGCTTCTCCACACGACCCTGCCTTGACTAGAGATGTCTGATGACTTGCAGAATGGAGTTTAGCAAGATCTTCCTTACCTGGTATAGGCAAGGACAGATCCTGAAAGGTCTCCAGGGTTACAGACAGCTAAAAAAGAAAACAAATGAAACGAAACAGTTAAACATAAAGAGAAAAAGCAATTAAACTGAATTCTGTAAAGTTCACCAGTAACAACTAAGTCACTGTATAGTTGAAAATTCCACTAGGTAGCAAATTAATTATAAATAGCGAGATGTAAAAATTCGTTTTCTGAAAAAAAGAGGGGAAAAAGGTAACATTTTAGAGCACACTTTCACAACTTTATCACTGAAACATTTTTGGTTTGTTTGTTTGACTTTTTCCAAGTCATTACTAATTATTTGTCTTTCTCCTAACCATACAAAGCACTATATATTTTTGCCCCAGGCTCCTGTTACATAAACTAGTTTCAGAAAGCTTCAGCCCATTGTTTTGACAGCATTTTACTCTGACATTCTCTTGACATGATGTAATTAGAACTGCTGCAAGAAAACCAGCTGTGCGTTTTCTTTCTCCCATTCTGGATTTAGTAACAGGCACACAGTAAAACAAGCAAACTTGAGAAAAATTTTATCTGGTTTTTGAACTTGCTCACCAGAGTACCCATAGGTCTTGCTATACATATTTCTGAAGCAAGGGAAGCAGTAAGGGCATGCAGCTGCATCAGGGTTAGGTTTAACCTGTATGTTGAGAAACTTTTCCCTAGTGCAAAGATTTGGATATCCATTATTTGATACTACTGCTTTGAAAATAAAGTGGTGCACTAGACATGTTTGGATAATTGACTTTTTTTAAATGATCATGTGTAATACTATGACCAAACAGTACAGAAAAAACAACATAATTGTTCCTATATTGCACCACATCTTGCAGTAGAGGAGAACTTCAGAAAGCACTTAATGACTCATATAGCCTGTAGAAATAAGTGCCTTTACCTGCATTTTTCAGTAGACATGAACTTTCTTAACCTCAATCTCCTTGATAAGACTGTTACAGCAATATGATTGGACTACAGTCTTTACTTTTCATTATATACCTGAAAGCTTATAAAAGTAGCAGGTATGCAATACGATATTTAGAACATTACTAGAAACTAATCATACCTAAGTGAAGCTCAGGAGCAAGCCTCTTTCTCCATTCTTGCTGTAAACCAACACTCAAAATGCTATTGTTTAGTTGAGTAAATATCCAGCTCAATGAAAGCAAACTAGTCTAAACACACAGTCCCTGTAGTAAATCCAATTACTATCTGAGTGAACAAGTATGGAAATCTAACCTTCTGAGGGTACCTGCCACAGAAGAAAAAAGTTAAAGTTACTGTATATGTAAAACTATTTGTAATGGGGGAAAAAATACTAAAAGCTGGGATTTCCCTTCCTTACTCACCCGATCACAAGTCAAGCACTGTACTGAACTTATTATAGTCCCATCAAATATATCAGAGATAACACTCTTGTACTTCTTGCGCTTCTTCCTTTTTGGTGATGACACAGTAGAAACTATAAAAACGACAAAAAATAGTATGTTGAAAGCAAAATAAGGTAGAGTGAATTCTGTTTTCTTCAATTTTTCAACATTTAATCAAACTTCACACATATTTATGATTAAATTGTGAGCCAAGCCTTGTTTTCTATTTACTAGCTTTTTCTTAGAAATTAAACGAGATTACTGCTAGTAATTCTTGTAGGTTCCTCAAGTACTCTATGGGTAGAAAACAAAACTCAAACTGCCAGTCTTGAAATTTACTGCCTACAGCTATAAGATTTATCTTGGCAGGAATCCCCCAAGGTATAAACTTTAAAAAACCCACATTCTTAACTGAGATTTAATTTGACAGCATCTTTCCAGGAAGACTTAGCCATGTCTTAGCTCCTGCACAAGGTTAATGCATAACAACACTGATGACAGCAGGTTGAAGTAAATTTACTGCTAGATTCCAGCATAACAGCATCTTATTTAAGAAAAAACAAAAAAACCTCCAAGCCAGTAACACACATTCCCCACTCAAATCCACTACAAATTAGGTATCCACACCAGAGCAGTCTCTTGGGCTCTACAAATCACTGGAATGAGAGGCCAATGGGAAATGTGGCAACCAAAAGACAGAAGCTTTCAGCCAGAGGGGAATGGAATGGAAGAGAAGGGAATTGGTGTGTTGTAATCAGGTACTGAGTCCTCAGCAAGTCTGAGCACAAAAGGGCATTCCTCTGGCATCGTAGGGAATTAAAATCACCACACCTTGTGTGTTTGCAAATTGCTGTCACAGTAGTCCTCCAGTCAGTTCTAGTGAGTACATAGCTGTTCCTCAACATCCAGTGAAGATGACCAGGAGTTAAATTAAGATATGACAAAAATCAGTAGTCTAGAGACTTCTGGATATCATTTAGTACAGTCTCTATTCAAAGGATCTCTAGTTGAACTTGGGAATATCCATCCCCAAGAACACTGGGGTACCTCTGGGCTCCCACCTTTGTTCCAGAATTCACACATTCAATTGAAAGATTTTTTTTCCTTCCATCTAATAAAATTTTCCTTTCTGCAACTTGCTTCCATTTCTATTTGCTGCATGGCTCTGCCTTTTCTATAATCACCCATAATGCTGTTTGACAGCAACAGTTTTCCTTTTGCCTTTCCTTCTTCAGGATCCAGCTTGTCTCTAAAGGCAATAAAAATAAACTGTCTGTGGAAAGTGCCAAAAGAAATACTCTACACCTCAAAGTCAGAAAAAGAAAGTAGCTGTATAGGTACAAATGGCTCCTTAAAATTTAATAAACTAAAATGGTGACTTACTGAACTTCTGCTGAAGAACCATTGTGCATGTTCTCTGAAAAGCATTACCCTTTTGTGGCTACTAAGTTCTACGTTTTGCCTCCCTGCAAACCAGTGCAATTGAGAAAATTGTCTAAAAATATTCTGTCCTTCCAAAGCAGAGGCAAATACTATCCATGGTTCAAAAAAATCAGAATTTTACAGAAGGGAGTCTTATTTTATTTCCTGCTTATATAATACTCCCTCTCCCCACTGGGGGTAGGAAATAAAAAAAAATTCCTAAGAACAACACTGCATTGCTATGCAAGACACAAGAAACAACAAAAGGAATACTAAACCAGAGCAACTCAGTACAGCAAGAGAGAAAATAAACGACCTGTACCTTTTTTGTGGGCTGGTGCCAGTGAAGAGGATGATGCAAATGATTTTGGAGGACTGTTTGATAAGCGTGTGTTCATCCCTTCATTTGATGATGGAGTCTGGGCTGCAGATATGTCATTCATGTGGACATCATTGATATACTCTGCAATAAATATTTGCATTATTTCATAAATTCTACCAAATATGTACAGCAGAATAAAAAGGTACATGCTATAGTATGTTATCTATTTAACCACACTGTCACTTGACATTTAGGAATGAAGCACTATTACAATTCACATACCCAAGTTATGAAAAAACAAAAATACCCCACTCTTATGGGTTATTTGAAACCACAGCCAATACAAATTTTAGCTTTTTAAGGGAATTCAAACCGAATTCAGGACACCTGAACTGCAAAAATTAATTAAGAAGATGCATTGTTTACGATAAATTCACTCACCCTATTTGACCTATACTCCCTTCTACTTTACTCTATGACTCATGCACATTTGTTATGCCTTACCTGAAAATCTGCTGTGTATCTGTACTTTGACAGTTCCTGGATTATTTAAAAATTCAGTGGTCTCTGAAGCAGTGTTTGTGTCTTTTTCAAAGTCTTCCATAGAATTTGCTCGTTTGAGCTTGTTGCTTGGTATTTTTTCTTTCAGCCAGTCTTTAGACATGACTGAATTGTTCTCATCATCCTGAATTAACATGGTTGTCTCTGCAGGATCCTCTAAGACGGGTTTGAAAATTGTGTCATTTTCTGTTTTATCACAGGTACCACAGGATTCACAGGGCTGGAAGCCTACATCTGACTGGCTCTTGTCTTCTTCCATAGGCTCTTCAACACTCATAGGCTGGGCATCTTCTAGTTCTACAACTGGTTCTTTAAGTTCTTCATGAAGTAAATCCATTAAACAACGCAAAAATTCTTGTGCATCCTAGAATATTAAATAAGTTTTACAATATTATTCAATTTAATTTAGAAGATAAAGTCATATCAGGAAAAGATACAAAACAGTAAAATTAAACCTACAGCTGACTGTTAACGAATAATAAAGTCCTCTGTCCCAGGTCTAATGTTCAAAACAGATCTCATTTCTTGACCACATATTTGTTTCCTACATCCATTGCTTCTACGTCACAAGTAATCTCATCATCATCTCATCTCAAAAACACTTCAATTCCCAAAAATCATATTTCAACAACTTTATCAAAAATACTGCCATAGATTACAAAAATGATAACTACCATCAGAGAGGTCAGACTCCAGCTTTCCTGGTAATGGAAAGTTTAAGAGATAATTTTTTAAAACCTTATGGAGCATCTTCAGCAACGCAATCATAGTTTTGTTTTCACTGAGCATGTAAGTACTTCATTAAAAAGTATTACAGTGTACTTAGCCTGTCTTTCCAATTGCATCATATTGTCAACAAAATCTTTATTCTTTTCTCAAGCTTGGACAAGATTCTTCAACTATTAGTGTTTCTACAAAAACCAACAGATTACATCATCTATGTCCTGAGACACAGATTAACTGAGAAACATTCTTCATTCCCTGAACACTGAACATGGCTGCCCAACTGGCTGCCCAAGTTGCAAGGCTGGGCAATAGGAGAGCTCTGGTCATGAAAGACCAGACGTGTTTTAATTGTTGCCATGAGACCTACCAAACACACAACTGAAGTGAGATCCAGGTAGAACCTAAAAAGCTTCTCATTGACTTCTGTTCTGCATGGAAAAAGAGATTCTTACCAATGTTTAGAAGCAAGAACCAATTTTCTTCTCAGTTATCAAGATCAATTGCCTACTTTTCCAGAAATTCATGTGGCATTTAGAAATTAATGAGTGAAATAAATCATTTAACAGCTACAATCAACATTTGTACAGTAAGATGTATTCTAATCATCTGCTCCACAAATATGAAGCATATTAACTAAAATAGCAAAATTCCTTTGAGTAACAACAGATTGTTGGAATATATTAGTAACCTTTTCTAATCACAGGGTTTTAATTTTTCCTGTAGCTAAAAAGCTTTTAATGAAGTACTCCAAACTGTATGAATACAGAAAATAGTGCATGAAGAATCAAATTAAGAATGCCCTGGCTTTGTAATAATTCATACCTCCTTAGCAAGCTACAACTTAAAGTTCCAACTGGTTTATGAACCAGTTTTTTCTTTTTTAAGGATACTAGATGAAAACTGGATACTGAGTATTTATTTTTTATAAAATATACTTGGTAGATTAATATTAAAATAATCTACCATAATATTTTTTCTTTTTGAACATTTTTGTTTTCTGGGACTGCTCAAATATTAGCAGCATTATTTCACACAAAGGGAAAGCTTTAAATACATATTATTTTCCTAAACAAGGGAAAAGGATTTACCCTAACAAGTTGCCAGCCTTTCAAAAATTTCATATAAATAAAAAATCCATCTGATTTAACTGTTGATGGCTTGTTTTCAGATTAACTACATTTGAAGAATATAAACTAAAGTTTATGTTGCATTTGCTTTAAAAAAATACAAGAAGCATGTTAAGTATTAAGATTAAAAAATAAAGGCCAGTTCTAGGATTTGGGCAGATCTACTTGCCCAGGGAAGCTGCAGATGCCCCTCCCTGGAATTGTGCAAGACAAGGCTGGAGGGGGCCTTGGGCAACCTGATCTATGGGAGATGTCCCTGCCCATGGCAGGAGGATGGGAACAAGGTGATCTTTAAGGTCCCTTCCAACCTACTCCCATTCTATGATTCTACAAGACATCAAAGTTCTACCTGTTGCGAGTAGCCTCGAAATGTTGGATTAACAGTTTTAATTCCTTGAAATAAACCAGTAGGAACAACAGAACCAGGTCTGGGGAAAAAAAAAAAAAAAAAAGTAAGTTCCAAATATATAAAAACATAAAAAAGGAAGCATTTAAGTGGCATTTTCTGTCTTTAGTGAGATCTTAATTTTACCTGGAACTGAACTATAACACATCTAACACAAGTAATATTAATCTTAAGCAAATATAATGTTGGTATTTAATAATTAAGTATACTTTAAAAAAAAAATCTGACACACAACAGAAAGAGACTGTATTAGAACTTTTGTGCTCCATTTCACATGCTCTTGGCATGATGCACAACTACTGTTTCTTTACCCTTGTACTTCTATTTTGAAGTGTCTTCTTAGACAAATACCAGAAATTCCATACAAACCAATAAGAGAAATTGACAAAACATTTATACATAATGAAGGACACGCATGATAAAGTAGTTAAACATTTTAGATTTATTTCTGGCAGACAAATTTATTTTTAAAAGTTTAATACTACTTTGTATAGTGTGTTATCCTCTATTTCTTGTCAGACCTTCCTTACTACAATTTACATCAATTATTTGTTCTATCTTTAGAAAAGAAAAGAATAGCTTATAAGAAGTGTTTAAACCCTACAAGTTACTCTTTCCTTAATTTTAAGAGGACAGAAACTAAAAACTAGAAACCTAGGATAGATGAATGCATCCTTCATGACTCTGGAGTTAATTCATAATTATTTGATCACCTGCTTTTGTGCCAGAGTTCCGTCATCAGCTTGAGGTAACTTTTACAAATTGCAGGTTTCTTATCTGTTCGGGCTAAGCCTCCACAGTCAAGAAAAAAATGTGTCAAAGGTGGGCTGGTTAAAAAGAAGAATATATTATTTTCATTTCAAGTTGTTTGTCAAAATACAGAGCAAATCAGCATTTCATACATGATTACTAAGGGGATAATTGAAAAAAAAAAAAAGATAAAAAAAGGAGTAACACTATTATGTAATCAAACAATTACATTTCCTACATCTTTAAATGCTGCAGCCACATATTTTGCAGCAGGACTGGTTCAGCAGTAGAGGAACACTGCTCCTCAAACATATTCTGCCATTTGTTAAATCACCAGCATTATCTAATGGGACTGAAATTCAAGGCAATGTACCACTACAGCAAAGGCCACCATGAGCCTAGTTGGTAAATAGCATCTTAAACACATCTTCTCCTTAGAATCCAACGGTGCCTCATCATGTTTGTGGGTAAATAATTTATACTTGAATGATTATTTAGCTGTTTCCTTTACACAGTGTTGCCAGCTCATACTCTCTCACTTCCCTCGCTTCAACCCCTCTTTGCAAGGTAACAATTGCTTGTACAGGTTGGACCTATTTTTATCCAAGAAAGATATCCCAGCATACTTGAAAATTTTGGTATTTCTCAACAGAATCATTTATGATTAGATATCTCATTATTAGATAGATGCCTTGTCCACCTCTTTACCTTCTAGAGAGATTTGCCTCAGTTCTCCTTAACAAAGAATCTCAGTGAGGTCTAGCTGGATTGCAGCCAGAAGCAGATCCATACAGTAAGTATATTTGATTTATGCTCAAGTACTATCCCCACCTCACTATTCTGAATGCAATTTCAGAGTGGGACAGTTTTTGTAGATTTCTTCTTTGTGAACTCGTCTGGTAACCCCAGGTAATTAGAAGATTCTATAGTCCAGCCATTCCTAGTATGATCTAACACAGAATGCCTCAAATGCACTGTTGATAAGAACTGAATTTGAACCTTTTGATCTTAACATAACTCTTTTTAAAATTAGTGTTTATTCTCATGTGTTTCCTTTTATTTCTTCTGTAGCAGAAAAAACTAAACTAAAATTAAAAATAGCTACACAAATTTAATCACTTTTATCAGATTTTCTTCCAATTTCTGAAACCACATGTATTTTTATTTGGGACAATGACAAATTAGAGTAGCTCATACACCATAATGCCTTTTTTTTTTCTATGACGTTTTGTAGCATGTAAGATTTAGATTTAATAAATACACACAAATCATGTTTCACGGTACTGCAGCTCTTGAAAATCCTTAACTCCATCTTGAGAAAAGGTACATATAAGCAAATACAAAATTACATTCACAGCCATTTTCCTTACCAGTTAGAAAGAGCTTGTAAAGCTGCATTCATATAACAAGTGTTTCCAATATTTTTTAATCCTGTTAGACCTGAAAACCAGAATGAATATTCAGTAAATCTGTTAATCCAACAAAAGATATATTAAAGAAAATGCTTCCTAGAAAATATACTAATTTAAAACTCGTGTAACACCTCTGGTGCCAATTATAATGCAAAGTTGTAACTAAGAGAAACAGAACTCCAAAAGGAATACTAATCTACCTAGAAGTAGTAATTAAGTGTTTTAATTTGGGCTGACAAAAAAAGACTTCACAGAAGTAGATTGTAATTCATTTTAGTAACTAACTTCTGATGTTTTATGACAGCTGCAGATCGTAATTTAAAATATGTTTATTGATATTTAATGAACTAATGATTTACCTGTTAAATCATTGCTATGCTGGGTTCATAACCATTACTCATATTATCAAAAGCTTCTCAAGGTAGATTTCATTCTTTCCTCTCAAATGCAGGCTAGCAGACAGATTACACCAAACATTCAAAACCTACTCAGTGTGTGATTACCCCAGAATCGGAACTGTAATTGCCTATGATCAGGTGTCTTCTGCACCAACTACAAACCCTTATTTTTATACAGACTGCTCAGATTAGACACCCCCCACAGATTTTCTCTTCAAGCCCAGATTATTTACTGATATCCACATACAGTTTTTCTACATACATAAGTTACAATTAACATGTTCTTTCAGTGATTATGGAGTCATGAAAAAAAGAGGCTATTTAAACATGTCATAAGTTTCATATATTCTCAACTTTTTAAAAAATTATCTGAAATAGTTCACAGAAAACCAAGTGTTAAATCAATCATAATATTAACCTTAAAATAAAATTGCTTTTGTGTAAGAAAACAGCAACGTTTACAGGCAAAGACTCAATAAGACTGGAAAACTTAAAATATTCAGCAATAAATACCATTAGCTCTATGCAATCCTTGAAGTATTGAAACTACCCTAAATATTTTAGTCTGTGTCAGAAAAATAAAACACACTAAGAAAAGCTTTTACATCTAAAAAACAGATTGGCTACTTCAGCTGAATATCCTGATACACAGAACTTTAAAATTTAAATTTAAAAGTTTTTAAAGGTTCCTCCATCAGAATGAAAATACTGTCCTGCTTCCTACATCTGTTCCTGCATTCTGCCCTTCAAATTTCTGCCATTCTTACTGAAATTAGAAGGCAAAACCAGGCATAATATTTTATATTTTATTTTTTAACAACAATACATGTATTTTTTGTAAAGCCATATTATAAGGTTTGCTTTATCAAAAGCATTTCAGAAGAAATTTTAGAGAACAATGGTAAATCAGCACTAAGGATTATTTTTTCTTTAAGTTTGAAAAATGTATTAACACAGTCACATCAGTATTAATGGAGACTTCAATGGTATTCTGCTTGTGTATTACTTCTATACAAGCTAGATACTCAAAAATATTAATAGGACATAAAAAACACACAAACACAGATAGTGGTAGGAGAAATTAACTGGGAATAAAACACATGGTTTAATGATTTAAGGGCAGATGGGAAAATTAGTGGGGTGGTGACATATCCACAGAGACTGCCAGGCAACAGAAGGGACAAAGTGTTTTTTTTAGCCAATGCCAGCAGACTTAGGAGAGGGAAAGATGGTAGGGGATGAGTGAAGGAAAAATGAGATCCATAAATTAGAATAACACTGATGGAAAGAAACTGCCTTGACATATGCACTGGCACCCCAAAAACAACAGCACAATAATCTGCTGGTCAGATGTTTTTGATAAAATGGTACCTAGAAATATTTTCATCACTCATACACATACATATCCTTTTAAAAATTAGCAAAACCAATTTGAGACTTGTAAGAAATAATTAATAAGTTCTCTTATAAAATGAGAAATTAAGGCTTCACTGTTTGAGCTTTCATCCATGCTCATGTTTGTTTGTACAGCAGCTTAATGTTAGAGGGGGTAATCTTTTACAACAAAGTTTGGTAGGGCATGAAATGCATTACTGAAAAGGAGAAAGCCAAACAAAATAAAAATGCACATACTGGGATTCTACAGGCTCGGAAAAGGGTTACCCAAAATGCAGGAAAGCATTCAAATCAGGAACCTCTTAGGACAGGAGAACACTTTAGAACAGATTTTACAAAAAAAAACAACTCTTACCAGAGCAGCTAGAACACCAGCTGCACTAAACATTACTGTCACATGCTTGCTCATTTTTGTTGCTGCTTGCACAGCCACACTACATTTATCACTGCAGCCTCTGCTCTGAAGGTAAGTAAAGGTTGCTGCAATAAAGATGAAACTAAAAATAACAGATCTTTATTGGAGGAGAATAGGGAACAGTTCTACCTTAAAGAAAACTAGTATACAGCTAAAGAACAGACTTGCAGACATACACATGTGATAAAGAACAATGAAGCACTGGATTTTGCTTTTATTACCTCTTGTCTTTAACTCATCTTCTTCCACTTCTATATCTAAGTCATCAAATACAGCTGCTAGTGGAATCTTCAGTGTGGGATTACCAGGTATTTTAAAATCCTTATGAGGAGAAAAAGGCAAAAATATATTTACTTGTTTGTATCAATTTTCCTCTTAATTTAGCTTATGTATAGTTTTACCAGCAAATCTAGGAAATGAAATTATCTAAATGCCTTTTTGAAATCTCACTGAACATGAAGTGACAACAATAGGATTCCACAGTCACCCTAATAAAGTTCACTAGTAAGACCCACATGGTTTTTTTTTCATATTAGCAGTGACAACATGATTTTATTACAACAGCTAGAGGGTCAAAACAAAGCAAGTTATAGTATTTCTCTCCCTTGGATAACAAGCAGTAAGCCAGCACTGAAAAGCTAACACAGCAGCCATCACATAGTTAGTGTGTATGGTTTTGATATGCCACCAGATGGCTCACTACATTTATGGAATACAAACTGTTGAAAGCAAAACGTACTAACAGAGAAACAAGAATATTCGGCAGACAGACATTTACTTCACAGCAAGCTCTTGTCATCATATAAATAACAGTTCTCAATAAACTGTTTGACAGACTTTGTATTTCTATTTCTGTGTGTTACACACATTTTCTTGGAAGACTAAAACAGATTAAATATAGTAGGGGACAAGTTCAGAAGTCTGAACCCAGCTTTTTATAAAGTCACCAGAATTTCTGGACAAGAGAAATTAAAAAAAAAAATATTCTGGTCATACTATTCTGTTTGAGCTGTTGGCATTTTGAGAAAATTAACAGATCATGTTCATATTAAATACTAAACTTAAAGTATGAATGGATATTTCATTTCTACATATATTGAAAAACTGCTCCTTCCTGTCCAGCCTATGCATCACGGTATTCCTTCCATAGCTGTCTTCAGCAAAACAATTTTAGAAATACCAAACTTGTACTTGTGTCAGTTTTAACTGAATCACCTGTCCTCTTTATATAAGTACATTAAGCAAGAAATAGCACCTTTTTTTCAGATACATACAGTATACCAATTACACTTTAGCTGCAGCGTGACTTTCTCCAAGCCAACACTTACCTAGCAAAGAGAATATCAGAGTGAAAAGTACTGATGCCAATGAAGAATAACCACAAACCAAACCTTAACAAACCTTGTTGAAATCACAGAACAAGAAACGAGACAAGCAAACAGCATATTTCAGAATTCTCTGTATAATTTCTGCCTTGCTCTTTTTTCCTTTAACTTCTCTCCAATATGAGCTGATGTTTTATTCATTACCTTCCTCTTCAACTACTATGTAAATTGCTAATAAATGTGGAGTTAGGAACAGCTAAGTGCTTTTATAAAGTTGTCTTTGATGCCATAATCATATAAAGCACTACAATTTTAAACCTGTGTTTTACTCAACAAATACCAACTTTCCAGGTACCAGCCATATTTTTCTCTTTGGTGTAATCATACCCCTTAACAATCCTATCTGCCACAGAACACTACTAGCATTCTGGTTTCTAGTTTGGAATTTTTTTTTCCACGTGAATCTAAGACAATGTATTTGTCACTCCACACCAAAATTACACCTACATAGAACTGACCCAAGTTGCTACTGCCTTCCTAATAACTTCTTGCACAGTGGTTAAATTCTTAACTACTCAGGAGTGTTTGTGAATCTACCACTCCACTGGAAAGATACTCTCACACACTAACACAAAAATCAAGACTTTTTCACTCATTTGTCAAAACTGAGGACAAGACACATTTTAAACCTCAAACTAAATTATAGGAAACCCTTTAAGTGTCTTATATTACTAGTAGAATGAGGTTAACAATTTGCATACATTTCTCCGAAAGTACTGTGCTTGTATGAATGACTTTGTATCTCAGGTAAGTATCCAAAAACACATACTAAGGCATTCTGCCACTCCCTATAAGTTAGACAGTTACTGTAAGTTAAGCAATTACTGCAATTAATTTTTTAAATATCATTGCAAGAGCTGATAGAATGACAAAGCACAGGTAAACTACTCCAATCTTGTAAATTTAAATTTAATCCTATGGTTTTTTACAGTTTATTGTGGACTACAAACAATAGAAAATAAGATGAAAAAAGCATCCTTAGGAAGCATGCAATACATAAAGACAGAACACAGAAGCTGAGCACTGTCTTCTCAAAGAAATTTTATAAAAAATAGAGATAAATTAACAGAAAGTTGAGCCACTAGAAAGGAAGAGGAGTCAGTCTCTCATGAGGAGAAGACACACTGTTCACTGCAAAGCTACAGCTGGTTTTGTTCCATTTTTGTTAAAAAAATACCTGCACACTATTTTCTTGTGCTTGTTGAGAGATTCTTGCATTTGGTAGTGGAGAATGAGATCCCAGTTTTCTATCCAGGAATACTTCCTTACTACAGGCATAACACCAAACACGGAGCGTAGTAAGGTTGACAGTTAGACAGTGTTTTGTCTCCTAAAGGGAACAAAAAACAAAACTGTGACTCAGAAGTTTGGAATAATTAAATACTGCAACATGCAAAGCAGAACAGAAGTATTCAAATTCTAGTTCTTTAAACCATGAAACAAATGTGTATGTTAGAACATCCAAAAATAGCAAATTCAATTACTGAAATTTCAGCACAAACTATCCAACACTATCCAGTTTTTAGTGCAGGTCACTCATATTAGCAATGAGATACAATCAGATGCAAAGCCATCATCCTATCTGACATGCTTCTGGGTAATTGCAAAAAAAAAAAAAAAAAAAAGAAAGAAATAAAAAAAAAAGGCTGTTGTCACAAGTGTTACAATTCACAATAAAACATTTTTCCAGGAATGTCTGCTATGAGTCATAATGGCAGCCACCTCCTCTAAATTAGGGATGCTGCTTATTTCTACTGGTTTGCTGTAGAAAATTGAAGCTATTTAACAATCAATCAGAAGAACAAGACAAGATTTTCAGCTCAGTTAGAGGTGTCCATATCAAAACAAACATTCTAGACTTCTCTTGTTGACCGCTTCATACTGTGAAGCAATATCAGAATTTACAGATGGAGAATATTTTTACTCCTCTAATTTTCATCTCTTTTTAGCCTCTCTTCTTACTGTAAAATGGGTACAGAGTTGCTATCATCTTACAAATATTTTCACCAATACTTCTTGAATTTCTTCCTTGTATAAGAGCACCAGACATGTTTATAGGTAATGACAGATTTGCTAGATTATTAGGAAAATACAACTGCTGCAGGATGTCCCAAGTGCCTCCTAGTCTCATTTAATAAGGCCTTGTACAATAATGATTTTAGTATAAAATGTGGACTACATTTTTATCAAGTAGCCTTCCCCCTACTAAAAATCATCAGATTACATAAATATCTATGACGAATTTAATAAGAATTTGCTTGACTCTGCAGTTTCAGCTGCATAAATAATTTCAGGTCTCCAAAGCAACAGGTTATTAACTTTCTTGAAGTGGTCACAATGACCAGGATTATTTGCAGTACTCGGAGTCTTACTGGGAGATAATGGGAGTAAGCAGAAATAAAGTGATTTATGTCAACCTTGTTTCTCTCATTTTGTTGAGTTTACTGAGAGTAAGGGGCAAAAAAATTTAAAAAAAATCAACCCAGAAGTGAGAACTGGGCTTACTATCCAGAAACTAAACTAAAATAAATAGATGGGAAAACCAAAGTGTTTATGTAGATTTATATTATTGTACTACTGATTTGTATAAATATGTACTTCTCTCACAGCCCTGCTAAGAAAAACACAACAAAAAACCAAAAAACCAAAAAAACAGGAATACTTGTAAAATGCAGTCATAAGGCATACTTTTTGTAAAAGCCTGGCATATTCTATTTGTTCATTTATATCTTCACCAGGGCGGGGATTTTTTACTATTTTTAAGGACCAAAAATTGCTCATTGTGGAACTGTTGGTGTATTTTTTGACAAACTCTAAATTGAAGGCAAGAAGTTAATTTAATCAGCGAGTCAGCAATTCTTAAATGACATGTTAATAAAACTGCCATCCTTCTGTCCACAATGTTTTTGTTAAGGGAGAATGAGACATCTCATTTGCTTCGTTTTGGCAAGTGTGCACAGAACAGACAGTGAGTTTAAGACTCAAACAGATGCACTCAAGCTGTCCAACCTTGCCAGAACTTGGCATGCTGCAGAACACAGTGCACACACGCCACTGCTCCTACCAAGCTGGATCCAAAATCAGGACATGGCAGGAAAGGATATATTCAGCTCAGTCTACAGGTTCTTCATCTGTAGCCACTGTAACAGGGAGGTTAATGCAGAAACAAAGCACCTGGTTCTGGTAATTCTGCTATTTTATACTTCCTGTTTTACAACTGTTCAGCTATCATCTTCAGCAATCCAGCCTCCCTCCCTTTACCCATCAGGCAGCCACCATCCTGAAAAGGTAGACTGAAGTAGGGAAGTGCTACACAATAGTTTAAATACTCAAGAACTCTGTTATCCATACATCCTGATAATCATCAGCAATCTTTTTTTTTTTAATTTTCACCATGTTCTTTTAAGGAGCACAATAACATCAGAATTACATAAATAAATATGCAGCTGCACAGAGACTGTAAACTCACATACTTCTAAATTAGTAAAACCTGCTTCTATCAATGAAAACCAGGCACAGCTAATTGAATTTCCAGACAGTTATGCTAACACAGGTTACTAACATCACTAAAGTAAGTATAAAAAGCTTTCTAATTTTACTTTACTGCTTCAAGTAACTATATTACTAGGAAATGCATATACCTGGGAATGGGTGGTACTGTGATCAACATGGGATTCACCACAGCCAACATACGTACATCTGTTCTGTTGAGCAAGATACAAAGAAGAATATAGAATTAAAAAGTGGTATCAAACAGGTTTACAGAATAGGAACATAGTGCCAGTCCCTTTAAAATTCACTCAAGCTGTATACTACACAAACCAAGATATAGGCATAATAACTGTTAAAATAAGTATCACCAAATGTAAATAGGAATGCTGCAAGATTTAACTCATCTCACTGGTAAGCAGTATTATGCATTTAATGCACTTGAAATAGGCTTTTTTTGGCCATATATTTACTTCAATTAATGTTTTTTTACAATTTCTGATTTGCTAGAGATTGTTACAGAAAACAGAAAGTTAGTCCAGTGTCTAAAATACTGAACTGCAAAAGCCTCAAAACATGGCATTTATATAACAAAATGCCTGCATGCCCCTATCTGCAGTTCCTGTTTATCAGCGTTACTTCACAGTTAATTAGTTCTGTCACCTCTAAATAAGAGTTTCCTGCATTATATGGTTAAATACTTACTACATTCTAGTTATAACATGCAAAATAATTGTTGATTTTAATTGTGCTAATTGCAAAACATGGTTGGCTGATTTGAGTGTGGAATCTTGCAGCTGCCAGTCTTCAAACAATTTTCATTAATTCCTCATTTGCATGAGTCAAGACAATCACAAGGGTAAAGCATGGTATCTGTATAACTCCCTAAGCACATTAATTTATACAATCAAATAGCAGCTGAACATGGTCAATTTTCCATATTAAATAATCACAACTATTAGCTAAGTGCCAGATAGTAACATGCTGAGATCTCACCAGATTTTTCTACTGAAAAAGATGAAGGCAAGATGCCAACTAACCCAAGAGGAAAAATATTACAGCATGACACTAAGTGTCCTGCCTATTAGAAAACTCTCCTATGGAAATGTTGGTATGAAAGTAAGTTTTCCAGAAAACATTTAAGAGCTTTAAGTGACAAATACAAAAAAAAGTTTTAAGCATCACAGCATTTCCATATCTGCCAGGCTGATGCATCTCTGAAAATCTCTTCCTACTCCCAAAAGAATGTTTGTAATGTTACTAAATATAGTATGTTATTAAAATTCAAGCCATCTAACAAAAAGACATTAAATATTGTTTCTTCTTTTTTTTTTTAATCTCCTATTGATAGAAGAAGCAAAATAATCTTAGGTCTTAACTGTTACCATAATACATTTAAAAGAAAAATCATTAAGTAGCTTTAAAAAATACTCCAACCTACACCTGAAGGTTGGCATCTCAGCTTCCATCTCTTCCTGACAGGACTTACACAAATGTTACCAAGAAATTAAGTTTAACCCCGTGGAACAAAATTTCAGTCTCTGGAAACTGCAGAATGTCAGAGGAACTCACAAGACATTTTAAAAACTAAATTAGCAGCATATTATGCTGTGGGTACTATAGAGCTTTTTGTTTTAAACACACTGAAAATGATGGTTGTTTTGTAAACAGCAAGAAACGTAAAGCAGAAGCATATTTAAGAAAGAGCCCTATACAAAGGTAAAGACTGTACAAAATTAATATGATGTTCAAAGAAAGTATAATATCATGTTCTACAAGTTTCAAAATGAGTTTTTTCTCTGTTTTGCTATGGAATTAAAAATTCAGTATGCGTTGTGATGTTGTTAGAAGTCTGCATTTACTGCTAGACCTTATTATTACAAATGCTAAATGAAGCTTATAAAAAATAATAATTAATTCAGTGATAATAAATCCTTTCTTAGATTTTCAAACCTGGGAAACAGATTAAAAAAAAGAAGAGCTAAAAAAACAAAATCATACAGTAATCTTAAATTCCAAGAAGCATGTACCTGATAAAAGGCAAATAATTTTAAAAATAGAAAACTGCAAAGAGGATTTGTTTTAAATAGTAACTTAACGAAGTGTTTTAAATAATTTCATTGAAGCTGTTGCACAAAACAAATACTTTCACCTTATCAAGAGATTCCTAGAAAAGGATGCTACAATGGAACAACAGATCTACTTACCTCTAAGCATGCCCAAAGATTGGGTCCTCTAACTTTACAGTCCTGACAAGTGCCCTATTCAAGTAAAAGACACAAGCAAAATATTTTTTTATTTCACCAGTAAGCCATAACTTTGAAAAAAAATGAGAAAAAATACTGTAAAGCTCACTATCAACTGAATAATAACCAACTTTTTGTTTTGCTTCACAAAATCTTTAGATCAACCTATTTTTCTAGTAAAACCTTGGATATACAAGTTTACATCTTAAGCCAACAACTGTTCTTCTAAATAAAGCAAAGACATAAATCACATTACTATAAAATCCTTTAAATTGGTCTTTACTCACAATTAAACATAAATGAAAGTGATAGAACCTGTAATAACTGCATATTTCTATTTCCAGATAGTCAACACTACTGTAAAAGTTCACAACAAAAGATGCAATACCACAGAATTGCTACCCTCCCCAGCACCAAATAAACAAATAAACTTTCTCTGGAAACAAATTTAGCACCATGGACAGAAAGGGTTCAGCTTTTGATCACCTCTCAGCTCCTGTGATGGGTTACAAAATCTTTCTTTGAACCATTTATTAATACTAGGTGGAAACTAAGAGTTCATTTTCTCAAAATGGAGCCTCCTCCATTAAAAAGCAAACAGCTCTCCAAGAAAAACTACAGCACAAATTTCTTTGTTACACTTTCTACATAAAATCATCATTGATGTTGTATTACACTAATAGTCCTAATAACTAACTTCTACAAAGGCAGTGTCTGAAATAAAGTTCAGCTTGATGTTATCTTAATTCTTTTAACTTACACTTCCATTAGACATCACTTGCTTTGGGAAACGCTGCTAGGAAAGGTACTCTAAGTGTTACATACCAAAAAATAGTTTTTCAGTTAAGTCTGTAAATCTTACTCCAGTTTAGTTTTTATAGAAGATTTAACACAAGTGCACTTGAAAACTAATAGTACATGACAAGGTATGTAGCTAAAAAAAGTAACCAAAGTCAACTGTGATGGGAAGAAAGTAAGATGCTACAACTCACATGAGATTTCTGTATGAGTTCCTCTTTTGTTATCTCACCAACTGATGCCAAGTGTGGGCAATTGCTGCTGGGCGATGACATTTTAGAAGCTGTATTTTTTCTGAGATCCTGTAGGTAGGATTTTCAAGACCAGGGAATCGCTTGTGAACAGAAAAAAAGAATGGGTAAAACCCAGTTCCAGGGTTGCCCAAACAGTAGGCAGCAATAAGAGATATCTAATATGCAAGATATACATACCTTTTAAAAGAACATGCCTTTTTTAAAGTTAGTATAAGTAAATTTATTAACAGTAAGATTAGTCCAAACAACAGTCCAAATTAAACACAGCTACTTCTCAATCAAAATTGTCTGACTTCTAGGGCATAAACTGAAAGAATCCTGAGTGGAGCAGAGCTTGTTTGCATCAAATAATTAACTTCTTGTACTCCAGCATAGTACCCAAATGACATAAACATGAGAGATTTCAAGCCTCCCCAGAACTGGTGGTGGCTTTGTATATTCTACAAAGCAAGCTCACACAACAGTGCTAAGGAGTGAAGGCTGTGAACACTGAAGCTGTGAAGGCTAAAATGGGGGAGCGCACGACTTGCTTGTCAAAGGAGAAGGAAACTTTATCTTGGTGTTATTTATTTATAAAGATACATAATAGGCCTGAATCTGGAATGTATCAAAAGACAACTGAAACTTGAAACTTGTAATTCACATGTAGTACCGAACATTCAGTGAACTTTTCTCATTTGAGTTTTCTCTGTCCATCCAAGGTCTCTGATACAGACAAAGACACTTATCAGTAATAAAGAATGTTAAATACAAACACTTTCTTGTTATTCATGTTTGCACAGAAAGCTATGAAGTTTAACAGAAAGAAAATTTAAAACTGAACTCTGTAACATTCTTTTTAGATAAATATTCCAAATTACTTATGCAGACAGGAAATATCCAAGAATTTTGTTCCAGTTTTGTCACTTAAACAATCACTATTGATGTCTCAACCTCTCCAAATCCCAAGAAATCTTAAGCTTTTTTCCCCCAATTATTATCTGTTCAAGCTAGCATTCTTTTATCAAGACTTGCAACTAAACTTCCATCCTAACTCAGTGATGCATGTTCCTTGAACTGTGGGCAGCCTTTAGCTCTGAGTATCTGTTTCCACTTTGCCTGTTTCCCTTGGCAGCTTTAGCTCTGTTTCTTTCACTGTCCACCCATTGACTCTTTTGAGTATTAAGTAATACAGAGCTTTGATGGCATGAGGAAAAACAAACCCTGCCTAGGAGGCACCTCATACACACTTCCTAGTGAACTTTCAGCTTGTTATCTTTGACTTGGTCTTTACTTCTATTGGCTCATGCTAAGAACTTTTGAATCGAGGCATTTCAGTTCCCTTTGATTAACAAAGGAGCTTTATCTAAATGTGTGGATGTGTTTAAATAGTCTACAGTATTTCTACCAACATTCCTATATAACTATTATTACTAAAGTATCATATATCATTTTTCTAGGAATAATACATACAACTTTATATAATTTGTTACATACATGCATGTATATACCTGAGTGTAAGTATTAAACAAGATATTTATTATATAACATGTATACCCACTCTCAAGTATGTATGTGTATCTTTCAGTCATTCTGAATGTCACGTTAACAGCTGTTCAAGAAAGCAGTTAAGAACTTCTCTCACAAGACTGGAAATACTACAGTAAATCAATGATTCGCAATGTTTTTCAAGATGAGGTCTAAATTCTCTTCCTGAACCAATAGCATGGCATTTAAAAAGCATGACTCCAACATAGGCTGCAACTGGAGAAGTATTTGCTCAGTTCAGTATTTATTTGTAATCTATGTGCAGTATTGCTGAAAGACACTTAAAAAATGAAAACCATAGCTTTTCAGGCCAAATCTTCTCAACGTCAGTCATATTAGCAATTCTGATTTGAACTGGTAACCTCATTTTCAGAAGAAAAGTGGAAAGAGGCATATACTTTCCACCTTGCACATTTTGCAAGGCATGTTAAAGCACTGAAAATGGGCGAGTTTCAAAGTTTCAAATAAAGCGCTGATAACCTTAATAAAATTCATTGTGAATTAATGCTGATTTTAAAACATTGCTTTAGAGATACTGGTTTATTAATTGGTAAAGCTTTAGGTTTGGGGGGGTTTTGTTTTGGTTTGGGGTTTTGTTTGTTTATATGGAAGAAGCTTTCTGAATGCATTATACCAAGCAATATAAAGCCATGAATGAAGTGAGGACTTCACCTCATGGTACCAGACCTGTATTTAATAGATAATTTTCACACCTTGAACCATGCAAATCCAAACCTGCAGTCCAGAACAAATACAAACCCAGGAATTCTGCTCACATCAGATTCTTGTCCTTGGTGCAGTCTGCACCTCCTCATAATTACCAGAAAGACCAAAGCATGTTGAAACTCGTGTCCCTACAGATGTGATCCCTATTCCTGTTCATATGGAGAGCATTCCTTGTAGAAGTAAAATTAATCTTGCAGATTTTATACATGCTATGACACAGGCAGAGCTAGGCAGCCTTCCTTCCCCCTTCTATTAAAAAAATTCTTACATATCTCCTTCCATCCTGTAGCAACTATGCTAACTTGCTGTACTGCCATAACCTTGGTAGCTTAAAATACTGAACTGCTGTAACACAATTTTAAAAATTTTATGTTAAAGTCTATAACTGTAAAATTAATTTCAAAACCATGATTCATCCTTCATCTAAGTCCAAGCAAGCCCAGAGCAGTCCCTCCCCTGCTGTCTGCTCTTCCTCCACTTCACCACTTCCTACTCTATCTGAAAGGATTGCTTAGCTTCCTCTACTGATGTATCTCATTACCACATCTACCTTTCCACAAGCTTCTGCATTGCATTGACCTCATCCAAAAGTAGCTTCTTCCTTCCCAGCTCTGTCTGAAGCTTCCTGAATCAAAAGTTTATATATTAGAAAGACAGAGGAGCACTCTGGAAAGCACCTGTATTAGTAATTTCAGCCCTCCTCTGGTTGCGGAACTCTAAAAAAATTGTTACCAAGACAGGTAACAATTGTCTAAGAGTTAGACAGCAATCACCCATCAAGAGATAATGAGTATTTCTGACACTGTTCATGGATACTTCAAAAACATTCCATGGTCTTACAGGAATCTTAGAAAAATTACAAGTCCAAAACCATGGACCTACTCAATGATCTTGAAGGTCTCTTCCAACCTGAATGATTCTAGATACCAAATTCAAGAAACACCTTTGTTTCACTATGAGGTCAAGAATGAAGGAAAACTTCACTGGGTATAGAACTCAGTTTGTATAGAAAACGGTTTGTCCTGATTTGAGCCAGGACTTAACTACTGTTCATTATCACATTCATGAAGTAAGCTTCTCATCAAACACTTATTTTTTAAAACCCGTATTTAGGAGAACTTTGCAGTCTCTCTCTTGTTATCCCTCCATAGTTTCCACTAAAAGGTTTGTTTGTGCCCAGAACAACTATTACAGACATAGAACAACTCCACCAAATACTAAGGATTCAACTGATGTTACAAATAATGTGAAGCTCATGCAAGGAGCCTAATATTTCCTACAGAAACATATGATTTTAAATTCACTCAAAAAGTTACCGTTTTTTGATCTGCCTAGCTAGAGTAGTTAACACTTTAACAGATACTGAAATGAATATGTATCCTTATTCTGTAGATATCCCTAAATATGGAGTCATTTTATCAGATCATTTTACACGGTTCAGTTAGGGAATGCTTATAGAGGATTACTCTGAAGATAGTAATTACCTGAAGCAGTAAATGTGTATTACTAATAGGCTACTATTATTTTGGCCATACAACTCTAAATATCAAACCCATAAGCTCTGAGTTCAGGCTTCTTATTTGCAGTCACAGTTACTCACTAGTGATGTTGGTATATGATTGCATTTAGCATCTATTTTCAGTTTATAGCAACAAAAAAATGAGTGACACTCGGGTGCCACTTTGTGTCTGAACATTTAATCTCTTAGAACACTAAAGAGATCTGGAACTTCAGGAATTACTTTATCACACAGATTCTACACACTGCAGAAAAAACACACCAGCATTCACTCCAAACTACACGCTTCAACTGCCTGTTGAAGCTACAGCCTTAGACATACATATTCAGATTTTTAAGATGTATATTTTTCTATCAGTTCTAATGTGTTGCTCTTTTAAAACTTTACTGGATTCTTTGACAATTATTACAGAATTTACTTAAGCATAACAATGTATATTAAAAATATTTACTAATGTTGAGAAAAGTCTTCTTAAGTCAAGAAATAGAGATCAATCTTCATTTCACACAGTAAGTTCCTTTACAGTCTGTTAATTAGTAAGTGGTTTTGATTTTCATCTTTCATCCCTTTCTTCTTCTACCTTTTTTAATCTATCAACTCTAAACATGAGTATTCAGTTTTCTTGGAAAAAAATAACCCCAGTACAAACTCTCATAGAAAACTTACTTTGTGTATTTAGAGCAAAACCCTGTATTTTTCCACTAAATGAAAAAAGCATACTCAGCAACCTGATGAAAGATACCTGGCCCTCCTCTCCAGGCACCAAGAACTATCCACCTAAGCAAGACAATTTTAATGCCACTGTCATTGGAGAAATTTTTTTTATGTCATAAAACATTGTTTCCAAATAGAAAGGACATTAAAAAGAAGGCCTGAGCTGAGGGTATATCATCTTACAGCACTAGCCATTTTTCACTTTATATTGCCTTCTAAGGTATACAGACTGCCCATTAATTTCTTTCTTCCAACACATTCAGACCTAACTCTGAAACTCATTAGCTGACCTTTATGTAAGAGGATTTTCCTAACTAAGGCTTTGCTTGCACACAGGAGAAGCCCACAGTGATTTTCCACTACACCCGGCTTATTTCCCAGCCTGTCTCATCTCTCCTACGCGGGGCTGTAAGCTCACGGATACCGCAGGGAACGAACAGAGTCCTTTACGGTTCAATTCCTCTTATTAGGAAATTGCATCTTATCTGTCACCGCTGCCGCATGGTTACAACTTCAGGAGACAAATACCTGCTGGGGTCGATGCAGAGCTCCGAGGCCACTTCCAGCCCGCACGACCACCCGGGGCCTCGCCACCCCCGGTTCACCGCCCCGCAGCTCCGCGGCCCGGCGGGAGAGGGAGGGATGGAGGGAGGGGAAGGGAGGGATGGAGGCCGCGCACCGCCCCTGGCCCCCGCCCAGCCCTCCGGCAGCGCGGCGTCCCGGCCGCGGCCATCACCGTGCCAACACGCCCAGCGGCCCGAGCCGCCCTGGACTTTGAGACCGACCGGAGACACTGGCCCCGAGCTCCTGTATCCCTCATGGAGCCCGGACCCGACCCGCACCTTACCCGCCGCCAGCGGGACTCTCCCTCTCTTACCGGAGCAGCCGGGAGGACGCACCGTGTGTGGAGCCCGGAGCTAAGCCGAGCCACGGCCAGCCCAATGGTTTACATCGATGGCGAACCTCAGCCTCCGGGGACAGCGGCCTGGCGGGCAGAGCTACCCAGCCCAGGGCACCGCAGTGCAGACGGCGGCCGTGGCGAAGAAGGTGCGCGCCCAGGCCGCGGCTCGGCCGGCGGCTCCTCAGGCAGACGGACGCGCACCGGCTGAGGCTGCGGCAGCACCAGCGGCGGGACGCGCCCCGCACAAAGATGGCCGCGCGTAGCGTCTCGGCCACTCACGTGAGTGTTGCCCTTCACAAAGATGGCGGCGCCAGTCTCTCACCCCACCTCGCCCTGGCGTCGGCAAGAGAAGGCTGCCCGGGGTTAAGATGGCCGACGCGGGCTCCTAACGGAGCGGCTCACCCTCACGTGGTAGTGACAGGGGCTGACACCCAGCCGACCGGGGCCGCTTCTGGCTGGCCCGGAAGCGTATCACCCGCCAGTCTCCTAGCAGCCGCCGGGGCGGGCAGGGAGCCGCCCGCCGGAGCCCGCGGCGGCTGCCCCGGGGCTGAGCAGGTAACGGGGGGAGGCAGGGAGGCCGCAGGGCCGCCGTGCTGCTGTGCTGCTGTGCTGCGGGCACAGGGAGAGGTGCGGCTGCCTTCGCCTGGGAGGCTGCGGGGACGGGAGCTGAGGGCGCGTAAGGCTCGGGCACCTCCGACCGCGAGGCTGGGGCTGCCTGGCCTGGGGAGGGTCCGGCAGGGCCGGAGAGACTTTGGTTCTGCCCCCAAGGGATCCGGCTGCCCGACGGGGCTCGCTACCCCTCCGAGGGCGGACGGGCGCCGCTCCGCGTCCGTGCCCTGAGGAAACGCCTCGGGCACCACACAGCGCGGCGGTGGCCGGAGAGGAGCCGGTGCTTGAGGCTGACTGCTCCCTCAGCCCCTGAGCCCACCCCTTCTCACCTCACTCCGTGGCACGGCGGTGGCTGTGGGTGTCGGGCATGAGGGGCTTCGCCTTGTGCTCCGCATCAGGGAGTGCGAGCGGGGCCCCTTTTAATGGGGGAGACTACGTCAGGGTATAGTGTTTATTTCTCATCATGGGTCTGCAAAAAATTGAAGCTCTGAATGAGATAAACCTTTTCTGACTGCTCTGAAATCTTTTAGCTCTTAGTAATGATCTAAGGGTGGTTTCTATTTATGATTTAGAAGGTATAATAAGTGAGCTGACAGATAATAAAAGTAGACCAAGTCCTCTGTAGATCCTGGCTGTGTATACACAAGTCTCTGGTCTCTGGACAGAGCAGAGAACGGGGCCTAAGCTGAGCCAGGAGATTTTCTGTCTTATCATTGAGGACAAGTCTGAACTCAGAACCATGAATCAAACAAGTCATGTACCTGTTATGCAAGAGGCTCAAGACAGAAGAAAGCTGTCCTGGGCTTCTGCTGCATAGTTTAGTATGTGTCCTTCATTTGACAGAGTATTCCAGAGACCATCTGTGACGGATTTCAAGATAGTTCTACTTAATGAGGTTATGGGAGAGAAGGAGCCATGTCAGAAGGTGTTACTGAGACACGATTTTCTCTGAAGACAGCAGCTTTGCGGGTATTTCATCTTCCCCTTTCTTGGTATTACTCTCTTAACCAGGTAATAAAATAGTTACCTGAACATTGTCATTTGTGTTATGTATTTAGCAGTTCAGTTGCAATGTTGTACTCACTTTTCTGAGTTTAATATGAAATAAATTTGTAGGAATTTATTTGTTTTAGTTTATTCAGAACACTGAAGTAAAATAATCGCTTAATGCATCATCATACATATGACTTAAGAGACTGCTTAATCTGCAATGTCTGTAAGCAACTGATTCTCACCAAGTGAAATACCAGAATCCTCTGGGTTGTTTTTGTTGGGTTTTTTTAGATTTTTTTTTTTATATTTAAAACTAGAAATAACTGTCATTAAATTTTAATAGTAGTATTGAGTATGGTCTAAAATATCTTCTAAATTGCCATTTGTCAAACTAACCTGAATGATAAGACATTGATGAAAATCAAAAATCCTGTTTGATTAGCCAAGTGGCGTGTGACTAAAAAGGCAGCATTTCTTATAAAACGGGCTGGTTTTTAAACCTGTTCAGTTTTTTATACTGGGTTTGTTTTACTTAAGCTGAGATCTTCAAAGAAAATCTTGCCACTCTTAATCATAGCATTCCCTTTTATAGACAGCCATGGAGTGATTTTGTTTGTTTGTTTGCTTTTATTCATATAAGCTAGTTTATATAAATAACAAAATAGATAGCAGTCATTCAGAACAGTTAAAGAACCCATTATGATCTCAGTTTTCAGGTAGACAAAAGTTGATACTCTGCAGGGAATCCTAAAATTTGTCCTCAGAGCACCTTTGTTTCAAAGACAGGGAGAGGAGCTGTAATTGTGTCGCATAGATGTTGTTTTCCTATAAACTGATAACTGTGGTATGTGGCAGAGGGAAATAACTTGGAATTACTTGACAAAATTAAAGTTTCAATTGTATCTCAGATAATTTCTTGTAGAGCAAGGCATATTCTGGTGCTGTAATATGTAGGAGGGAAAAAAAAGTTGTTTCTAGTTAGTTGTACGAAATATGATTCAATATTTTTTTTCCATTCTGTATGTGCTGAGTCATTAATACCTAATATATATATTTCAAGTTAAGAAATAATTATTTTTTTTACTTGACATATTAGCAGGTATTAAAAACATTCAGTTTTTAAACCCCATGTCTTTAATATGACTGTGTTTTATTTTTATTGAATTCAATCACTGTAAGCCACAGCTATGTCATTTTTTATTTTTTTTTGTATTTGCATGGAAATGATTTTCAAAGTTTTACTGCATAGAAAATCAGGATGAGATCTGCTCAGTCTTAGCTGCATCTAGTTATTTTCACTTTTTCTGTATTTACAAAACTTGAAAATTCTCACTACAGAACACATTTCTTTTTACATTGCAGTATATTTATATCTTATTAAAATATCATGTGCAACTCCATTATTTGCAACTATTAACTTTCCTTTCCTTAGAGGTTTTCAAGCTTGTAGGCACAGAAAAAACTTCTAAAAATCCACTTGCAGTTCTTTGAAACTGTAGTCCTAGCATTTAATTCTGTGAGCTTCATGGTTTTAATCTCAGTTTGGTTATTTACTGTTTTTCTGTTAAATATAATTGCTTTTTGTAAGTATGTGCACTGTATTTTAGTCTTTCCTTTTCCTTACAGAGTACAGTGATGTATTTTCTGCTTCAGCCAAGATCCTGTACCATTAAGGACAGGGTTCTCAAGTCAAAGATGTTTGACTTGCTGGTTTCAAGCTCAACGTAGAGCAAATCTTTCAATACTTCTTTTAATTGCTCAGTTCTGAGAGCATTAAACCAATTTCATCAGCCAGGGAGTGCTGGAGTGCAATGGTACTTTGTGTGGACAGGTCTCTCCTGGATGAGGAAACATGTTACATAAACACCATATTAGCCTCAAGGATTGCAGATCTGGTTTTCTCCCAGCAGCCTGTTTCTCAAGCAGCATAGGTTTCATAAAGGTGTTGTGAATGTGGACTCGAATTTCCACTTACATGGCACTTCTATTCCTCATCTATCTTGTAATTTTGAATTTTATTAATTTTGTCAATGGCTTTTCATTCTAGTTGCATGTATATATGGTTGTTTGCTGGTTTAAACATGTAAACTTATGATGATCTATATGCAAAATAAAATATAGCCATTAAAAAAACCAACCAAACAACAACATAACAACCTGAACAGGGTTTATTAAGAGAAATATTTAGAGAATATTTTTCCCTAATTGAAACACCATGCGAATATTAGGTATTGGGTCCTCCACTCTTTTACAGTGCAAGAAAATATCCTAGTTGTGAACAGTGAAGTCTCAGTAGTTTATTGCTGTTAGAGAATCTTCTGAACCCCTGCATTAAAACACTTAGATCCTCACAGTTTGTGGGTTGCAGTATACCTTATAGCTCTTAGTGCTGCAGTATGTCCCTCAGTATACTCACTGTGTCCCACCAGTCCCTTTATTAACTGTCCCCAATCATCACAGATTTTGAGAAGTGGTTACTCATGTTCCTGTGCTGCTGGTTGTTTCTCAAATTGTGTGACAGAAGCATCTCTTACATCCCTCAGACAAGCTTTAGCCCAGGCTGAACACACCAAAAGGAGGGTATGAGGAAAGGTGTGAGTTCAGGAGCACACTTTTCTAATGAAGTCACACTCTTTTATTTTCAGATAAATCTTTCCCCTGGGTTAAAGAAGCTTTTTGCAGTAACAGCTGTGAGTGCAATATCTGTTCTCTTTCTGGCCCATCATTTTAAAAGAAGACGAGGAAAGAAAAACAAGAAAGTGCCACCATGGGAACCAAGTCATCTGGTATTAGAGTGTGCCAAAGCAGCTGCTTCAGAAAAAGGTACATGAAGGAACCCTCAAGTTTTTTCTGATTGTGTCTTGGAGGGGAAGTAGAGGGGTATGCATAACTGGAGTGCTAAAATAAACTATTTTAATTTAATGCTGAGTAAGTTGAAGAATTGTTGAAGTAGAAATTGAATTTGCTGAATTGTTGAAGTAGAAAGTGTGCAAATAGGGGCAAAATTACAGTGTTAATAAATAAGCTGATCATGTTCTTAAAGCTGAAGTTTTAATTAAGAATTTGTATTAAAACTTCTTAAATTAATAGTATATTAACAGTGGGATTTGCAGTATTTTCCCAATACTGAGAAAAGCAGATTAAAGTTCTTACAGGGTGAGACAATAATTATAGTCAAATGCATGCTTATTGTTACAACTATTAACTGCTCTAATTTGTACTTTCTTATATAGAACTGTAAATACAAGAATAGGGTTTTTTGCTTCTAAAGTGAAGTTTAATGTAAGGAGTAAGTGCAATTCTTTATACAACTTGCTAACAAAAGATACAATGTTTTGAGTTTGCACAACTTTAAAATCAGTGTATCTGTTAGATTCTAGTTGTTCCAGTAGTCGGCAGAACTTGACTCTTTCACTGAGCTCTACCAAGGAAAAAGGATCTCAGTCTTGTCTCTATGCAAATGGGGGACTATTCAGTAAATACTCTGGTTCAGTCCAGAGTCTGGCCTCGGTAAGTACAAATGTTTTAAGGCTCTTGAGTATCTGTTACCTTGCACTGCAGATGTACCTAGTGGTTCACTGAGCAGGAACAGCTTTCCTGAACCAGCTGCATGGAAGATTAGAGATGCTGAAAAGGCCATTGTACTTAGCACATAGTAAAACCAGTTTATAGGTAGATAACTTGGATTTAATGTACTCTGGCAAGGTTGTAGTGTTAAGGATACTCCATATAACCATCCTTCAAGATTTGTTATCTTGGGGTTTTTTTTGTTTGTTTTTAAGGTTCAGAGTGCCACCTCTTGTCACAGTTGTGCTTGTGCCAATTCTAATTCATGGGATAAAACAGATGAAGATGATATCAAGATAGTCAATATTCCAGTGACCACACCTGAAAATTTATATTTGATGGGTAAAGTATAAGAGGAACATTCAGCATATACCAACAATGAATATAAAACATTTCTTGGGGTGATGGCAGAGTGACACACAGTATTAATGTGGTGTTTTCTCACAGTGTTCTGTGGGTGTGTGTATTTTAAAATACGTATTTTTATTCCTTTATTTGTTCTAGTAAGCCATAGAAATATTTTTTAAAGTTAATAATAAAAAAATGCCCTGAACGTTGTTGCTTTAATCATCTTGTGAACATTTGTATCTTATTAAAAAGGCAGATAGCTCTTTTGGATTTTTTTTTTTGGTTGCTTGGTTGTTTTTTTCAGACCAAGTTTGCTGCTGGTTTTGAAACTTGCGTTTCTGCTATACTAATACTACTTAGCTACATAGTTTCCTGTGACTAAAATGTGAATACATATGGAAACCGAGCATTTGATGGGATGGAGTTGTTCCCCATGTCCCCTAGGTATGGAGCTCTTTGAAGAAGCACTGCGTCGGTGGGAGCAGGCACTGACTTTTCGTAACAGGCAAGTTGAAGATGAAGCAAGTTGTGGTTCCATTAAGCTTGGAGCAGGAGATGCAATTGCAGAAGAAAGTGTAGAAGTGAGTATACTCAAATCTAAACTACTGTTGTTGCCCTGACAATTCCTTATTTTGTTACCTGGATCTTTTCAACTTCTAATTCAGTTACCAAAACTGAGAATAAATTCAGATTTCCAGTTGAGTGGCATTGCATTTAAAGAACATCTAAGTTTGTTCCTTGGCATTGTTTTGTTGTTGTTGTTGTTGGTTATTTGGAAGAGGATGGGGGACAAGGAGTTAGCCTTATTTACATTTTTTTTGGAAATAGCTGTTGCATCAGTGTTTGCTTCTGGACAGTATTATCAAGTCATTGAACATGCTAGTTGTCTGCACAAAATCTCTTGGCTCATCCCTTTCCTACATAACTATGTGCAAGGATATCTCTGCTTACCAGAGATGAAGGTATTGGGAAAGATGCTGAAGTTATGAATAGTCAAAAATACTGTGCTTGAACCTTATAATCCTTTGTTCTCGTGAACAAAGTGCAAAAATATTTTGAAATAAATGTACACTGTATGGCTTTCATTATTTCTAATACAGTAAACATCACAGGTAGTTTTAAAATATTTTTAGACACAAATTTTATTTCTTTTAAGCTAAATAAAGTATGTGTACATTTAGAAAAGTTTGTATATTTATGATGCTGAAGTATTTATAAAGTGTCTTTGTGTGGTTTGTAGGAAATTTATGTAGCACAATTTACCCCTTGAAAGCTCAGTATTCTCAGATTTTGCAAAGAAAACTTACAGATTGTAAAGAAATAGAATGTTTTTTAATGCCATTCTTTTTGCAGGATATCATTAGTGCTGAATTCATTCATAAGCTTGAGTCCCTTCTTCAAAGAGCTTATCGTCTTCAGGAGGAGTTTGAAGCCACCCTTGGGGCCTCTGATCCTGCGTCTCTAGCTGATATTGGTAAGTACTCCTATTTTACATTTTTATTGCTTGTAATAATGACTCTTTGGGGGAGAAGTCACTGAAATATCCACTGAGCAGAGTTAAATTTATCAGTAAAGAAACAGAAAAAAAATCAGGTTATTTACATTATGTTTGAGTTAGTGCATGTATTTTAGGTAAGAATAAACTGAGAATTTTTTCTGTGTTACTTGTCAGTATACTTGAGAATTTCCACAATACATTCCAAGTTTCTAAAATTTATGTTGACCTGGATATTTAAATATTTATGCAATAAGAATGTATGAGCCTTTTAACAGCATGGATGCATTAGAGCATTTTGAAATAAGTTTTATATATCTTTTGAGATGTCAAACTATGTATACATTTAATTTTTTTTTCTGCCATAATATTTTACAAAAAAATTAAACCAAACCAGAAATAATTAGTCTGAAACAGATATCTATTACCAAAGCTGCTATCCCTGGTGATGGAAATTTATCACAGTTATGACTAAAACTATGATGTTAAAATAGCAAATATAGTAATTGCTGCTAGAGATGATGATTAAGTACAGAGAGTTTTATTATTTTTAGTTGAAGAATTGGTTTAAATGTTCTAAAGTACTGACACTGATACTGTTTCATGGGTCAAGATTAAGAACCTGATCTCAAATATCTGTCAAACTTTAAAGGCAGAACATGTCCGGGGTTAGTTTCAGTCAGTCGTCTTCTTTGTTAGGCTTCAACTTGTCTGGCACGAGGTGGCAGTACTCTCGTCTCTTACCCTTCATGTAATCCTGAAACTACTAAATACAGCTCTGAGTAAGGTGGGAATTAAATTTAGGTCAGAGTTGGCTTTCTGACATTATCTGCATACACCTATTGATATAATTCTTAAATCAGAAAAGTGTTTGAATGTTATAGTTTGGTATCTGAAACTATAAGCTGTAAATAAAGTTGCTCTGTATATCCATTATTAAATTAGAAGCTTAATTGTAATTTCTGTCTTCAAGCAAAATTATTTAAATGGTATTTAAAGGACTCAGTGTAATGCTCAGTGCTTGGTTACCCTCAAAGTATTTTAAATTGATTTTTTTTTTTTTTTTTTAGATGTGACAACTGGTTTCTTGTTTACCAAGAACATTATGAGAATTTAATTACTTTCAATGTTTAATGCAGTAGTTTAATAAGTAGTGTTTTCATTGTTCAGGATTTGAGGCTTTTTTTTTTGTTTTGTTTGTGACTTGAACAGCAGTGCATCAAGAATGCTTCACTTCTTTAGCACGTTATAGAACAAGAATCTATCTACTTCCAGAGTGCTTGGAAGATATCACATGTAGGATGTTTTTGTTCAATATTGGGTATTCAGAACATTTAATTACTCAAAATTTCTTAGGTATTTTTCTTTCCTGTAGAATGTGACAGTGAGTATTGTATGTGAATGTTTGAAGTAGGATGGTTTTGAGAGTGACGTTTTTTGGGTAGCTTCCTGAAAGAGACAGGAAAGAATGTTTGGGAGAATCCTAGAGACTCTCTTATGAGTTTATTTCCCCCGTCTTGGCCCTCTTTATTTTAATTTTTTTTTTAGTTTGGTCATCTGGTGAAAGAAAATGTAAGCTGCTGTCAACAGATTTTCTTTTACTACCCCAGAATGTTAACATGTACTGAACTCCGTGTGGATGGATTTAATATTATTTAGTTTAATAACTTAGTAATAAAAAGAATTGAAAATAATAGTTTACAATTCTGTAAGCTACTGAGTTTTAAACAACAAATACAGCCCTGGAAAAGACTTGCATTTTAAATAAGTGAAATAGTAGAATTCAATTATGTTCATTATTCATTCCCCATTCTCCACTGGACTTTCAGAATTATTGTATAAGCCATCAAGCTAAAATAGGATTTCTGTACAAGAAATATTTCTGGACATGATATTAAAATAAATATATAGGGCTAAGTTGTTTTGATGATGATCCTCTTGGAACTGTGAAAACAGCATAGGAAGTCAAGAAACGAGCTTTCCTAAGGCAGACATAAGATGCACTGAATCAGGAGCAAATTGGCAGAAAATTGTGAAACAAAATAATCTTCATGTTATTTCTGAGTGATGACTGTGAGGAGGTACACGGTTAAAAGCTTCCAATACTTTCTTTAGTCCTGTAGTCTGTCCTTGAAAAAAGTTCTCTTCTTTTTTTTTTATTTTTTGGGGGGGGAAGGATTGGGGTTTTTTATTTTTCTTTTTTTAGCTCTTTTCTAACAGAACAAAATGTCAGTTGAGCTAACTTGGGAGGAATGCAAACAGTTGGGAGAGAAACAATAGCTTTACTTATGAGCAGAATTGCAGGTCAGAGGGAAAAATTCTCAATTTGGGGCTCCTTGTCAGTACTGAATTCCTAATACTTCATATTATTTCTATTTCTGTTGTAAAAAGGAATGATGGCTCTCAAACTAACGGTGACTTGTTTACACTGGCACCTAATCTTTTTGATAGTAATATTAAGACCTATGCATTTATTACCTTTTTATTTTAAAAATAGTTATTTTTAATTTTTTATTAGTTACATGATTTACAGCAAATTAATTGTTTGATCTACTGCAGTGAAAGATCCCTCACAAAGGTCTGTGTTGTTGAATGACTTTGTTGGAAGGTTTGTCTGTTTCTTTTTTTAATTTTCTTTTCGCACTCAAAGATATGCCTGGCATTTTGGAGAGAATGAACACAGCCTTTAACCCAGTGGCAAAACTCTTTGGATAAGAAACCTTTTCTCCAGCTGCTCTTAAAACAAACAAAAAAATTTGCATAATCAGGAAAGCTGTTGGAAGCTCATTTTTAGATAATGTGACACAGATTAATCTTTTACTGCCTGTGGATGAATATCTAGGGTCTGTATTTTCCTTCTTGCCTCTGAAATGTTAATAGAAAAAGTTTAGTTTGAAAGTACCATGTTTTACTTGTTTATGCACAAAAATATGTTTCTGGCTTCTGGGTTCCAGTGAGATGGAGAGCAATTTATAAGGTGTGCTGTAGTAGTACATACTATAAAATAATTTCAAAATAGTTTAAGTTTTTCTGGTAGCTTGAAGCCTTTTTCTTGCTTTGTATTCCTAGAAGATAAATTTACTTTAAGCTACTTCTTAATATCTTGGAGATGTACAAAACCTTCTTCTAGTGGCTGAAACAGAATTGAAATTGAAACAAAATAAAACAATAACTTTTTTTTTAAGAGTGGAAGTATCTTCATCTTAAAAAATGCTTGTATAAAGGAATGAAAACTAAATCTGAGGAAAAGCACAAAATAGTTATTTCAATCCTATTTAAAGAAAAGAAAAACTATAATATAATTTAGATATTATAGTTTGTGGACATTTATTATCTGCTGAAGCTCACTGTATTTACTGTGAGGTTTCTTGTATTGCAACTTACTGCTGCAACTCCTTATTTCAGCTTGCACTAGATAATCAAAGGACAGATATTTGAATTAGATGGTGTGCCTTCTACTGTCAGTAATATTTAAGAATTGTCTTTAAGGGCTTATTTGTCCAATATTAATAAAGCTTCCTTTCTGAATAGCTTTCAGCAGAATTCTTTACCAGAAAGCACAAAATATTGAATAGTACAGTAAGATTGATAGTTAAAAGGTCAACTTACAACAGTAAACAAAAATATTTTTCCAAATGTTGTATCTATGAAAAGATTATAATTCTTTGCTTTCTCAGCAATACTCTTAATTTTGTCAATACTAAAAATACAGAATAGTTTTGCATGGAACTACATTGAAGTTACTAATACTGAAAAAGTCCAGTATTTGACAATCTGCATCTTTATGTTGGTATTTGATAACCTGGATCGTGTGATTGGGTTTATCTTAAAATGCCATTTCATTGCTTGCTAAAGCAGATCAGCTGAAGTCTTTCCAGCAGTTGCTTAAGAGAATCTATTTTACTGTATACTGAGCCAGCACTGGAGAACCCAAAATCACTTTTTGAATGTTAGCTGCAGAGTGATATGGATAGAAAGTTCCAAAAGCTGTTCCAATAAAATCAGAGTCTGTTCCTGATTTTTGAGGACCCGTGTTACAATTTGCCCAACAGCTTTGCTCTTGGGTCCAGCCCTGCAGGCTATTTATACACCTTGTTGCTTTTCCTTAAATGGCATCCATGAAACCTGTCTTCTTTCTCCTCACACCAAAACTCCTGTTTAAGCCCTTGTCTCTCTCACTTCTTGACTCCTGCCATGTCCTCATCTCTTGCCTTGTCCATTTATACCTGTCTTCTCTCACATGGATTGAACTGTTTTTCATTAAAATCACCTTTACTTATTTTCTGACCAAAGTATTCCCCTTAGGATTGCTTTCTCAGGAGCTGTTCCTCCTTTTAGGTCAAAGGCTGCTTATAATTGAGTCACAATCCCCTGATTTAATTTCCCAGCCTTTGTTCTGTTTGCTGTTCCTGTGTTTCTCTGCTCAGTCCTCCTGTCACAAAATCCATCTGCTGTTTCTCAACAGTTTTCTGCTTGTTCCTTACAACATGTGAGCAGCTGCAATTGTCTCTTTCCCCAGATCTGTTCTTAGCTTGAGTGTCCTCTTTCTGCATAGTTACCTGGCTAAACTCTAAAAACTTTCCCCCTCTTTTTCCTTTCTTCTCTGCCCATAGGAGCATTTGTACAGCATTTTATGCAGTTGGGGTCCCACAAGAATACTCAGATAGGGCTAGTTAATGCATGCTGTATATCTGTGTGTTTATCTCTTTCCCAAAAAAGCAAATGTACATGACTAATATTACTTTAAAGACCATTTTTTTTGAGTTTTCCATTTCTTCTTTTTATTTTTTGGCAGTTCTTGTGCTTAGTTTTAGTCAATAGCTTTTCTATTTTTTAAAACCTTTTAAATGAGTACACATTTTCCTTCTTTTTGTGTAAAGAAAATTGTTTTCTCCACACATTCAAATGAAGGCTTGATGTAATAACCACTTGCCTTCATTCTGAATAGTTGTGAAAAATGGTGTATGGAATAAAGTGGAACAGCTTAAGAGCCTTCCAAAGGCAGGAAGTTGCCATTTTTATTTTTTCCCCACTCACATGTTCTCATGGTGTATTCTTACCCAGTTATAGTTTACAAATTCTTTTTTATACTCAAAAGGATGTATATATACTTAACATCTATGTGTTTATATACATTGTGAGTATAAATGTTCCAGAGACAGGAAAAGTCATTCCAGACAGATGGCAAAGTAGTAAGGGCAAGATCAGTGTTTGTTTTTTCTGGCTGGAGTATTGCAGTGTGAGGTTTATATAAACTGATGATCAAAACCATGTTTTGGCCCAATAGGCTAATTCCTGGTTTAGAAATTCTACTAAAACAAATTATTCTTGCATTTGAATACGTTTTTAAGAAGAGTCTTGTCTGAAACAGTCATGGAGCAAAGTGAACGAATGAGAGCCAGAATGGGGGTGGGGAGATAGAGCCAGTGGAGAGTTCTGAGTCTGAAAAGACTTCACAGGTAAATCAGCTCTCTTAGCTCAGTAGCTTTTAAAGTAGAGAAACAAACATTTTGAGGTTTTCCAGTTGCTTTGAGCACAGTGTCAAATGGAATAGTTGACAGAAATGTATGAAATCAGCAAATATAGCTCTCTGCACTGTAATTTCTTTTAATTCAGTACTTCAATGCAGAATAAAATCAGTAAACTTCAGTCTGCAATTTATTTTCATGGACTTAAAACATTATGTTTCTGTGCTCACATTAAAAGGTTTAACAGCTTTCTTAACTGGTATGTCTAATGCATTTAAATTTGCTGTCATTGAAGTCAAAGGCTCTGACCCAGTAGCTGGATTCATGATCTTAGAAGTCTTTCCAACCATAACAATTCTGTGATCCATATAGCACAGTGTTCAACATTACTGTTACTGGGCTTGTTATTTTGTAAGACACATATTTCCAGGCATACAGTTCGTGTTTGGGTTTTTAAATTGCTTACTCTAGAGCTGGGAGGCTGAGAGTATCTTTCATTCCTAAAGCCTTTTTATCTTACAGTTTTCTTAAACTTCTGTTTCAAGCTTGAAATATTTAAAAAGTTGAATTTATATGTGGGAGTGAATCTAATCTTGTAGAATTATAGCAAAGAGGTTCTGTGTACAATAACAACAGAGGGAGTGAAATGTATTATTTATTTGTCATTTTTCCTCTCATTCTGTATAATTTCTGACATTAGGTACTAAATCTGTTACAAAAAATTAACTGCATTTAGTAATGTTTTTGTTTCCCTTTGGATGGCTCAATGTAAACTTTTAAAAAAGCACTATTGATTGCCAGTTCTTGTGGATATCTGGTCTGTGCACTATGTTCCACATTACCTAATACTCCTGTTTGTAGCAAAGTGCTGTAGTGTAGCTGATTCAAGAGCACATGTTGATTCACACCAGGCTTTATTCTCTCTACTGCTATTTAAAGCTGCCCTTGTTTTACATGCAGCCAAGCTGCAAGTATTTAAAGGTAAACATATACATATTTCCAGAAAGCCTAAATTATGTACATTTTTAATTATTCAAGCATTGCTTTGCTTTACTTTTAATTTACCACAGATAGCTAATATATTGTCTAAATAGCATCTTTAACTGCATCTGTTTGAGTAGCTGCTAAGCAGTGTCAAGCTATCTTCCGCGGTCAGGTTTCACTGATAATTACTTACATTATAATTCAAGTATAAGTGTTGTTACTAATATATTTAGCAACCTTAATAGTGTTATTTATTTGGGGTTTTTGTGTAATTAATTTTAATTAATTTGGGTTTAAATTTTAATTTACTTTTTATTTAAATTTTAAGAAATTTAAATAAATTTAAATTTGGTTTGGTAAGTAGTAACTAAAAATACAGAGGAAGAACTCTTCACTCAGGACAACACTTTAAGGATTGTTATCTCATTCTTTCCTACTCTCCAGGGCAAGTGGAATGCAAGCAGGCCCCAATCAGTAGGGCACTTAAGATATTCTTTAAGTCTGATTGTTTGTTAAGCATGTGTCCTGCCAGTTTAGATTCTTAAACTGTGTGCTGTGTGCAGCTGGGTTTGCAGGAGGCAGTCACATTTCCCAAAAAGCTTCACTGGAGTCTGAAGAATTCTGTAGCGACAATTCTGCCCTGAAATTCCAAGTGAAGAAGGATTTGTATGCTGTCCCTGCAGACTACACCTGTATCAAGTATAGAGTCTGTTCTGAATATGGACTCCAAATGTTAGTCTAAATCAAATATATATATATATATTTTTCATCTTTTGATGTTTACTTCATTGAGGATCATCATTTATGTAGTTGGTTCCAGGATAGAAATGGATCAGTCTTTCTTTTCTGATACTGTCTTCATACATGTAAGCAGATTACCAAATGCTAGACAGAAATGTTCTTCTTTTAATGGAAGAAAAAAATAATATTTGTGTTCCTTTTGTCAGTCTGTTTCATTTGCTTTGTAATGTCAACATACCCAGAGTATGCTGGATAAAAAAAAGCCTTTCCAGCAATCTTGTGCTTAAAATTCTTACTTGAAGATGTAAGATAATTTCAAAGATGTTGTGTAGTCCAATACCCCTTGTGCCATGTCCAGCAAAGTAACCTGTATACTAGCATACTAAACTGGCTACTCTTTCCTTTTTTATATAACAAATTTAGGGAACTTTATTAAAGCAACTGGTTTCAGGAGCTGAGCAACAGCTGCTGGTTATTCTTGTCCTTTTTTCATGACTAAGCATGCTTCTATTTGCTCTTCTGTCTAGAGGCGCATGGTGGGAAAGCCAAGAAAATAGTAGTGAGCTGTCTTGGAAAGAAGTAAGGATTACTGCTAGTAATGCACTTCTGTAAACATCTTGCTTTAAGTACCCACTGATTTTGATAGATTTACACAGGTTTGAGGCCAAAGGGACAAGGTCACTTACTTTTGAGACTCCTCCCTCAGTTCTGGTGTGAAGACTTTTTTACCCAACCTACTTACGGAAGCTTCTGGCATGGAAAGGGTATTAAGGGAGCTAATTGTAGATTTGTAAGCCTCTAAGTTAACCCTTCTGTCAGTATGGTATTGCACACTGAGTCTGCTCTGAATCACAATGAGTTAATGTGCTATCATGCTGAATGTGGTTGAACAGACCATTCCATTGTCACTAGAAAGTGGCTGTGCAAAAACAGGGGTAGGTTGTGCTTGTTTAGGGAATGTGGGAAGATTAAGAAAAGGCAGTGATGTTCAGTTCTAATGACTAAAGTATCTGGCAGTCTTCACTGTGCTGTACTGTAAATCCCTAGTGGACAGCCTACTTTTTAAAATACGCAGCACTGGAGTTCAGACTAGACTTGTCTCTGGACACAATAGGTGGATGCTTTCTGAACTTCAGGAAATTGAGTACCCGTATAAAGAGGAGCCAGTGACAACATTGTGTTGCCCTTCCATCTAAGTAGACTGTCCAGGTTAGACAGGCCCAGCAAACTTGGTTTGCCCAAATCTTCTTTCTCAATCAAAGTACAGAAGCTGCTATCTAAACTGTTAGTCCATCAAAACAGGAAGGTGTGGAGCAATCAAATTATTTTGTAAATTATAGGGATGAAAAACCTTGAAATCAGGGAAAGTCCACTGATTCTTTAGCTTCAAGGTAAAGAAGTTGCAGAAATTTGCAAACTCTTTGTATTGTAGAACCTTATAATGTGCAGTTATGAATAATCAAAAGTTTACCTTTTCAAATAAACAAAGCAGAGTTCCTTATGGTGGGATCTTGATATTTTGAGATTTTTTTTTTTTTTTATGATAAAGCATGCCACAATGTTCCAGGGACATCTTTCACAGGTAACCATTCCTATTTAACAAAATTATATTGCTAGCTTTTTATTAAATTGTTTGCTTAGAAAAAGTTGGGACTATTAGAAATATCAGTTCCATAATCATGTTTATGGCAGAGTTGTTTTAGCGGATTTAAATCTTGAATAGTGATTTATCACCATTCTGTTAATATCAAATGTATATTTTATTTCCTAATACTCATAGTTATTTAATGTACCTTTATTATTTAATGTACCCAGGAAATGAATTACACTTAAATAGATATATTTCTTAGGTAGAATTTATTTCTTTTTCTTGGATAGACTAAAATGGTTATTTATGCACAAGCATGTTGTGGTCCCTTTATCTTTGCTGGATGACAACACTCAAGGTAAATGATTCTACTGTTTTAGAATACAAGAGCAGTAACCAGTTGGGTTTTTTGTTTGTTTTACACATCATTAAACATATGGTGCTCAGCTGATAATAATACTTTGGGACAAAGTCATTATCTTGGGGATCTGAAAATAGCCATATTATTATAAACATCTCAGAAATTGCTGTTACTTCTTTCCAGAGTATATAGAAACTCTATAAGATTATTAGGTTATTCTAGACAAGTTGCATCTTTTTCCAGGTGGCAAATATTGTGAATCAATACATATATCTTTTTAGGTGGATTTTATTACTCATGTATGTAAATTTAATGTATTGTTTTATATGCATATATTTTTATATGCTTTTAGGTTTTATATGCATTATCCACTTTTAAGCATGAAGAATCTATTACTGTCATTTATTTATATAATTTATATTCATCTCTTAATCAGCTGGACTCCTTTTATCTCAAGAAGAAAATGAAAGTAATAAATACAGAATGCAGTGTAAATGAAGAATGTCCTATGTTTTGCATAATGAGAATTACTTGAGCATCCAGTTTCTTGGAAAATGGGCCCTTTTATGTACCTATGTGAGAGTATCGTAGTGGAATGGTTCCATGTGGACCTTGAAAAATATAGTTCTGTACTTGGAAATAATTTTGAAAGCTCTGTTGAGTCAACTTTTACTGAGGAAACAAGATTTGGCCTTCTGTTTGCACAAAAACAGAAGATTATTCTCTGCATGAAAACGACTAAGCTATTTGTTAGGGTTTTAATCTGAAGGTTCAGCAGTTAGCTAAGCAAAAGCTTGCATCTTTAAAAAGGTCTGTAACTACTAGAAGGGAGGTAAAATTGCAAATACTAAGTGCTCAGTGCAGTCCCATACTGTTTTCCCCCATTGTTCCTTTCCATTAGAACACTACTTCAGATGCTGAGTTCCTCCTTGGGTACTGGTAAGCAGCAGCTGTGCTCACAGCAAGGTGTGTGAGCATAAACCAACAGCCAGGCTGGAGGATCCTATAGGATTGGGAGTTTTTGTGAGTTTTGTGGATTTGGTGGGGCTGGGAGGAGTGTTGCTTTGTTTTTTTTTTTAAAGGAATCTGCCTCTTTATTTTATATCAAGGCAGTCCCAGCAAAGCACTATGCTATGTGTTTGAATTTGTGGTATATGCTGACCTACTGGCAGAATACAAGATTTGGTAAAATATTTTTGAAAGGCCCTGTCCTAAAATATATTTTTCTGCTAAAATCAGTAACAGCTTTGGGTTTTGTTTATATACAGTGAGGTGGGATGCCTCCAGCTATAGGCACTTGCTTGAGCCCAGGTGTTTGTATTACTGGTGTATGTAAACACATAATTTACCAGTAACTGCTGTATCCAGAGTGGTCTGTGTGGGCACCCTGCTCCATTCTTGGCTCACCTTTTTAACCTGTTGCTGTACAACCCAGTCACCAGAAGTTGCCATCTGAAGGCTGGCATTGTTTGCTTTTAATAAATATGAAATAAACTTCACTTTTCTAGGTGCGTTCTGTAAGACTTCATGTAAAACATTAGTAGCTACTTGGAAGGATTGATGATTTTAATTAATATTCACTCAATATTCACAGAGTTTTGACTCTAAATGTACATAAAAGTGCTTTTGGATGCTTCAGCAGCAGTGGTGACAAACCACTGTGCCACTTCTGACTAGCTGAAAGACTGTGACACATTATCTTGAAACTGAATAAGGTAGTAATTCATGCTTTTGTGTTCTCTGAACTTGATAATTGAGATTCTTTTGTCTGTCAGGAAGCCACACATCCAAGGGGCCTGACTAGCACAGAACACGGTGGCTGTCTGTGTGGTAGCCTGGCAGAATACTGGGACTCTGTTGCTCTTGGGGTTCCCTGGTTGTCATGAGTGGATTCCTTGCAAGGTTTTCTCCTCTTTGTATCTGTCAAGTCTCTTTTCTTCACCCTGCTTTCCTGCTGGTGGTGCATTATGCACTGATGTTCCACTGAACTGGGAGGGCTGGGGAGAATAGAAACCATGGCTTTAACAGTGGCATTCAGAACTAAATCCTTAACTCCCAGTGATTCTTGCCAGTGGGTAAGTGCTTTCCTTTTTTAACTGCTGCACGTAAGTGTCAAACTCACTTGCGAGCTCATGCCATGTTTCCTTCAAGGTTGGAGGGAAGATAACATATAAAACAGTTTTCAGAATTTTAAAACATTATCTACAGAGAAAGCTTCCACTGAATGCTAAGAATTTAATTATGTGCAGTTCCATCTCTAATGTCAGATTTTGATACGAGAGGGATTGGTTTTATGGTCTGCCCTACCACAAGAATCTACCAAAGTAAAAGACAAATAAATATTCTAGATTAGTACTCTAAATAGATGTGAAAGTAGTTGTGGTCTTATTTTAGCATGCATTAATTTCAAAGATAAATATCATTAAACTGGATTAATTTTGCAAGCCTTAGAAATAATTCGTAACTCTTAGCATTTGAATACCTTAAGAACCATGTATGCATTTTAATGGAAACTACAACCAAGAGCATTGATGCAATTATTGTTGTCAGTAATCTACTTCATCCTCTTACAAATATAAATGAACCCAAAATAACTTCCTGGCTTCTCAAATAGTAAAATATGTTTAAACTCACATACGGTACTATTCTTTCCTGAAGGTATTACACTGTATCAGAACTAGGGATTAGAGATGACTGTGTGAGCAGTTGCAGCACTGGTGGTGGGTTCTCTTGCAGCTGTTCATTCCAGGAGTCTCATCGTACTGCTGTCTCTTTTTTCCATGTTCTGTGTCTAAGAATGTTCTCTTGGTCCTGCATGGTATGTAACTTAATTTTCACCCTAACATTTTCATAGTGTGCTCTCTGCACAGCATGGGTATTGATAAGCACCAGCTCAGCTAAGGGTATTTTAGGGTCTGAGGGTGATGGTGGCCAGAAAATCAGAAATAACTGACAGAGTGTTTTGTTTTCTCTGGGGAGGCTCTGCTTTGCATGAACATATCACTTCCCAGAAAATACTGTTTCACTCAGCATTATCACCCCTTTTTTATTTTTTTCATAATGTGCAAATCTTATGCCTTTTTTGTAGACATAGATATTCCGTATTCAACCAACATGTTAAAAAACATATTGGCTAGGTGAGTTTCAGACACATATTAAACTTTTGGAATTATAACTTATTTCAGCAGGTATAGATACATTCAGAATTTCATAATTTATGGCAGTTTGGTGCAAACTCTACAGAACCACCTCTGGTTCTATGAGGGGGGCTGGAAACTCTGTGGTTGTTTCTTTACACTGATTATTTTTTACATTTATGCTGAATAAATTTTAGTTAACTCATATTATTCCCATTTTTATGTAATCTGTTGCAAAGCCCAGTGTTAAATAGTTCAGTTTCAATCTGGGGATAGGTTGTGGTCACTGAGCTATAAACTCACATAAAAGAAGCACAGCACAGTAATTATCAGACAATATCCAAAGGATTTGAGGCTTCAGTCCATGGTGTAGTTGAACTTCCCTGTGATGGTGCTGAAGACATTCTTGGGTTGTGAATAAGCTGATAAATGAGTCTATTTGACAGCTGAACTTTGTGTACATAAGGACTGGGTCCTTACTTTAACATCTTCATTGAAGACATTTGTCAGATCTTTGTCAGTATGACCCAAGCTTTACTCTGTAATTTGCATTGCTCCTTAGGAATGTAGCTGTTTATTGCTCATGAAGTGTTGCATGTTGCCTTCACACTGGGAGGACTTGAACTTCCAGTTGCACTTGAACCAAGTGCTAAAGGGTTTTCTAACTGTGAGATGTAGAAACTTCTGTTTGATTGCACACTTAGTAGGGAAAACAACTTAGCCAAAAGGAGGGGCCAGTGGAAAAATCTACAAGCAGTCTGTATATCCATGCATTACTCTGTGTTAAACAGTACTATGGCAGTTTCAGCAACTGTTTATGTGAAGAAGTGGCATTAGAAAAGCATTTAGTGTAATATTAGAAGGAGATTAATGCGAATTATGATCTAGAAATAAGGAGGAAACATCATGTTACCCGTCTGTTCTTACCAAATCTCAATCTCTACAAACCACAGTTTGGCTTTCTGGTCCAGCTCTTCAAATTCCAGCATGTGATTGTTTCTCAACAACTTGGCTGGTGCTGTACTTTTCCTCCTGGTTTTAAGAGGTCAGGAAAAAACCCCAAACTATTAAGCAGGATCTGAAGAAGTAAAGAGATTTCCATATGAATATTGTTGTGATTACAAGTTGGAATCTTCCTGACTGCATCTAGTAAAATCTTCGTCCAAACTTTTACTATTTTTTCCCTCAGTGAATAGTCTCAAGGACAGATATTTATTGTTATGTGCAGTTTTTAAGCTCTCACTCCAAGTCCATAACTAATGAAACCATTACAACTAGTGAAATAATAGTTAAGCTGTGTGGATTTGTACCTTTTCAATTGATGAGTAAACCATTCCAGTATACTGGCATTTTGCCACTTTGCTATGTAACAGTGTTTTTTATGAAATACTGCCATAGCAACAGATCTGGATGACATTGGGTAGCTGGTTGCTGCTGACTGTTGGAAATAAAACAGACTTAGCAACTCATGTGTAATGTCTGAAGGTAAAGTAACTCAAAATAAATGTCTGTGCTCTACTGAGAATGTAGTATGGGGTACATCAAGCCACAGTCTGACTTAAGAATTTAATCCTTCTGTGAAAGTGTTTCTGTAAGGTGATAAAAACCCATGGATGCTAATAATATGTGCAACAGTTGAAATTTGAGAATAAAATAAAGGAAAATTGTGAGTGTATTGCAGATTACTTTAAGCATAAAGTGTTAGTTATTTTAAAGGCACTAAGAATTCTAGTACTTTAGGAAATGTTTTTGATTGTGTTATTTTGATGGAAAAGCTTCTTAGGGAATATATATATATATATATATGTGTATGTCTGTATACAGACAAGATTAAAAGCTTGACTTGCTCTCTTGAAGAACCTGCAAGTTAAAAAGGACATGAAACGAAATTAGTTCAAGTGAAGCTGAAACCTGCTTTTTATTGATATCTTTTATTGAGAACAATATTTCTTGGTTACTAAACCATTGAGGTTTTCTTACATAACACATGAAAATTTAAAAATTAATGGCAGATTTAGATCAATTTAGTAAAGTAACATCTTTAGATAAAGAGATCTTTGGAAGTATATTGAAGAAGAGGCAAAACTCCTGAGGAAATATTTTTTCTTCTATCTCTCAATCACAGTTCATATTTTTGAGTCCACTTTAGACAGAAAAATACAGTAAACCTTACAAATGTTAGTGGGTCTTAGGAGAATTTGTTCTCACACTAGTATAATGTTTTGCCTTCCAAATGAAGTGCTATGTTGAAGTATACATGAAACACACTTTCAAGACTTAAATGGAATTTTCTGGTAGTCTAATAATCAAGGCTGTATGGTTTTCTTATTTTGAAGATAAAAATACAGACGTTACTGTAAAGGATAATACGGATGATTTCTGCCTACGAGATACATTAAGCATTGCATCAACACAGACTCCTTTGTCTCCACAGCTGAGGTAAGACCTTTATAGATTGCTTCTTTAAAGATTCATTGGTCCATTTGAACTTTTCTTTTGGCTCTATTGTAAGCAAAGTGTGTTTCTCCTCTGGGAAAAAAAAGCAGATTTCCTCACTTGGTTGTAACCAGTTTCCTATCAGTTCAAGTAATGAAGCTAAGATCAGTTCGCTTTTATTTTTGTTTTGCAGTTTTTGTTGTCTCTTTTTTTTTTTTTTTCACACTGGCAGAATATTTCCCCCTTCCTCTAAAAAGGAGTTGCTTTTTTTTGAGGAAAAAGTAGATTTTGGAATTCATTTTTCTTCTTTATTTTTTTTTTTTTTTTTTTTTTTTTTTTTTTTTTTTTCTTTGTTCAATTCCTTTACCATATTATTAAGATGTGAAAGAGGTTTTGTCTGGCTTTGGAGTTTGTTCTTTTGAGAGGAAATTATTAGAAATTGACAGCACATTGCTTAGGTATGTTCCATGCACAACTTAACATACTTCATATAACTTTACCTAATCTTCTTGAGTAAGACCAGAAAGGATACATAAAGACATAATCTTTGGATAACGAGGCATTGTCTAGATGAAATCTGCTACAGCTCCCTTGAAGTATTAGAAATAATTTTATATTCAGTGACACACTTGTTTGACTATGGAATATCTCCTTTTATACTGTCCCTGGAGCTGAAGTGATCTTAGAGAACACTTTTCTCCAAATTACAGGAAAGGCAGTTGGTTTCAGTGGATGTGTTCTGTGTTAGATATTGCTGTCATGTGTGCACTATGACTAAGCTGCTAAGCTCAGACAACTGGAAAAAGTGAGAGAATTGCATACATGCTCCTTGCAATTATCTTTTGACTGTGTATTGGATAGTTTATCTTACCATGACACAATTAGCTTGATTTGGTAATTTACATTAAGTTGTGATGGGATGTCCGACTTTCCTGACTAAGATTGCATCTGCAGAGACTGGTTTCTCTTCCTGTAATATGAACAAAACCACAATTCAAACTTCAAATGTATCAGCTTTCAAGAGGAGAGGAGCCATAAACCATTGTAGTTTGTACTGTACATTTTGTGTCATTTTTTCTTCTTTTTTTCTATGAACTTTCCCAGTGTTTTTTATGTATGTGGAGATTAGAACAATCCATTATGCTAATTTTTGTTGCTTTGCTTAAAAAATTGATTAATAAAACAAAATGCCCCCAAGAAGTAAAAAATTACATGCACAATAAAGTGTATCACCTTAGTGGACTAACCATCCTAACTTGAAGCTAAATTGTTCTGATATTTGTTAAAGAAATGTTTGAGTCAAAATCAACAACAGAATTGTCTTTATCTTCAAAATATTCTCCATAATTTGATACCTTGAAGCTACTTCTGTCAACTCATCCATTACACAGTTATGGATATTTTTCCTTTCCATCTGTTCTAGCCTTTTCCAATAAAATAAACTCTGATCTCCTTTATCAAATTTTATTGAAGCATCTATTAGAATTCTCAGCTGTTAGGAGGAGTTCTGAAGATTGATAAAGCCATAAGCAACTTCAAGTTCAAACCAGAACACCATCAAAATTCTGGATGAGACACTAGGCTTAAACTGCAGGGTAGTAGTTACTGGGGCACCATTGTGTGATGTGGGTAAAATAAAGCTGGGAATTGGTCTTCTGTTATGAATATAATGTTACCTTGGTGTGAAGTTTGTCCATCCTCTTGTGTATTGTACTGCAAATAACTATGGCTTACAGAAGGAGTAATGACTACTGCTTAGTATGTATCAGCTATTAGTAGAGAACAGTGATCACTTTGATGTGACTGGATTAGACTTGATACAACAGATTTTCTTTATTCTGGACACAATAATGTCAGGTAGCTGCTATTTGCTTATCTGCTTATTTGATTTTGTTATTCCTGCACTTGCAAACAAGTGGAATGGTTCACAGGCTACGAATTTTGAGGCTTCTTTAGCTTTGGGTTTGTCTCAGCTAATCAGCAAATAAGCAGGTTTTCTTTCCTCCTGTGCTTCCTGATTGCAATTACAAGTTTAGTAACTATCCTAAACTTTGTGTGCCAGTAGAAATGTTTAGCAAAGTTTTTAAATCTGAAATTCACATAAGTGTGTATACTGTTGTGTGATATTGCCCTACTGGCATCATCAGTAATTTCCCTTTCTGGAACATTTCAAGGTAGCAGCTTTTTTTGTGGTCATACCTTGCCACAAGCTATGTTGCCAGGTACTCATTTTTCCTCTACACTGAAACCCCTTTCAAGGAGCAGGACTGAGTATTTTGAGTAACTGGTTTTAGAATCTGGAAATCGTTTCTTTGTTTCATTGCTGACCCACAGTCCTCAAATTTCTTTCACTGCCCTCACAAAACATAACAAAGGTGTGGGGAATTCTAAAACAGGACAGATATTTTGGTGGAAATTGATGGGGATACTGCTTAGGAGGCAACAAGAACGTTGTGCTGTATTAGAACAAAACGTAAGAAGATGGCCTTTGAGAAAAGCACTGCACAAAACTGGGACAGTTGGCAGGGTTTAACATCACATGCCCTTTTGATGAGCTCTACAGGATAGCAGGAGGATGTGCCAAAACTTGGTCTTGCTTTTGCTTATAATAAAGAGGATGCTGAGGATCATGCACTTTATGACTTCTTATCCAGAATTGTGCCAGTCTGCACACCTGCAATGCACAGGTGCCCAAATCCTTTTCAAGATGATTTAGACAGGCAGTTGCCATCCCCAGGCCCACACAGGCTTACCTTCCTAAATACAAACAGGCTTTTAGGAGCACTGCAAAAGGGATGGTAAGCACAACCCTTTGCCTTATATTACTGCTACTGTATATTGTGGTAAAGAATAGTGTTTTCTTCCCCGTTTGAGACCGTCCGCCATCAACCTCTGTTTATGAGGGTTAATATCCTTTTCATATTCTTGCTATCTCACCTACTGTGTGATCAAAATAGCTACCACCTTTGGCAAGAACACAGCAGTGAATGTGCCAGACAAAGGTCCCCACTCCCTCTTTCCTGGCTTCTTTTCCATCTTTCCAGTGGAAGCTCTTTCCCAGTCTCCCTAATGGTGAGCTTTGTTGCTGCACCTCAGTTGTCAGTGCACATGCATTTATCGTGGCTTATTTTCATACCTTGACGAGTTCTATTATCAGATAAACTTTGCTTTCTCTAATAAAATGCTAACTCAGCCCAAAACATTTTTTTCAGACTTATGAATAAAGCATTAGCTGCGCTTTTTTTATCGTTATGCCTTTAACTAAGGTTGTTTTTTTATCAATTTAAGTCTATTAAAACAAAATGGTGCACAAAGAAGCAGGCTTCAATAACAGGGAAAGGACACCAGTTTCTCTAACCCTGTAGTTTTTATATGGCACCAAAACCTTCAAGTGAGTGAAATGCAGTTTTATTCAGGAAGTGCTCAGAAAGAGCCCTGTCACTGAAAGGTAGTGCTACCTTTTTCCTCGTTTCCAGGTAGATGTTTTATTTCTTTCCTGGTATAGGGAATACCAGAGGGAATCATGTTGGGAAGTAATAGTAAAGTGTATTCCTGTATCATTTATAACCGAGGTGTTTGGTTTGGTTTTTTTCATGTTTCATCACTGAAGTCTGAGACTTGCCCTCCTGTGTTCTGGCTGCCTTCAGAAGTGTGACCATCATCACTCCCCTGATCTTCTCAGGCCTTATTATTCTCATTCTAATCACTTCCTCCATTTTAGTGTCATCTGTCTAGTTTGATGTGGTTTGTTGCTTTACCTCAAAAACCAATGTAGTACAGCAGTTCTGCAGACTAGCACGCCCTGGGTAGCAAATGGTAAGGAATTCCCTATTCTAACAACTGTAGTGGGGGATGGAAGTGCCTTACATTTACAGTCTTAGAAATGTGGAGTAAGACAAGGAAGAATTAATCCCTGAGGTCTTTCATTCTGCTAACGGAAGCTTTTCATTCAAGAACTTGCACCTGAAGTGCTAGTAACTACCTTTCCAAAAGTTATTTCTTGGGACTACCTTTAATCTGTAATCCAAACCATCTATTCAGCAGAATAGTTAAACCTCTGTGTCCTGCTTAGAAATTGACTTTAATTGCTTTATTAATTTGAGCTCAAAAATACACATTACAACACTAACAGAACTATTTTATTTCATCTGCTAGCATGAGAGAAAATTGTATTTAGCTTTTAAAATAAACAAATAAATAAATAAATAAAATAAAATCAGAGGCCTCACTTTACCAGTTCCCAGGTAGCAGATTCTCTACTAATCCAGAACCACAAAAGCTATGATCAGGCATCTTCATGTACTAAAGGTGTTATCAACTCAGGCTTGCTGGCAGCAAATGGAGAATACTTGGATTTAACTGTAGAAATCACACAATTCCTCCTTCGGTCACAGTCAGTTTGCCTAAATATCTGAAGAAGATGATTTGCCTGAAGTTCACTAAAGACAACTAATATAATCCCTTTTACCACAGAAATGATAACCTCCAAGAGAGGAGGGGGCAGCTGTTTACAAAGTGCATGTGTGTGTTCACAACCTATTTGTTCTCATGCTTTGCAAATGAAATAAAGTAAATGGAATGTTTTACGGCTTCAATAATAGCTGGATCAGGTAAGAAGTAAATTAGTATGCTTATGGATGTTCTGTTTTGGTCTTTATTTTGGAAAATAGATATGTATTGTTCTACAGTTAATGCTTTCTTAACCAAAATGTAGAAGAAGAAATTCTGAAGTAAAGATTTTTCATTATTTCTTGTTTATACCCCTTCTAATTATTACACTGTATATATGTGTGTATACATGTATGTATTTGTGTCTGTGTATATATTGATTTTCTTATATCTGAAGGGAATCAGTATATTCCTCCAGTTGTTTCCTCCAGTTGGTTACATTATTCGTTCCTATAAATTTTCACGTATATTTTGTCTTAAAAGCTTTGTGGCTTTCTTTGTTTAATAGGATCATAAATTTTTAGGTGGGCTTTTTGAATTAGTGAATCCTAAACAAAACTTGGTGGTATGATTAATATTGTTAAATTGGAATAAAATCTTGGGTCTTAATAGCTATAAACCTTTTTTAGGAAGTCACCTTACTGTACTCTCCTCCTTCAAGCAAACAACTGATAAAGAAATCCATATTTTTAAAATTGAAATACTTCCAAGCAAGATGAATTCTGAAAGTGCACATTTAAGTAAAACATTTTGTTGACCTTAAAACTTTTATTCATTCATTTATTCCCTAGCTATGATCTTGTCACTTAAGTTTAATTCAAGGAAACGCTGTAGAAATCTTTACAGAGGAATATGAATTTAATTGTAATTTTTTTTTTTTTCCTAATGAATCAGGTTAAAATGAAACTGACAATTTATGAGAGGAGAATTGTCTGTATTTTGCTCATACTGAAAGGGCACTGTTATGAGTGATTGGTGAAGCATCCTGGTACTATTCCAGCACATACCATGGCGTAAACAATGGTGTGTGACCCTTGCCAGAACACCAAGCTCTGTACTGAAATCTCTCACTTATTTTTCATAGTGCTTAATGTTTACATGGTTAAAAATATGTTAGTTGGCCTCATGCTTATATTACATTATAGCAGCAAGCCTACCTAAAAGAAGTGTTGTTGCTGTGATTGGCTCAGCAAAATAATCTGAAGAAACACATTGGCAGCCTACATCTCAATGTCTTTATGAAGTCTTATCCAAGCACTTGCCTATGTTCCATGATAGAAAAACTTTCAGCATATATTTATTTTTAAAATTTTAAAATTAATAGTCTAAGCCAAATTTTTTTCCCATCTTTCTATGACACTGGGCAATATTTTGTATACGTTCAATTACTGTGAAAAATGTTTGAAAAATGTTGAAAATTGTTTTTTAAATATATTTCTAGGCTCTGTCTAAATAGCCTAGAAGCACAGGTTTGTTTCCTCCCCAGCAGAATAAATTGGAGGGGAAGGAAAAAAAAATTAAAAGAAGGAGTTAGAATTCATTAATCATTTTCTGGTCATTAACTAAACTGAACGATGTGTAAGCCCTCTGGTTTTGGGGGGGTTTGTTTTGGTTTTGGTTTGGTTTGGTGTTTTGTTTTGGTTTTGGTTTGGATCATTATTACTATGATGTAATGTTTGTAATGCAAATTGTAGCTAGCCATTGTTTAGTGGATTAAATATGATCTTTTGTAGAGAGGAGTTCTCTGGATTACTTATGTGCTTTGGCTTCTTAACCTGTTGTTTTTTCTTGCTCTAAAAATGTCTATGAGTTTCACACTGATTTGTATGTTAACCACAGAATTTAAAACTGGCAATAATGAAAACCTTGGGAGCCAGTAGTAAAATGCTGGATGCTCCTGTTTCAATGTTACATACAATATACTTTGCTAACTAGCAGACATACTTACCAGCAAAACAAAAACAGGGGTGGGAGGATGTTACTATTTCCAGCTTCCTAGAGATTTGCACGATGCAATCATTCTGTACTTTTGTGTCCTGACAATTTTTTTTCTTTTTTCTTTCTTTTTTTTTTTTTTCAGCTTAAGACCTGTTAGTTTTAACTTGACTAATTTAAAACTTGACAAATGAAAACAAACATAAGATTACTTAATTTTATTTGTGAAACTTTTCAAACTTGAAATCTGAAATTGTAGCTTTCGGATTTTTAAAGTTACAAAGTAATAGGCTGTTAATAGTGTGGTGTTGCTATTTACAGGTTGAGTATTGCCTCTTGTTTCAAGCAGATGTTGAAAAGGATTCATTTTCATTAGAATCATTAGAATATCAGGAAAACTTTTTTATTTCCCATATGTTTACAAAAAATATGATAGCAACCTCTTTTTAATGAAATTATTTATGTTTTTCAGCTCACAGAGAACAGGGAGATTCGGAATACATACGGTCTAGATTCCCTTTGCCATTGCCCATTGTATGAAGAAGCTATGCACCTAGCAGAAGAAGGCAAAATTTATTCCCGAGTGTTAAGGTATTTTATGGCTACTTAATTATTTCAAGAAAAGCAAGAATTAATGTTAAATATTCTGTATAGAAAGAATTTTTGAGAAGTTACTTGAACTCGGTATTTTTTCTAGGCATTAGTTGAATTTTCTTGTGCTGCTTTTTAGTGGTCTTCAAAAACTTTTCTATTTTATATAGGACTGAAATGTTTGAATGTCTAGGAGACAGTGACTTCCTTGCTAAGCTTCATTGTATTCGACAAGCTTTTCAGGTAAAAAAGAATGATTTGTCTGTCTTGTCAAACCTAAAGTGGCTGTCAGTGCACTACCTGTACAAGCATTGATATAACATTCTGTAATTAAATATTTTTTTTCCTTGCTTTTACATTTCTTTAATTCTTAAATGGGACATACTTGCAGAGGAGTCCTAGTTTTGTGATTAGCTTTGGCACCTATGCACCAAAGGGTTATTAAGGACTTGCCTACTTATAATTATATGAAAGTTGAGAGAGGTGTTTTAGGTCACTTAGTATAATCTGTGCATTAATATGTTTTTATATATTTTCTGAAACCTTTTCTAGATAATTCTGTCAGAAACAGCAAACAGAGTATTTCTTGCTGAAGTGGAAGAAAAATTTTGTCTGCTTAATTGTGAGAGCACGAAAGGTAAAAGTATAACTAACATTTTGTTAATGTAACTTCTTCTGGAATTTGCTTTCCAGTGTAAAAATACCATCTCTTGTTAAGTTTGCTTGATGCATATTGCTTTTACTTTACAGAACCCAAAGAAATTTGAAGATGTCTTTGATGAAATGATACATTTTTTGGAACAAACAGATCACTGGGATAATACTGAAATGGAACTTGCTGCTAGAGGAGTGAGTCTGAATTTCTGAAAAACGCTTTTACCCTCAGTTATGCAAATAGGAGAATCTAAAATAAGTTTTCACAATTCAGAATTGTAGGAAAGGCAACTCTTTTGTTTGCAACTGCTGATTTAGAGAAATGGCAATCCACCCTTGAAGTTTTAGTACCAGAAAGCATGTAATATTTTTTTAACTTCTCCTTTAATAAGTATCTTTAGTATTCTTTTAAAAGCAATTAAGAATTTGGATGTTAATACAGAATTAGAATGTGGTGCATGCTGAATTCCATTGCTGAAAGAGAAACTGGGCTACTGAGGTCTTGTTCTGATTTCATATAGGTGAAAAACCTGAATTTTTATGATGTTGTTCTGGACTTCATTTTAATGGATTCATTTGAAGATTTAGAAAATCCACCAATATCTATACAGAATGTAGTAAATAACCGTTGGCTAAATTCATCTTTTAAAGAAACAGTAAGTATTTATGTGTAACTTTCATAGCTGTTATTGTGAAATATGTTTCAATAAGGAGATGGTATGATCAGTATGACAGTGGTGTGAAGATGCTAATATAAAATTTCTGCATATGCCAAAGCTGTTTTTCCAACAATTCGTGCTTTATATTCTTAAAGCACTATGTAAAAATGAAAATAAATCAAACAACTGCAGTATGAATACTGGGTATATTGTCTTGACAATAACATTACATATTTAGCTACTACAATAACCTTTGCTTTAAAGTCCGATTCATCTTCCAATATAACTGAATGTGTACCTGAAAGATTTCTTGGGAAAAAAATGAACAGGTTGTATTATCAGGTTTTTCATAATAAAAGTTTAAATGCTACAAGTCTGGGCCCAAAATATATAGAATTATTTAATATTTTGGAGAAAATACTTTACCTTGTCCTGCAAAAATGAAGGAGAAGTGGAATCCTTTGCTTTGAAGAAGTGGGATGTTAGAAGGGAAGTTTCTATTAATCCCATCTTAGACATTAGATACAGGGTTTGATTTGTATACCAGAAATTTATGAATAAGGCACAAAGCTGCAGGCAAACAAAAGAAAATTATTACAATACAGGCATGCAGATATTGATAACATTTCATGCTTTTTCAGATGTACCTATTTATTTGTCAAATAGATCTCATCCCTCTGTTACAGACATAGAGGCTTGCTGCTCTAATCAGCTGGGAGAAGATACTGTTGGCATTTAATCTATTGATATCTATAAACTGCTAGCTTTCCCTTTTATTTTTTGGCTTTCAATTGAGATATTCCCCCTCCAAAAAAGGAAAAAAAAAAAAAAAGATAACAGCATGTTATTATTTTACAGATATGTGATGACTGTGTTTGTGAATAGTAAATTATCTTGCAGTACTGATGGAGAATCAGATGAGAATAGTTTACAAGCTATGAAGGGAGAAAGTCTTGTCTGATATCAGTATATTGTATTTCACAGGTCCATATTTGGAGAAAACTCCTTTGCTGGATCTGAAACTATTGCAAGAATGTTTTTGCTAAAGTAGAAAAGGATTTTTCGGTGTGTTCACATGCTGCTAATATCTAAAATAGTCACTTATGTCTGAGCACGTCTTTGGTATATAAGAGACTGGTTCTCAGTAAAACCCAGGGAGTGCTGGTAACTTTTGACACTATAAAATCAGTCAAGGATGCCATATTACATTTGAATTAAAATAAAAAGCAATGTTGCAAAATAAAGGCTGAAAATAACAAATATTTACTAGGTAGAAAATTAGTTATGTGTATCAGCTGATATTTTATAGTTGTAAATTTTGTGTTGTCACAAGATTGAAGAAAATACACATCTCCAAAATGTAGAAATACAGTTTAATGCAGTATTCTGCAGGTTCCTTCTTTTCAGATGTAGGATAATTTTTCTTAAAGTGAACTTATGCAAGATATTCAGTTTGGTTGTCTGGTTTTGTTTGCTGGTTGGTTTTTTTGTTTTGTTTTTTACATTTAGGCTGTGGCTTCAAGCTGTTGGTCAGTACTGAAGCAGAAAAGACAGCAAATGAAGGTAAGATGCCTTGCAAATTATGTGACTGGCTCCTAAGAATTTGAAGTTCTGTCCTATAACTTTGGCAAAATAGTTACAGATCAACCCTTAACCCTGCAGACATGTTAGACAAGAGGCTGCCAGTTGTGTAAGTTTAGTTCATGGGGTCCTGATAGCAGTTTTTTAGCTGCAAGATTTTCAACCTAGTTTAGGTTCAGTCAGCAGTGGTGACAGTAATTTATCTGACTTACACCCCACACATGTGCCTTGAATTTTTGCAGACCAAGTTCATTAATCTTGTGTATCAACAGTTTACACTGGGATTCTCAGCTTCATCTCCACAGCTAAATAAAATTCAGTTCTGTCCCTTCATCTCCCTGAAGTCCCATCTTCTCACCAGTGGCAGGAACTCTGTTGCAGCCTATTTCAGCCCCATGACCTCTCAGAGAATGAGCTCTGCAGATTTCAGAGCAGAACACCTCTGTGACAGCTGCTTCTTACTTCCTCCTTTGGAGGCTTTTATTGGGCTCAGGAGTCAAATGCCCCATCTCTGTAACAGCCAGTCCAAAATTGGAGTTGAGGCTGGCTGCAGGATGTCCACAGCCATTAGAAGTGTTTTTCTGTACCACAGGTGAGCAATCTCTGCTCAAGGGACTGGCACTTACACCTTTCTCTGATTCTAAGAATAGCCATTTGTTTGGCTTCTAACTGCTAAAGACATTTCATTGTAAAAAAAAGTTGCTTCCAGTGGCAGTTGGAATTCTGTAAAAGGTCTTCAGCTACCATTGTGTCTTGAGACTTGAGATGTTGCATCCCTGTGTCAATATGGTTGGTAATTTTATATAAATAGATCTTTTCCACACTAGTTTTATATAAGGGATTGTATCTCCAGAATAGATGTTTTAGTAACCTATTATTTTCACCTCTGTTTGAATGCACAGCTACCTTTCTCTGTAGATCCTTTATGTACTGAAGTCTTAATATTTCTAAGTCTGTAAATGTGTAAGCAACTTTACTTCCTGAGACAAATTTTATCAGTGCTGCTGCAGTGATTCAGAAGTGAATAAAGTTAAACAGCATGGAAGTCTTTGTAACAGAGACTAACTGTGCCACAAGGAGTCTGATGAACTTAAATTTACTTACAGGTCTTTGTATTTTATTTTTAAAATCAAGATTAATTTCTATTTTTATAGTTTTATAAATTACCTGCTGATGGAAAATTGTAAGTTTATGTTTATGAGTATATTGATTAAGCTGTATGCTCATGTGTATTTAAATCTATACTGTATTGTAACTTACGAGTGCCTGTATGTCGTAGAAGTAACAACAGGATGGACATTCACAAGTATTTTACATTTTTCTTTAGACTGAAAGATTTAGACAAGATGGGTTATTGTAAGGTGTATTTTTTTTCCATTCAAAACTATGCAGTTTGATTGCTTTTTTCTAAGTTTCAGTTATATATAATGCATAGGGGTTCAAACAGGATTGATTGAATAAAATTATCTGACCTGTCAGATTGTTCATGATCTTTTGGGGCTTATGCCTATTAATCTTAAAATATTTAAAGTATGAAGTACTGCAGAAGAGGAAACTTTTTCTAAAAAAGTCTTCATACTTGTTTGGTACAGTTGCACTATAACTTCAAGGAGTTCACGTTACCACAGCCCTGAAACAGTGGGTGTCTTAGGCTTTTCTGAAGACTTAGTTTTGTATAATAGAGATTTATACTAAATTTATTGTCTTAACTTCTTTCTACAATTTTTACATCACTAGGTACCTGATGGATTTTTTGCACATTTCTATGCTGTATGTGAACATATCAGCCCTGTTTTGGCATGGGGCTTTTTGGGCCCTAGAAATTCCCTTTATGACCTATGCTGCTTCTTCAAGGTTTGCAATTTTTCTTTTAAATTACTATTTACCTTAATATAAAAAAATAAGAAAAAATCCAGATTAAAATAAATGAGGATCTTATTCGTAGGTATACATTTGCACTTTCCTAAGATTAAGACTAATGGTAAGGAACTATGAAAAGAAATATTTTCATATCAATTTTTTAAACCTGGAACTGTTATGGAAAGTCTGTTTTCATGCAATTCTATCTTAGCACCAAAAGAATACATATATGAGTGTTTTTAGAAAATGTGTAAAAGAAATAGGTTGCATTACATACTTTTTTTCTTTTTACCTTCTTGTAAGTGAATATAGATTTTTCTTTTTCCCCACTAGGATCAAGTGCTTTTCTTCCTCAAAGACATTTTTGATTTTGAGAAGGTGAGATACTCAACTATGGAGAGTTTGGCTGAAGATCTTATGCAATTATTAATCAGACACACTGAACTTTTAATGGCCTATCTTGGAGCAGATTCCCTCAGACACGTTGGTGCTTGTGTGAGTGGTCACGGGCACGTCATGACCAGTGGGCTCTTAGAAGCAAAAGTGCAGTAGGGTTCCAATCCATGACAAATGAAACGGAGTGCACTTTGATGTGCTCCTTCCCACCTTTCCCTCTAATCCCAAAGCTATCAGTGCTGTTACTGAGCAAGCATCTGAAAATGTATTGACACTAAGCATGGAAAAGGACTCAGGGAGGTTAAATGTACATCTGAGAAAAGAACTGGTAAGCATACTACTGTATATACCTAAATTAAATTTGCAGCTCAGCTGTCACTGTATTTATACTTAATGTATCCCAAAGCTTTTTTCTGTAATATTTGGGTAAAGCTTATTTATGAAATACTGTACTTTTGCACAGATAACTTGTAAGTAAAGCTGCTGGACCTGTTTCTTTTAAAGGCTTATAGTATGAAATGCTCATTTACAGTCTCCAAATCATTGAGTGTCTAGTTCTAGGTGGTTTGACTGTGGTGAATGCAGCCTCTGATTCACATGACACGTGCAATAAGGTAATCACACTCACAAAACTGAACGTCTTGACACTGCCCTGAAGTTACATTTGTGTGAGTGTAAGCAGTTGTTTTGTAGTATGGTGTAATAGAGTGATGCAGAAAATGTGGGCACCGTTTGGGCAGGAATGACTTACTGTATGCATTTTTTACTTTATTTTGTTTTAAAGTCTTTAAACATCATGAAGGTGTTTGAGAGCACTTATTTATATTAAGAAAGCTATGCTAGCTTCATCAATTAATTTAAAACTTTTTTCTAAAACTGTTACTACTTTATATGGTGGTGGTAAATAAACTAATACCACGCTCCACTCATATGTAGCATTTCAAAATATATTTTTAAATAAGGATGTATGATGAGAATTGTTAATCATGGCAGAGGGTCAAAAGCAGTGTTTTATAATTAAAAGCATTTTTGTCTTCCTTCCTTGTAGGAAGTCAGGTGTCTATTTAAGAGGAAATTTAAGCAGTTGTGGCCATCTATGTATAATGCAAAACTGTGACTCAGGATATGGAACCTTGAACTTTAGATAGGAGCTCAGCTTAAGGGAACTTGCAGTGACTTTTTTTCTGTGATAGAGGTAATAAATAATAATGATCTCTAATATCTGAATTTCTGTAAACTAAAATGATGTTTCATAGTTTGCTTGGACCTTTAAACTACACTTGAATATGCTTTGCCACCAAAAGAATCTATCCTGTGTCAAGTAATACAGAGCAAGTAATGACAGAGTAATTCTGTATATTCAGATACTTGAGAAGCACGTTGTTAAAATCTACCATATTAAAACAAACATCGATTAGAAATGTTTCAACATTTGTTGCAAATACAAGCCCAACCAATGTATTTGAAAAGGAGTGTAATTTCATAGATTTTACTCAAGCCGACATTTTAATATTTTGCTCCTTTGTTGTACTCATTTGATTAATATTAAAAATTATGAATATGTGTCATGAGTTGTGTGAAACGCCAACTGATTATTAAAAAAAAAAAAAAAGTATACTTCTATGTGTAATAAAACAGAAATTCCAAATGCTGGTGTTGGCCTATTTCTACCATTCAAGTTGCTGAACTTGGCACCATGCTCCATTCTGTACTTTTTTTTTTCCTCCTCAAAGTATGTCTCCAACACCAGAATGTGAAGTTTTTTTCACTCGTGTTGCTTAGCTTAAACATACTTTTCTCCCCTGATCACACTGCTCAGAAGTATCTGTATTTTGACAGCATTTTCCTAAGTCGATGAATGAAATTACATGGAACAGTTAAGGTGCCTCCTTGGATTCAGCATCAATAGGAAGAGAAGTAACAGAGTACATGGCATGTTCCACAGCAAGGTCAAAGGAACCTGTCTGGGGTGGTTTGTCTGGTCTCATAACATGACATGAAGAAAATAACACCTTTAGATTCATCACAGAAAGACAGAAATGCACTTTTTCACTGAAATCAGTGTATATTTAAGTGAGCAATTTTCAGATTATTTGTAAAGAGCTCTTGAAGAAAGTGCAGTAGAGTTGCACATGAGATTATAAATGCTTCCAGGTAATCTAGAAGTCAATTTTCTGTCTGATCATCCAAAAGGATTTCTCTTAAAAACCAAAATATTGGAAAATGGATAACAACCTGAAAATATCTGTCTTAAACAAATATATCCCTTTACATCAGGAGCATTTCTATGGACTCATGGAGCTCTCAAAAGCCCCTTGGATTGGAAATTGGACATAAAGATTTCCCCTCCAAAATAAAGAATTATGGTGTCTGGTTGCTGTAAGATTCCACCAACAAATATTTGAATCAGAAACAGTTGAGAAAGGAAGAAAGAAATAGAGAGGGGAAGAGAGAAAAGAATGATTAAGAGGGAAATGTGCAGGTGATTGTGAGTAGCCTTTTGAATTTCTCTGCATCTCTTTGGACCTTCTCCCAAAAAGCATTCCCATGTACTGTCCTTCCTGTATCAGAGAGAGAGCTATAATTTTTTGGGATTTAAATGGGAAATAGCTGTCTGCTTGTAACTCTGAAGTTTTGTTAGAGCCTAAGGTTTATACACCTTAGTCAGAAAGTATATAAAGAATCTGTTAATAACCAGACGTGGCTTAAGAATTTCGAAAGTCCACCATCCTTGTAAACACAAGTAACCAAAGCAATGACAATATAATGCAAGTCTACTTTACTGAAATCATAATCATAATTAGTATTGTTTATAAAGTGTACATTTTGAAATGGTTTTGAATGCTGCTTTCCCTGCTAGTAAGAATAAACTAAATTTAAAAGCCATTGTCTTCTGCCATAAGTGCATTCATAAAGCCGGAAATGTTGAATGTGTGGGGATTACACAAAAATCAAATATTTATATAATTTTCAATTTAGTTACAATAATAATCTCATTTTAATGTGTTCTTAATTGTTATTATACTTTTATAGTCTTTGGCTTGTATCAAGCTAAATGTGTCAAATCAGTGTCAGTGCAAGTGTACCTCTGGATTTTATTTTGCTTAAATGAACTTCAGTTGTGTATATGAAATAAAATCATGGAGTGAAACAACTGTTGCTCATATAACTGTATCTAAAATTTGAATTTGTGCACTGAAGTTGAACAAACAACTACTACAAATTATATATATGTAAATATATATATATGAAAAACAAGTGGATTGGGGACAGCTTTTTAACTGTCTAGTTTAAACTGATTTTATCAACCTGTTGAATTTTGCTTCTATTAAGTGGCCTACAGCATTGATAGGTTTTTTTATGCACAGGCCAGTGATGTGCCAAAAAGCCATATACTGGTGTTTCTAGTCTTGCAAGTCAAAAAGTGATTCATCCAGACACCTCAATAAATGGAGAAATCCCCAACCTAATGATGGCTCTCATGGCTTGCAGCATGATGGAGCCAAAGTAGTGTGGCACAGGCAGTCATTGCTCAGCTGGCAAAATTCATTTCCCTGTGCCAAGTTGTTGTCTCTTCTCTTAGTTTTAGGATGTATTTTTCCAGGATTATTTCCAAACCAAATTGCTATAGTGAGCTGCAATCTTAGACTAAGACTTCTATATAAATAGTGACACGGGAGAGCATAATGTACATAATCCTTACTGCTGTAGAAGGGCAACATACGTATGCTTTGATCTACCCTGGTTTGTTATAGGTGTTACATGCAATCATTTGCCGAAAGGTGTTACTTTACCAAGAGTCAAAAGCCCTACCTTAACTGAAATATTGTGCCTTTGCTTCAGAAATACGAGTACAGCTATTCTGAGGGGGAAGTTCCTGAACTGTCCTTCAAAGGACAAACAGGTTTTGTGTTTTAGCTTTGTTCAGATTTGCAGTGCCTAAGGTCATGTGGGTATTGCCCCAATACTTATAAATCCCGCTGAAAGTTGGGCTCCAGCATGGCAGGCGGAATACAAGTAGGATAGGAAGTTCTGCACTGGAGACCTTGTAATTGAACATGCAGGAAACAAGTCACCTTTAAGGAGGAAAATTAATATATTCGGATGTAGTAAAACTCTTTCTGCCTCTGCCTGGTAAAGTTTCCAGAGCAAGGCGCTGCTTTAATCGGAACGCACTCTCCGTCTCACAGGTCTGGCACCAGCTGGATTCCTCTCCGCTCCATCAGCGAACTGTCACATTACTATTATTAGTTGATTGCTCTCCATGTGCCATAAAGCGGCCGAACACCCGACCGCCGCAGGTATAAATCTCCCCGCGGGCAGGGCAGGCACCAGCGCTCGGCGGGGCCCCGCGTCTGCCCAGCGCTGGTTCGGGGCCGGAGGCGAGAGCTGCGGTGTGCAGAGGCTGCGGTGGCCGTGAGTACGCGGGGATAATTATCTGTATCTGCTGGGGTGCCGGCACCCTGCCGGTACCGGGGGCACCGATCGCCGGGGCTGCGGCTGCGGACAGGGCAGCAGCGGATGGGCGGGCGGCGGAGGCTGCGGTCTCCGTCCCCGCGTCGAGCCCGCGGCTCGGCCGCTGCCCTGCGGCAGGGACGGCGCGGCCGGGAACGCGGTAGCCGAGAGGCGGCCGCTCTCCCCCGGTTATTTATAGCTCCGTGGAGCTTCCAGCCCAAAATAAGGCTGTTGGCCCGGGCGGCTGCCTGTGGGGGAGGTGTACGGGCTGCGCCCCCCGCCGCGGTGAGGGGCCGGGGCTGAGGCGGGCCGGGCTGAGGCGGGCCGGGCCGGGCCGGGCCGGGCCGGACCGGGACAGCTGCCGCGGCGCGGGGCTCGCCTGGAATGCGGGCGCCGGCCGCGAGCCGCGACTTTTATGGAAACTTGGAGCAACGGAGCGGCGGCTGCAGCCAAGGGGCGCTGGGCAGCCAAGGGGCGCTGGGCAGCAGCCAGCCCGCCCGCCGGAGCACGCTGAGCCGCAGCGGCGGGGCAGCGCTCACAGGTAAGAGCCGCTCCCCCGGCCGCGGGCAGGAGAGGGCTCGGGAGAGCCCCGCAGCCCCCGCCTCGCTCCCTGCGCCCGTAGCCCGGCCCGGCCCGAGCTCTCCCCCCCCTCTCTGCCTCGCTTCCTCGCCGTGACTGCCCGGTCCGCCGACCCCCACCACGGCTCGGTCTCCTTCTTTCTGCCCCAGCTCGGCGGGCCGGCACCTCACAGCCCGGCGGTGCGCAGGCCGAGCGGCAGCCCCGAGGTTTGAGGTGGGGAGGGCGGGGTGGGCGAGTGCCGCCGCCAGGGCCCCCTGGGCTGCAGTGGCGGTTGCGGAGCAGCGCCCGGGAGAGGGGGGGTGGAGGGATGGTGGCCGCATCCTGGCGGGAAGGGGCAGCGGGGGTTGTGCCCAGAGAGGCTGCCGGGGGGCGGCGGGGCCGAGGAGTCCTCTCGGGCTTCCTCTTGGGGCGGTGGGACAGCCTTTGGGCTGAGCACTGAAGTGTGCGTTCAGAAGTTAATTGACGATCTCTGACGCTCATAAACCGCACGTCTCTGCAATGAAGAGGAGTTTCGCTTTGTTGATGGGGTGCTCAGCAGCCACGGCGCACTGGCCACCCTTATGGGTTCTGCTCCATCCCAAGTGGATGGCTGTAGACAGCGTGCCTTGGAAGAAAGTACTGGGCTTCCATGATAGCTTAGGAACTGTTTGTTATCACACTTGTTTTGGGTAAATAAGAGATTCTGCTAACACAACTGTGAAAAAAACCACGTTAAGTGAAACATGTATAATATTTTGAAACTTAACCAGCGAGTAGCTGCGTGCTAGAAAACTTTGTACTCTTAGCCATGAGATCTTGTATCTCTTAGGAAAATGTCCAAAGGAATGAAATCGTAAAATAATTATTAGTCTTATAAGACAGCCAAGCGTATTCAGGAACATAGAGTTATGTCACTATGTCTAGTATGCAGAAAGTGCTGTCTGGTGAAATACAAAAACTGGACAGAAATACTTTCTCTAACTGCAGTTGGGATATTTTAAATTAGTTTCCTCCATGGAAGAAGTCGGACAATCCATAATTCACCATACTCAGAATGGTGCCACATCCAAGCCCTCTGGAAGGTGCTTGTGGGAAGGGTACAGTGAAAAAAGAGCAGTTCAGGGAGCAACAGGAGGGACCCTTTGCTGTGCACTGAGGCAGCCATGCCTGCTCAGATGAAGGTATTAGACACAATCTGGTTTTTTATGGGCATCAGCACCATCAGCAGAGTAGTTCGTCAAGTGGAAGCAGCTGCTTATCTACCGGGAGCCAGGAGACCTCTCCTTTGCTGCAGTCATAGCACACGCACGGTGACCACCACTGCTCAGTCTGAGCTGACCGTGAGGATTTCAGAGAAGCAGCAGATGGGCTACACCCTGACATGCTGGAAGAGAAGCAGCAGACTGCTGTGCTGCTTCATGCCCAGTGTTTTGTCCCACATTTCACTACCCTGTTCTCTGAAGTCCCATCTATGAAGAAAAGAGTTGAGCTCAATTCATACTCCTTTTCATCTGCTGCAGCACAGAATGGAGGGACTATGGCATGGACAAAATATGCTGATTTTTCTTTTGGGAACCTTGGTTCACAATTTATTGCCACCCATGTTTAGGATCAGCGGGTATCTTGGAACATGAAATCATGGTCCAGAAGATCTCAGCAGGGCTTCCCCCACAACAGAGCAGACTCTCAGCCCTTCCTGTGTTTGCTTTGGAGCCTATGTACCCATTAATAGTACCTGAAGAGAGTAAGGAATTATCAGACAGACTTTTCTACAAAGAAGGGTAGGTTTACTTTTTTAACACAGTGATTGGACTGCATGGTACTGTCCTATTAAGCATATTTATAATTGGTAAAGAGACATAGACAAAATCCTTTATAATAAATAAATTTTTGTAAGAAACATCCTATCTACAAGGTCTATTCTGCTATAATATGAGACTCTTCATAAATTATTAAGTGTAATAAATTCAAAAATTGAGGAAAAGGCTGTGTATGCAATTGAATTATCTGGCTCAGCAGTCAGTAAGCTTTCTAGTCTTCAAAGACTCATGGAGGAAATACAAGTGAGTGTAAATAGTTTTGTACTTTGTATTTTACAAAATGTGAAGTTTAGACAGCTGCTCTTAATTGTCATAACTCATTGGCTTCAATGGGGCTGATGGCTTGTGCCAGTATAGGATCTTCCCCTGTGCATGATAATTTTAGTATCTGCTTAAGTATCTGTAATTTAGCACAACAACTGGTGGTGTCATTCCAGATGAGTTATAGTAAGGACACAAATGATGAACATCATTCTCTTTCCTATTCTCTTTCCAGTTCTATTTAATATTTTGTTAAATATTTTAACATTGTGGACTCGGGTTTACTCTCCCAAGAGCTTTGGCTGCAAGCAGAGAGTTTCCAACCCTCACAATATGGTTTTCTTATATAATGGAGTCTTCCCTGCAAGTGGATCACAAAGAGGAGACAGATGGTAAATGTAACTTAGCCTGTGCCGTGAGGGACTTATTTATAACTCACAGTAGCCACAGGGCAGCAGGGGGGCCTCCCGAAAGGAGAAATCACAGAGGAACCAGACTTTTTTTAACTCCTGGCTTCTTACTTCTAATTGTAAGTAGTAGTACTCAGGTCAGGAAAATGCTGGTATTTTTCTGCATCTTGTGTGAGGATGTTCATCACTCCACTGAAAATGAAGAACTGTTTTTCAAGGAAGGGGTATTTTATTATTTATGGGAGGTTTCTTAATTGGTTAAAGCTACGTAACGTTTTTTCTTCAATTGAGGACTCTGACCTCCTTCTAGAAATGGAAATTAATTACCTTTAAGGAGATGGATTTTGGTACTTGTGATCCACCATCAAATCTTCTGTGTCTCCTTCATGGTTTTCCTTGCTCACTTGAATCATTTTGCTTACAGTAAGGTTTCAGGGAGTCTGCGTGAAAAGTTGAAAAAGTGCCATGACTGTAACAAATCAAACTGTATCTATCAGGCAATAACTTACCCAGTTACAGCAAGCAAATAAGATGCTTGAAAACAGTAAGTTGTTTGTTTTTACAGAGTATTTCTAAGTTATTGCCTATTTTCCTGTGCATTAGAGGTTTCGTTGTAAATATTAATTTGAAACTTTTTCAGAGATTGCTCTCTGCCAGTCAAGCTATTCTAGTCATGGAATTTTCTCTTCCATTCACTTCCAGAGGTAGGACCATTGGTCAAAGGATGGAGGAACTTATCTTCTAGGAAAAATGTCTATGTAGACCTCCCTTGAAAGTGGAACTACAGTCTGGTACTTCTAGCACAAGCATTATAACACCAGACTAACATTTCCTGAGATATCTCATTTAATCACAGAAAAGGTAAAATGTGGAGACAAAAAAATATTGTCAGGTAAATGTTCAGGTGATGCAACTGGATAGGCAAAGCAAAGCCTAGTAACAAGCTCGATTCATTTTTTGATCATGTTAGACATAATCTGAGAGATTTCTGAATGGGAAGCTTCAGTTGTGAGCTCTTCCAGCTTTCCCTGAGATGTTATCTCAGGAAATAAAAGATGAGATTGAATCTTAAGCTTGGCCAGCTTCATAATAAGAGAACAAATATCTTCTGAAGTACATATGCAGGTAGACTTGTAGCCTCAAAGGTTAAGCATTACTTGTGTTAGATTAAATCTTTGGCAAAACTGGTATTACAAAAGAAGGATGTATATACAACTTAAATATAGAACTAGTTCCTGGCAAAAGGGAACTGGTAGGAAGATATCTTATTTAAAAGTACCTATTGTTAGAAAGTAAAATATGTCAAAGTTTCTTGGGTTGGAAAGTTTATTACCACATACTTTGTACAAAGCAGATGGTGAAAGCTCTGCTCTTCGGTGACTTGTAGGTGTCTGGACTTCCTGAGCCAGTTCTTAGCAACAACACATCCATTGTCAGGATCCTCTCCTAATGATACTTTGAATCCCCTGTTGGTTTTCCTGAAACAGTGGTCACAGCCTCGCAGACCCAAAACAAAACTTAAGGAGTGCTCCTTTTTGTCTTAAATTGTCTTTATTGGAAATTACTCCTCTGCCTTGAGGAGATCCTGAGGCAGGGTCCTGCTGTTCCTGCTCAAGTTTTAACTGGCACGGGGAGTGCAAACAGGAGTGGTACCATCCCTAGCAAGGCCTTACAGCTTTACATCCATATCTTTTAACATCAAAGGTGGGGGTAGGATGACTTGCAGATGCAAAATGCCTGAGAGCCAGCTGGCTAACCTTCAAGCATATTAAGAGTTAGTGATTACAAAGAACTGGAAGGTAGCCTGAAGTAATAAGAGATATGGCAGTAAACCAAATGGCAGGAATGTACCTGCCATCTTGAGGGCCCACAACCTGTTGTTGGATTGGCACAGTTTGGAAGCTCAGGAATTCACAAATAAAATTTCTTCCAACAGTTGCACGTTTAAAGAAAGCTTCAGATTTGCTGTTAGAGGGCAGGTCTGACTGCTCTCAGCTATCTTAGTGACACTATTTAAGGGGTACAAGTAACCGGAACTATCAGAAAAGTTCAAGAAAAAACTTCAGCTCAAAATCTAAATTTTGGTCTGAGACTTGCAAACATGATCATCATAAGCACATAATAAGCCAATCAGGCTTCAGAATAGTTTTCAAATTACTTTAAGATAGAGATGAAGTATGTTGCTATGGTGAAGCTTAGTAGTGACCTTCACTTGAGGTGTTCAGGTGAAATGGATTTTCTTGTGAAAGTTTCCTTGGGACTTACGTGTTTTACTCCAGTCCTGCACAAAGGCTGGAAGCTGTCTATGTTCCGGGCTACTCCAGTGCATGAATTGTACCAAAGCATCATGTCCCTGAGTTTTCTGAGGGGTTTCTTTCATTCAGCTTCTATATTTTAAGGATAAGGCCAAAGGCTATCAGCCACAAGTAGGGAAGAAAAATTAAAAAAAACAGAGAAACAAAAGAAAAAAGAGAAGAATTTCTAAGATATTCTTAGAAAAATGAGGAAGTAAAGGCTTTTCCCTTGTTTTAAGATCATACAGATCACAATGGGGATTTTACTTATGTCCATGAAGTAAGCTACAGCTTATAAAGACATGGAAACCCAACTGTACAATTACAAATCCATATTGCAGTGTATGGAGACCTTGAAAATATGAGAATGCTACTGAAATTGTCTGCCTTTCTAGACACAACAGAAAGTTAATAAGGTTTTGTGGATCTGAAACAGCCTAAATAGGAACTTCTATGTTCATGTGCTCACAAGTGAGAAACCAAAATGCCCTTGATCCCTGTCATTCTTCCAATGAGGTATCTGTCAACTCTGATTTGGGGGGAATGACCTTCCATACTCATTTGTGAACAGGAACACCCAAGTGCTCTCCAGAAGCTGAACTGGTAGAGTTTGGAATTTGTAAATCAGGCCAGGGATTGGTAGATAAATGTTTACTTCCTATGTCATGACTGCTGTCATTTGAAAGCCAAGATATCCAAGAATCTCACCCTAACTGTATGGCTACAGCAGCACCAATGAGTATTGATGATCATGTGTTATAAAATAGCCCTTTAATGTTCACTATTTTTAACACCACATAAAACTTCTCATGTTTATAATCTGTTTGTAATTAGGAATTAGAGAACTTAAAGGCTAAGAACTACTAAGAATGTAACTTTCCATATCACACAATGTTCTGACTTCAGTTCCTCTAAACCACAAGTGAGAAGTTGGAGTAGCTGCTTTTCCAGACCTTTTACCTTGAGCCTTTGAGTCTGTTTGCACCACTTTTGGCACACTAAGTTTTAAGGTTTGTCTGGGACTCAGGGCATCATTATAATATAGGGAGCATGACACTGGAGCTGTGTCATGATTTCCTTCCTCCCACAAACTCTTACAGACCTGATGATTTTTAAAAAAAGGAAAAGTCTGGCTTTCATTGAACCTCAAATGCAAATGCCTGGTAGGTTCTTAATACATATAGTTTAAAAATTGTAGCATCTTTCTCTTTAAAAATGCTGTACAATTTCCATCCCACAATTAAAATATACACGTACTTTCTCTGAGGTATGTATGTGGCTCACCTAATGGATTTTATAGCTTTTAGCACCAGTTTTCCCTTAAAGAGCCCTAGGAGAAAGAGAAGCATTACTTTGTATTCCCATACTGGGTAAAGAGCTGAGAGAGTTGCCAGCCTGGCTGAGATTCAAGCAAGAACATTCACCCAAACAGGAGACCCATCTGCATCTCTGGGATGCAGGCAGAACCCCATCCATGGGCCACCCTCCCTCTGGGCAGCTGGGCAAAGGTGAAGCAGCCTCTGTCTCCTCAGGCTGTGGCCTTGGGCCTGAGCACTCTGCAAACTTGGTGCAACCTGAGCTCACTTGGTTGTACATCAGACTGGAGCAGTGGAGGTGCAAAGCAAATTCCTTTCTGCTAGCATGAATATTGAGAAAAACAGTTTCATAACACAGCAGCCAGGGGCAGCCAGAGCTTGGCTCCAAGTATTTTTCCTTTTTTTTTTTTTTTTTTTTTTTTTTTTTCCCACTGAAATGAAAACCCAGTATCTTTGAGTATATAGAGGGGTTATGAACATGAATAGTGAATCATAAGCTTGTTCTTTTAATTACTGTTGCATACTTAGAACCTATTCATGTCTTCAAAAGCCTCAAAGGACCAAATGAAATAGTGATACATTGAGTTCAGCCTATGCAAACTTATTTACAGGAAGATGGTTAAAGCATCATTTAAAAGGAAAAGAAAAGAGTGTAACTGCAACTGTTTCTTTCAGGTAGAAACTGAAATCATTCTTAAACATACCAGGTGCAGAGCACAACACAGTAGCCATGAATGACATTGCACAGAAAACCGAGGTATGTATCAATTTTAAAATAATCAAAGTAATGTAGTAATTTAGAACTGATGCTTGCTAAAGGACTAATTACAAAACCCAAACAATTATATGAGAAACTGGCTGGTTTTGCTTTTATTTTAAGACAATGGAAGGGCATTTAAAAGTAGATTAAGAAAAGTATCTGACTTGATGGAATCTGTGAAATATGTTCTTACTGTTATTAAAAAAATATGAAGGACAAAGGCAAAATGAAGGGAACAAAATATGAAGAAACTTTAACCATCGGGGGGAAAGTCAGGGCAATATTTACATCTAATTCTAAAATGTAAATATCAGGCTACTTAAAATACTTCGTTTTCTACATACGGTCACTGAACAAGAGGAACAAAAACTATTGGCTTAGGTGGGAAATATGAAATATGGGATGGTTTCAGCCAGTTGTCTCAGCATTACTGTACTGAGAGCATTTCTGTAGTACTTACAATAAAAAGAGAAAACTTGAGGGCAGTTGTGAGAAGCAGGAACTTCTCTTACTGTTTGGACACATAGAGTAAGTGTTGGCAAAGCAGTGTCCCAGTACCTGTACCAGTATCAGAGTCCTGCAAGTCCAGTGACTATGACACTTTGTAACACAAAATCAGTGGGCTTTCGAGTTTCTCTAAATATTAAAAAAATAACTACATAACATACTGAAAGTTTTACATTAACAAATTATACTATTTATTTTAAAACCATGTATGGCTGTTGAAATGTTGCAGAAGAAAACATTACAATTACTAAAGTTTAATACAATGCTAAATGTTGGTTTGGATATTATAGTAATTATTAGTCTTGATGAACAAACACAATGGTGCTTCATAGATGATGGCAAGTAGCATGAAGTTCATAATCCCAAATGCACTTCTGTTTTATGTTCCTGCATTCTTTCTTAAACAATCTATCGGCATATTTCTGTCCATCTGTTTCAACTTTCTTTTTCTTATCTTCATTTCTTCTATATCTTCACCAAGATTCTGCTTTCTTCATCTAAACCCGTCCAAAAATCCTATGTGCCCAAGCTTCACAAGGGTGATGTAAAGGATAAATTTGAAGCTATGCAGAAAGCAAGGGAAGAAAGAAATCAAAGGAGATCTAGAGATGAAAAGCAAAGAAGAAAAGAACAATATGTTAGAGAGAGAGAATGGAACAGGAGAAAGCAGGAGGTTATTTTCTTTGCAAATATTTTGTGTTATTTTAATAATCAATATCACATGTGAAAATATTTTCACATTATTTTAAGAAAGTAATGTTGGCTTTTTTTTTTTTAAGTATAAAGGCAGTTTACTTTCTGTGTTTCACCAACCAGATGAAAGAACTGCTGGGATCTGATGAAGACGATGATGCAAAATCATCTAAAATAGAGAAAGGTTACGTTCCAAAGCTCATAGGTAAGAAAATCCCAATTTTAAAGGCCACATAATTCACAAGGTAAGTATTAGATGGCATTGCTGAACTGAGTATTTCATATTCACAGGAACTGTTAAAGGCAAGTTTGCAGAAATGGAGAAGCAAAGGCAAGAAGAGGAAAGAAAAAGAATGGAAGAAGAAAGAAAGCGCAGAATTGAACAGGACATGATTGAGAAAAGAAAAATTCAAAGAGAATTAGCAAAAAAAGCACAGGAGGTATGTTCAGCTGATCACAACAGCCAGGTCATGCTTGTAAACAGAAGAAAAAAAGTTCTGTTTTGAAGAGATATGTTTGACCTTAAGATTTCTGATAGTGGAGATTTACATGGGAGGTGATCACTGGCATGGAAGTGGGAATAATGTTCAGAGAATCTTTGTCTTCACTTATTCATGGTAACAATTTTTTTTTTTAAGCACTAAACTTGAGTTACAGATGAAACCAGGCAGGCACAAACCAGGTAGGAACATGAATTGGGAACAAATTCTGTTGCCATATTCATAGAAAGTTCATAGCATTAACTGAACTAATTTTAAAATGTTCCTTACATTCTACCAACTCTTACTCTAGGCTGTTTTTGCATATACATTAGTGAATACAGTTCAGTGATAGATGAATTAAGGCAAGCCAGAAGAAATAAGAAAATGCTGTCAGCAGTCAAAAATAAGAAGATACTAATGCAGTAAACATCATAAACCACAAAGACTCAGATCATGTTTTATTCCTTTGCCACTCTGTGAATCTTTATGGCATTTATATGTAAACAGACCCAACTTTTATTGATGCCAATAAAGCAAATGTTGTGTTTTGTAGAATTTTCAATGCTGCAAATAATGCAGTGAGAGTCAACATCTAAATGACAGACTAGAACAATAAGAAAACTTTACTTAACCAAGAGATAGTTGTAAGTTATACTTAATTTAGGTTTGGTTTTGTTGTAAGCAAAAAACCAGTGCTGGAGGATCAGTTCTCAACAAGGACTCAGACAGTTTCTACCAAGACTTCTAATGTTGCTAAAACTGGACTTTTAACTGTAAATGTATCTAGCATATATTTCATCTACTCTGAAGTGCAGAAGTACCTGCCATGCAGAATTTTAGAAAGTATGTTCATTTTAGACAGTAATGTATAAAGTCTCCATATGAAATAATCAATGAGCTTGCTTTAGCTTTTTTCTTTTTATACAATTCTGGAATTCTTGAATGAAGAAAGGACATCTAAGGTACTCTTCTCAGTTCATCACTAAAGTGTTAAGCATGCTTTGGCATAGTTTCTGTATCTTGTTTATGTGTCATGTTTTCTCTTCCTCAACAACATAATCTATCTCAAGTATTCAAACAAAGGTTCATCTCTGTGAATTTAAGTGCTACGTCTGTATCACTGATACAAAAATAATTTCCAGTTCTATGTTTGCAAATCTAAGGCAAAGAGCCAAAGTAATGTAATCATATGAAATTCTCATTTAATAGATTGATGACTTTAACAATACGGGAACTGAATCAGCAGCAGAGGTAATCAGATTTTTTTTAAAGAAATGTTCACCTACACTTTTATTCACTTGGTTTTATTATTGTAATTTGGGCTGGGAAATCTTCAAAAAGGGCACACAAATAACTAATTAAATTAAATCAAGATGCTAACAATTTTTTCTGTATATTGAATATATGTCTATACTTGAATTTATTTGAGTTGCAATCCAGTTTGCATTGTGAATACTTTGTTAAAACAATCTAAATGTAAAATATCCAAAGCCACCAGAATGATTTTGGGTATACCAGCAATGATACTTAGTCCTCTCACTTTGGAAAGTATCATCTTTAAAGCTCTTTGCCTTAAACTTGAAATTAAAAGGGGTTTCTATCAATACACAGATATTTAAACACCTTATTCAGATAACTTTTTTTTTTTAATTGACTAATTTACTATATGGGTTTGGATTTTAAGTCTTTCACATAAATTCTTTACTTCAAAAAAGCTAGATCCAAAGGTTCTGTTGTCTTTCATTAACACAGAAAATCATACTCCTACTACAGTTCTGGAAAGACAAAAAAACCTAAAAACCCATTAGTTTTAAGCATTTTAAGCAGTATCCCTGTTAACTATGGTATTTTGTGGACAACCCTGGGTAAAATGTATTTTAGCAAGTAAGTCTTGAAAATAGTTTTGAAGCAGCAACATCCTTCAGTTGCTATATATCAAAAATTTCACCTGTTTTTCTCCAAAACATGAGTATTTATAACAGTGAATACATTAGGAAAGTAGAGGGTTTGCCAGCAGTTATCTTTAAAACACAATTCAGCCTTGATGCTATTAAGATACTATAAGAAAACTCGTGACTGCCTCAGACAGACAGGTTTATTCTTGTTAATACTCAATACAAGTAATTCCTTTTGGAGGCATTGGTGCACAAGGGTTCACTAAGTGTTTCACTAAGTAATGAGTCTGTCTAGAACTTGAGCTTTGTGAAAATATTATAAATATCTTTTTGGACAGGAAGGGGATGACTCACTGCTAGTTACAGTAGTGCCTGTAAAACCCAACAAAACACCTGGGAAGATGAAAATAAACTTTGAGAACACGGGAAAGGAGAAAGCAGAAGAAAAAGAGAGACAGGATGAAGGAATGAAGGAACAAAACCAAGTCCTTAAGGAAACCAAGTGCCTTTCGTTTGTCATGGTAAACCACTCACCTAAAAATACCTAGGAAATAATTATCTATTATTTAAGACATAACTATTTCACTTTTCTTACTCAGGATGAAAGTGAAGACACTAAAACACAAGAGCCTCTGTCTCCTGGTAAGCTGAAGGTAACTTTTGAAGAACTTGAAAGGCAAAGACAGGAAAACCAAAGGCGTCAAGCAGAGGAAGAAGCAAGACAGCGTTTAGAAGAGGAAAAACGTGCCTTTGAGGAGGCCAGACAGAGAATGGTAAAGAGATATTCTGTTCCCCTTGTTGGAGAATTTTCACACAAGAGATGCTTCTACATTCTTTCCTGTAGCTGATTCTTCTTTTTGCTTGTACCTTAGCTATATATTTCAAAAAATGAATGATGATACAACTTTCAGACTCTTAATGCCTTGAAAGTCAGACTTTTTACCTTAGCTCTAACTCAGTAATCACACTGACACCTGCTTCAGACATTCTTTTAGTAAATTCAGGAAAATTGTGTGGCTTAAATTTGCCAGCAATCTTAGCAGGTTTTATATCTACACTTTGGAGTATCTTAAAGTGTAAGTCCTCAAGAAGATAATTGTCTATTTTGTTCTTAAATAGTCCTTCAGATGTTTCAGATAGCATTTTTGGTTAAAACATTCTGTACTAACCCAGAATACTATTTCTTATTCCCATATTCATTTATAAACACAATAGATATATCTATCAATTATAACTTTCCCCTTATGAAGAAAGGAAAAAAGACAGTTCATCTCCCTCATGTGTTGATATAAACAATAATATACTAGAAATTATATGATTAAGCCCTGAACTGTAAAAAATTTAGATCAAAATTCCTGTTTTATATTACTTGTAAAACTTTCTCCACGTGCTTTTATCACAAGCCAGACTTATTCTAGATCAACTACAAACAGGCCTTGCTATAGTTTGTTTTTTAATCACACTAAAGGAATTGTACACTTAGTATTAATGTAAGATCTACAAGAGTGTTTAGTTCTAGATTTCCTCACTTTACTAAACTCAATTTCCAGAAGCATTTCTTAAATTTTGTATTTAAATATCTTTCCCCTGTACAATCGTGGTCATTATGTTAATGACCTGTTAATTCACATACAAAGAAGATAAATGAGAAAAGAGATTTTAACCTTGCATGAAAGCTTTGAAAAGATATTTTATACAATCTGCTATCTTAAATTTAATGAGTACAATTATGGATGGACATTCTTGGACAAACAGTTCAAGACCACTGTGTTGACTGTTATTTCAAAAACATTCAAGAAATTTATACTATCCAAGAAAAAAATAGAGAACCTCCAGAAAGCTGAAACACTGAAATTCCCAACCAGTCCAAATTGAGAAGTTTAAGCAGTTACCCAAATTGTAGTTCACACTTCCACCCTCACCTCCAACAAATCACTTATATTTCTGTACCAATCACCTTCACATTATGTCAATAATGCAATTTTTTTTCTTTGTATTTGGGGGTGGGCAGCAGGGATGAGTGAAGGAGAAGGGGGATGAAAATGAAGGAGAGAGAGCTTCATGAAACCCTAAGTCATCCTAACTGAAGTTTTGTTCTTGTCCCACCCTTATGTATATGCATTTATTAAGCAAATATAAAACATATAACAGATACAAAATATTTTACAAATTCTCTCTTAAAAAAAAGAAAAAAGATAACATGAAGTTTTCTCTGATATCAGTGGCAGTCAAAATTTGAAGTCAAAAGTTTTCTTAAAGGAAGAGTTCAGCAGTTAACTTCAATTCTTTCTTTTTTCCCTATGAATTTAAAATACAAGATTTTTCTACGTCCCTTAACTGGCTGCCCCACATATCAGACCCAGGGCTGCCTGCAGTGTAGAGAAATCTTGAATATTAATACTCAATACTCTGAGTTCCCAGTTGATTTCCTCCATTAGCAAATAAAGTACCCAGATATCTTCTGAAGATGTTTCGTTCTTTTGTTCTTGACTGCAGTTTGCAAACCACAGGCTTCTCTGAGCAGATAAATGTTCACTGGAGACAAGCAGTAGTGAAGAGGTCAGAGTATCTCAATTTCCCTTTTTCAGTGGTGGTTAAATGCCTAGAAAGAAAAGAAAAAAAAAATCACAGTCTGGAGTAAAAGCAAAATGTTACTTGATTTAGTTTTGCTTTAAAATTATACAGCACTTTTTAACTGGTAAGTGTATTGGTGAAAACAATTTAGATGCAAACAGAAAGATTTGATGGTATAAAAATCTATGAAACTGATGTAAAGAAAGTTTAACAGAATGATTTCCAGTAAAGGATCCAATCCTGAGACCATAAAAGATGTACTTAATTGTTCAGCCTTTCTCTGATAATACATTGCTCTCTGGAACTGCACACTCAACAAATTTTTAAAAATTACAGAAGTTATATATAGGATACTGAAGTACATTTATTTTCTCCCTCCTCTGGCCAAAACCAAGACTAAAATGTTTCTTACAGGAACAAACTCTTCCTACATACCCCTCCCCCAGGACTAGAAAGCATTTATAGAAGATGAGAAAGGAAGAAATAGAGTATTTATTTAACCTAAAGAATATTTTTTTGTTTGGGTAAGTCCTTTCTATTTTTCCTCTCCCTCTTCTCTGAAGATAAATGAAGGTGGTGATGAAGAATCTGAAAATTCTCTTAAAGAATTTCGCCCTGGTAAACTCAGACTCAGTTTTGAGGAAATAGAAAGACAGAGGAGAGAAGAGGAAAAGAGGAAAGCAGAAGAAGAGGCAAGACGACGCATAGAAGAGGAGAAAAGGGCATTTGCTGAAGCAAGGAGAAACATGGTATGGCATTTTTGTTCAGTATATAGTTTATTTTTTACCTTTCTCTCCAAGATAAACTAGAAAGCAGTTCTGGGAAAAAACTTTAAATACAGTTAGGAATGCATGCTTCAGCTCCTTCATTTATTACTTCACCCCAGTATTTATTAGAAGGTAGGGGGGTAAACTAATTGATTTTAACCAAAAATCTTCCCAGAAGAATCCCTCCTCACAGCAAGCCTGCAAAGGATTTAAAATAATTTAATCATAACCAGACATTGCATCCAGTGGGTATTATTATGCTAGATGCAACAAACGTGGAAAGCAAAATATTTTCACAAGGTGGGCATGTAGGGTTTTTTTGAGAGGAACAGCAATTCCTTCTGCTTTTCCAAGTTTTTCTCCCTAGCTTTACAGGTTCTCCACCAATCAGCTCTTATTAGCTAAAGCATCATTACCGGTATACTAAGGCACAGCTCATTGAAAGTACAAATTGTATAGTCATCTGTGGCCATTTAGGAAGGAAAAATTAAGTAGGCTGAACTCAGCTATTGATGTTTTTCACTGGTTTACCTGGCTCCCTCATGTCTTGCTCAGAGAAACAAAAAAGTTACTTATGGCATTCACCATTAAAATTATCCATAATATAGAATTTCCTCAGAAATAAATCAAGATTCCTGTGATATGAAATGACTTATGAAATTTAAGATTATATTGAAGACAACTTTTCAGGGGCCTACGTTGTCCATACTGACACTGCCTGAATGCAGAGAAAGATGTCTGATTTCAGAGGGTGGCAACAACATTGTTTATAAAAAAATAATTAGTCTGGAGCTTTTCACTGTATTCCTCATGCTTATTCCAACAACTCCCAAGTTTCAGCGGGCATTTGTGTATAAGCCAGTTACTTATCAGGGGGTGTCAGGAAGTACAGTATTCAGCTACATGACTACCAACTAAAGCTAAGTATTGTTTGTTTCAAAAGGCAAGACATCCCTTACAGAACTGTGGAATGACCTGCCCAGCTGGCAGTGTCTTCCTGTATTCCCCCCTGTGGTTTTATTGGGAAAGACCAATTGCACACCTAACAACATTTTCTTCATCATTAAAAGCGATGCTTATGAGACAAATTAAAGCTTTGTATGACTACCAATCTTGTTAGCACTGCTCCCTCTGTCTGCAAATTGGGCCAGAGACAAGACCTCTATGCTGAAAGCCTACCAAGAGAAACTGCAGTGTACATTTGTATTGGATATTTTGTTGATAAGCAACTATGGAAAACTTTGTCTGCCTCTGCCTCCAGAGAAAACAGAAGCTAAAGCTACTCCTTGGAACATAAAAGATAAGCCTGTGCTTTCCTTACTTGCCACAGCTACCCAATGTAGCAGCAATGCAGATGTGCTTTAAACATTTTAAGAACATATTAGTCATCTCTTTCTGCAGCAGTAAAGCCTCATGCTGAGTTTTTATGTAAGCATTTAAATTAGGCAGTTATTTTAGAATATTTTTAATGTTTATTAATTTTAATCTACTTCCCAAAGTATATACACACACTGAACTATCAACATTGCTGCTAGGAAACACAAACACCACCTCCTTTTGGAAGGATCTCTATTTACTTGTGCTACATTTGTAATTCCATGCTTCCCACCATCAAGATGATCACTTTCAGACTGAAGCACTCATTTTTTCATCCCTTTCAGCCTCTTTGCATTAGAGACTGGATAAAGAACCTGTCTTAGATTGAGTAAAAAAGCATTCTACTTTTTATCAGTCACTGCTTGCTCATTGACAAGTGGCTGCCTGTGCTACAGACTGTGGTTATTACAGGACAGTTTCCCAGCACTGTTTGTACCCACTTTGCAGAAAAAGAAGTATGGTCTCATTTCACAAAATATGGTTACTGAATATAACCACAAGGGTTTTGTGCATCATTGAATCCAGCTCAAATTTTAGTGTTTTGTTTGTTTGTTTGTTTTTGGGTTTTTTTGGTGCTTTTGTTTGTTTTGTTTGTTTAACAAGGAATAGAAGTCTTTCTGTAACTTGTTGATTTAAAAATACAGAGCAGCCTGCTGCTAGCATTTGCTCAGCTTTTTACCCTTCATACATACAGGTGTTGGTAAGTTTTGAATGAATACTTCAGTTCATTCAGTTCTCTTCTCAAAGTTATAGCATATGAGCTAATGAATCATCAGCAAGAGACTCACATTTCTTTGCTAATTTAGCTGTGATTAGCCTCTGAAAAAAACTATGTGGCTATGCATTGTTTTCATTAAAGGAAACAGTCTGAAGTTTTGTTTTTTGACTCTACTTCTCCATAACAATTTCAACAAATATGCTCATACCATGCAAAGCGAATGAAGCATGGAAGGAATGGCAAGGCTGAAGTCCAACTGCAAGCTTACACAGAGGGAAAATCTGAAGGAAATCTATTGTGAATAACACTATTTGAGTGGGATGGGACAGGAAAATATTGAAAGAGCTGTGAATAATAAAAAGGATATTGACAGAGTACAGAAAGATGGCATGAACAGCAGTGAAAGGTGTGAGTTACAATGGCAGTAAGGAGCGAAAAAGAGGAAAGGGAGTGACACAAATAATCTTTTAAAAGAAAAATGTTCATTTTCTGTTTCTTGAGAGCTAGTGGAAACACTTTCTCAAATTAAAAGTTTGCTCCTATAATTCTTCCTAGCATTTGTCTGATTACTACTGTTGGGAATGCCTACAATTAAAGCCACAGTGGGCTCTTCAGTTAAAGCCACATGGCTTTTCAAACATGCACTCACTAAACAGTGCCTAAACCCACAGCACCACACACCTCTAGATCAGTATCTGACCTTGTCACGTGCTTTTATCTATAGACAACATTCCTGTTGGGACAATCTCTGTTAATGAGTTTCCATAGTTAGATGCACAAACATACATTTCTATAGGTTCCGTCAAGAAGTCATTTAAAATCTTACTAACTTGTGTCATGCTACCTGGCCATCTTGCAGCATATAGCTTCATAATTTAGTAATGCTTTTTTTCAACAAATTCAGTCTGATAGAATATTTGTTGTTATACTTCCTGCTTTTGGCCTCTCCTGGGTCCTTCTTATGAATTCATCTACAAAATAAGCAAACTGGTCAAAAATGACCATCAAAGCCCAGCCTTACTCTGAAGCCCAAGAAAAGGACAGGCAAAGGAGGAAACTCTTCCTGCTGGGTTGAACAAAGGAATGAACTGGCAACAAAACTGAGTACAATCAATTTGTGCACAAGAAGCTTCTTGTAGAAAATTCTGTTCAATTTTCCTTACTGGGAATACTGATACTGCTTAAGAATTAGAATATAATTCAGTTTGCTTAGAAAAAAGATTACAGATACACACACTTCAGTGTTAAGGACAAGGACATTTAAACACAAGCACTTTACCTAACAATAGTATGTGAAGTAAACAGGAATAGATTGTTTCAGGTCTTAAAGCCACATTTAGAGGACATCCTCTTCATCAAAAAAGATCCACCTCATTGCAAAAAAGACCTTCATCTTTCTTACACAAGTTTATCAGTAATAAAGAAGTAAAATACAACACCCCCTTGAACACATTTCCTCCTAAAATGTTAGAGGAATACCCGCATTGCATCTCACTATACTCTGGCAGATGTGGCAAAATACTTGGTTATGTAATAGAAGTGTCTGAGCAACACTGGGATTTTATCACAGGTGCCTTCAGGATGAATCACTAATGCTCCTTATTTCCAGCAGGTGCTGGATGATGAATCTCCAGAAATGTTTAAAACAGTTTCTCAAGAATCTCTCATACCTGGTAAACTGGAAATTAATTTTGAGGAGTTGCTGAGACAAAAAATGGAAGAAGAAAAAAGACGCACAGAAGAAGAGCGTAGGCAAAAGCTGGAAATGGAAAAGCAAGAATTTCAGCAGCTGAGACAAGAAATGGGAGAGGTTTGTATATAAAAAGATATCCTAAGCCTGTCTTGAATAAAGATATGATAAATTCAGTTAGTTACTAAAATCTGTAACAATGTATGCAATCAAGTTTTTTAAAATCAATCTGCCAGAAAAATCCCTTTTTACTCTTAAAGTGAAAACACAATTTCAAATCTGCAATTTTATTTTGGTCGCTTCTGAAAATCTAGTTTTACAAAAACAATTATGTATTATTTATGATACTGGGAAAACAGAAACATCCAGTTCCCAAAAGAATATGAAAAAGTGAAAATAGGAAAGAGCAAAATTCTTGCTTTTCCTCAAGGGAATGCTGTATTAACCAATTAGGAAAGAATTACAGTGGCCTCAACTTATTTCTGGTCTGTGTGTCAAAGGTTTGAAAACTGTCACTTTTGATAATAAAAACAATGTATAAACCAAATGACCGTATTAATGAACTTAACATATCTATTAGGTTTGGTTGTGGGCAGTAATTCTTCATTATTATTCCCTATTCTATGTTAGAATATTATGTTTATTTACTTACTTATTTTCTTGTTAAGCAAAGCTAGAGTAATAAGGGCTCTAGATGGCAAACTTCAAGTAAAATTTGTATTGCATCCTGAGGAAGAAGGGAGAGCTAGAGACATCCAACTAAAATCCAGGTACACCTTCACTGTCAGTCAGAGGTCGCAAGAGGCAAGTGTACAGCTTCAGACAGACTGACCACAGCATCTAGAACTGGCATTTCTTTTCAAGAAGAAAAGAAAACTCATTTGCTTTCTACTGAATTGAAAAAAAAAGTAATGATTCTCTGTTTAGCAAAGTAACTGTTTTTACAAAATTACTTTGTATCATATTGCAAGTAAGTCAGAGAGGTAAATTGTGGGTCCAAGATAACCAAGTTTTTTGTACTGTTTTTTGTATCAGACACAAGTTTTTGTGTCTGATTTTCTAAGTCTATAAAGAGTGGCTTGTTGGCAGCAACCCTTATGTAAAATTACTTTCAAGCAAAATAATCCTAAGAATACATAAGGAAAACAAAAAGCTTAAAGGGAAAAGGTCTCTTGTGCTAGTTGCAAGTAACTAAGAGAACTGTTCAAGTGTATTATACCTATTTGTGAGAACAAGTAGTAAAAATAACTATAGTATTTTCCATCTCACATATTCTGCAATTTCTGAACAGCTGGAAGAAGAATGTGAAACATTTGAGCTAAGCAAAGAATATGAAGAATTAATCAAGCTAAAAAGAAGTGGCTCTATTCAGGCAAAGAACTTAAAAAGCAAGTTTGAAAAAATAGGACAACTGTCTCAAGAAGAAATACAGAAGAAGATTGAAGAAGAGAGAGCCAAGAGAAGAGCAATGGATGAAGAAATAAGAGAGAGGGAAGCTGAAAAATTTCAAGAGGTAAGTTTTCAGGAGGCACTCTGTAATGTTAATGATACACTTAACTAGGACACTAATGATCCGAGAGTTGACAGGGCTGCTTCTTCCACCTGTTTGCTGTATTTCCAAAATTATTTTTCCCTTCCTTCCTGCTCCTTTTCTGGATGCATGAGAAAGTCTCACCTCAGCATCCTAAAGGAAGAAGCACCAGTTTATCATCAGTTGTCTGCTCAAGCAGATCCCTGCTTTTCAGCTCAAAATCCCCAATTCAGCATCTTTACAACCCAAAACCTGCAAGCCTGCAGGTTTGAAACATGCTTATTTAAGAATTACTCTATTAATCATCACATTAATTGCTTCTCCTTCTCAACTCTAATCTTCATTGTATGAACTAAAAAAAACACCAAAATGAAACAAAACCAGAGAATACTGTTTGAAGATCAAGTCTTTTTGTAAATCTTATTTCTCAGGGTAGAACAGAAAAGGATGCCAGCTTCTCTATGCTTCAGACTAGACCCTCTCACATTTTTTCAGAGAACAAAAACACCAAATGAAGCTACCTGTTCCAACAGATAAATCAATCCTATGCTCTGACCCAAAACAGCAATGTGAGCTTTCAGCATACAATCACGTGGCAGTGCAGGAAACAACAGGAGTAAGCCTTAATTGAGCTTTATTCTGAGGTTCCATCTGTAGTAGTCAGTTACCTTCAGTATCAGCTCAAAGCTGGGTTTTAGTTTTTAATTTAGTGACTGACACTATAATTATGTTTCTGTAAGGTCAATCTGTGTTAGGTGTGAAGCAACTGTAACACTGTGGCATGAAAATCAAGTCGCTAAGGATTTACCATTGCCACAAGGCAGCATTCAGCTTGTATACAAAAAGAAAGCTTTAGGAGTGTCTTTCTATCATGCTTGAAACCACTTTTACAAGTATTCTGCCCTATCTCCAAGATAAATTATTACAAGACTTGATCTTAAAGTTAGTTTTAAACAAACCTCTGACAAAAACAAGACTTTGGGTGGCTTTGCTCAGTTAAGAACAAGTACTGGTCACCAAGTTAATTTTATTAACATACACATTTATAAGGTAATAATTGGGTCCTATTTATTCCCTCAAGGATGATGAGGTAGATGTGAGACCAGCCAAGAAATCTGAGGCTCCATTTACTCACAAAGTAAACATGAAGGCTCGTTTTGAGCAAATGGCCAGAGCCAGGGAAGAAGAAGAGCAGAGGAGAATTGAGGAACAGAAATTACTACGGATGCAGTTTGAACAAAAAGAAATTGATGCAGCATTACAGAAGGTACAAAGTATCTTTTCTTCAGTCCTAAGTGTCTCTTATCTTAGCATCTGATTACCACTGATGGCAACACTGCCAGAGGTATGAAAGGAACATTGTGTTTAATAGCTGCTGTGATTTACTGCAATAATGTAAAATTGCTTATGGTGTTCTCACATGTTCTTCAAGAGTATGAGATACCACTAAGAAATCCTTTGAATAGCCTGAAAATTCAATCTCATTCATGTTTGTATTTTACCCCAAGATTCCAGTCTCATTAAAATCCATTGTTCTGTCCCATACCCAGATTCAGTGCAGTTATCTAGTAAGGACAGGTGTGGCATTTCCCCTTCTCAGAAATGTGGTAACTTTTCTGTAAACAATCACAGATCTCTAGCAATCATACTGCTATTGCCAATTGAAATGTTCTAAATTGACTTATTTTTAAACAGAAAAGGGAGGAGGAAGAAGAAGAAGAGGGAAGCATTATTAATGGCTCTACTTGTGAAGATGAGGATGATCAAGCTCGATCTGGAGCTCCCTGGTTCAAGAAATCACTGAAAAACACATCAGTTGTAGATGGCGAGCCCGTGAGATTTACAGTTAAAATTACTGGAGAACCAAAGCCTGAAGTTACATGGTGGTTTGAAGGAGAACTCTTGCAGGACTCTGAGGACTATCAATATATTGAAAGAGGAGAAACCTACTGCCTTTACTTGCCAGAAACCTTCCCAGAAGATGAAGGGGAATATATGTGTAAAGCAGTGAACAACAGAGGCACATCTGCTAGCACGTGTATTCTCACCATTGAAAGTAAGAGTTAGCATTTTCATCCCTTTAATTCTCAAATATTCTTCTGGCATCTTTTCTATTGCAAAACTCTAATTATCTCTTTCTCTTAACTCTGTTTTCTAGCTGATGACTACTAATGTTCTACTTTAGCTGGAATCTTTCTTCCCCTCAAAACTTTCTTACTGCATCATCTCTTTCTCTGATGGGGCCAACTAAAGAATGCAAGGATATCCATTTGTCATTCCTGCACCACATAACAACAACCTTCAGATTGTGAGAGTGTCAAGGTTCCTTGCTCAATACAAATAAAAAAATGATTATTAAAGGTGAAAAAAGAAGGAATCAATATATGAAACATCACCTAAGGGAAAAAGCTGAATTAGACCAGTGCTCCCACATTTGAAGACAAAGTGTTGTGTACTAATATACAGCTATATACACAATTTGGAAACTTGTGTAGTAGTGTACATCTATTGGAATATTTTGCATGAACACTGAGTATTTAAGCTGTTTTGCTTTATCCCAGAGGTAAAAGGAAATACTTATTGATGATTTAAAAAAAACCAAAAACAGTGTACTATTTTTAAAGAATAAAAGATTACATAACTGCTCACTTTGGTTGTTTTGTTTTAAAGAGCATTTGTTATTTTGTTTTAAAATGGGTGTGCATATAAACTGTTATGCTCTTATCAACATTTGGTAATTCAAAAGTAAAAAACTCAGCAAGGCTTAGTCCCAAGATGTGCTTGTAAAAGTTTTAGGGTTTTTCAATGCTTAAATGATACAATAACAATCGGTGACAAAATGTGAGGCTATCATGGCTCAGTTGGTAGGAAGGAAGCTTTAAGAAAACCATGTTCAGAGAGTAAGTGCTTTCTCAGTCTTTGTTCTCAATTGAATAAATCTACTGCTGCCATCTCTCAACACTGTCTTTTAAGGCTACTGTACTGTATTTTTCTCTAAGACCTCCTGATATCAACACTGATGTCACTGTGCAACACCATCTGAATTGTACAGCTTAAGTCACATTTTCAGTTAAAGAACATGTGTATAAGCCTTCACATAAAGACAAGCTGCAGGACATTAGATTTCTGCAGCCATTGCAAAAATTTTTGAATCTGCTGACTGCTGGTTCTACTGTTACCTTTTGGAAGTCACAGCTATAACTTAAAATAGTTACAAATGAAGAAACATCTTGAAAAAATGGTAATAAACTGCATGGTTTTGAATAAGTGTTTATCCTAATAGCCATTTAAATACATTTTACTTCACTTCACGTCGGTGATGTTCATTCACACAAGTATTAGTTGATGCAGCATCTTTCCTGTGAAACTGTTATTTCAAACTAGCAAAGGCAGGGATAGGAGCATAAAAAAGACAAAAACATTGCTATTATTAACCATCAGTTTACATTTATTGAGAAAAACCATACAAAAACATTATACAGTTAACGTGTACCCAGATTACATACAATGTCAATGCAAGCTCAAAACCACATTTTTGTAAAGCATTCAATTTACCTCAAGTCCAAGCTGCATCTCCCTAAGACACTGTTCCCATCACAGTTGCCTTTTAAAGCCAATCTTCTTTTTACACACGGGTAGTTTCTGCAGAGAACACTTTTCTCAGGACGAAAAGGCATTTCACATGCACGCAAGAGAAATATTGTGCATACATAAGAGTTTTATAAGCTATTACTAGGGAAGAGGGAATCCTGTCAACTGTATGCTTTCTGAAAAGCCCAGTCCTCCCTTCCTCCCCCCACTTTCAGAAAAATGCAAAATAAAAAGCTTTTAGCATGCAATGAAAAACTCTAGAAAATTACTCTGGAGAACAACAGGGGAGAAATAGTTTCTATCATCCTATGAAATACCACTAGTAAAAAGATGGAAGTATTTCAAGACAGGCTGTGCAAGTGAATAATGTTTCTGTCTGCCTGGACGACTTAAAACAGATGATTTATGATCACACTGATCTGAAGATTATCCACCTGACATTTTATTTCATATCCTATTAAAATACAGGCTGCAGAAAGTGATATGAAAATGCTTTTCCTACTTTGAATATTATGCTTTTTAAACTTTTTGTACTCATTCACATTGTACTTAAATGGTGGGACTGACGAAGCAGGGAGAGAGAAGAGCAGGAAACATGTAATGACAAGTTTGGACAAGTTCATTAAATTTCTAAGGAAGTCCAGTTACCTTTTAGGATCAGGATAGTTCCAATAATCTATTTTCTATTCTCTTTAGAACTATGAGTTTGGGGACAGAGTTGAAGAAGAAACACTATCCTTCTTAGCACAAAACACCATGCCTAATAAGCCCAGCAGTGAGAAAGCTGGAAGTACACCTCAGATGCTACATACAAGAACATCTCATCTTCCACACACTAGCAACATTCCAATAAACTGGCTTTGTCTTCTCTACCTCCTTCCACTGGCTGAACTTATAATTCAAAGACTGTTATGATATTTTAGCAACAACAGTTGAGGAAAAAAGTATTATGTAAAAGGTAGTGAACAAATAACTCACCCCAACACTAAATTCACAGTATCAAAATTCAAATGGTACACACATCTAACCTTTCTCACATCAAAAATGAAGTTACATATTAAACTACAGCTGAAATATTAAGTAGCTTGAGAAACTGAAGCACAACTATTAATTTAGTTAAAAAATTCAATATATCTAACCTTGGCTGTTTAGGAGAATATAAGTTAAAGTAGATGGTTTATATCATTAAATCACAGTTTAAAAAACTTAACAGATTATGGAACATTTATGGTCAAACAATATTAATACTTCAAAGAATGAAAAGTGATCAAAACAAAAATCATACCCTACACCATTATGTATGGGATACATTTCAAATCTGTTATGTTTTTGCCAATTTTACCTTCTACATGGAGCCCTTCTACGGTCCATGCTCATCGGCTCACCAATGGCATACACTCAAAGGATTCCTCCTTACTGGTAGTAACTATCTCAGGACCTGATTCTATGAGCTATGATTTGGTGCTTGCAGCATCTTCAGCACTGTGTGTGAAAATGAAGGCAGTATTTTTGAATATTTTTCTTTGATGTACAGATAAACAGGACTTTTTCTTGAAAGAGGAGCAGCACATTTTAGAAACAGAGTAATCAACAAAAAAACCCCAAACAGATGCTGCTTTACTTTAAGCTAAAACAAAAACCAGAAACAAAAATCTATACCAGACCACCTGTAAGACATACAAACATTTTAAACTATCAAAATATACAGCAATTCAGTTTAAGTATCAAGAAATAGGATACACTGACTGCTATATAAAATATTACTTGCTGTACTGTTAACATTTAATCTGTGCACATGCTTTTTCAGTTAAAACATACTCATCTCTGAAACTGCAGAATGTTTTCCTACCATGTCAAGTATGAATAAACAAACTAAGTTATCTAACAATTCCACTAACACACTGTAACTGTAAGACAAGTTATCAAGTTCAGTGATAACAACAAGTCATATTTTCAATATTTAGGTTTTAAGGGTTTAAGTAGGAACAGTGCCCTATTATAAAAAAACATTTGTGAAGGCTGTTGACCTTTCTAACCAAAGTAATTCCTGCATATTTTAATGGTTTTGATTCTTTAATTGCAACAATTAACTATTTGAGGAAAAACGAACAAAAATTACTTATTCTGATTAAGTTGAATTACTGCAATCTACTCATCTTTTCTAAAAAAAGCAACCAAAACAGTGAAACCCAGAACAAATTAAAAAACCCCAAAAAATCCCCAACATATTTACCTAGAAATATAAACAGTTGTTTAAAAGACTTTCCACTGAAATGGAACCGTGAGTAACAATGCATTTGGGGAGGCAGCAGATTGCTTTTCAATACACAACCACAAAGATCTCACAGGGACAACATTAATGTACTGAAATATATTGATTTATATACTTCCTTAGGTTGTGCTTACCTGTTGCTTTTTTGCAGCAGAACCTAAGGTGGAAGGTCTGGGAAGGCACTGTGAAGTATAAATAATTGCACTGTTTGCAATTAATAAAGATTTTATACCTTAAATGAATCAAAATCAACAGCCTCCATTTTGTGAATGATAAAAGAATCCAGTGAATTTAATTTTTCTCAGTTTAGTATATATGCACCATTCTATAAGGTTAGCTACAAAATACCATGCAAAATATATGAACTATTAAACTTCATACCCTACACTAAGATAGCAAATTCTGTCCTAGCCTTTTTTCAAGCTACTAAAATAATTCCTAAATTGAAAAGGGATAAAAATAATTCCTTCTATTTCTACAGCACAGTACATACATTGCTGATTACCTGAATAATCTACTTAAATTTCAAAGCCTTAACTTTTACTTCTCTGTGCAGCCACCCTAAAAAAATTTATTCTCAAAGCAACAATATGGTGATCCAAAAGATAAAGCAAGTAACAGTTACAGAATTATTCAAAACATACCTACATCACTACAGATCTGCAAACTATCTGAAGACAAAGTCAACTTCTGTCTAGCAAGTGGTTCCAAAAACTTCAATGTTATGACATGCATACTTAAAAAACTGAGTGATACAGCTGTCTCAGGAGCACTAATGAAAAAAACTATTACTCAGAAACAGAAACATGATTTTCTTTAACTATTGCTAAACGTTTCAGGAATACTTACCCACAAAGCTCATATTATGTGTATATGTATAGATATGCAAACCTATGTTTCTGAATTAAGAAGCAATTAAGATTTCCTAAGAAACCAGCACTGTATTCCAACATAATAGTCACACAAGTATGGCATTTTCATTATGTGGAACATTGACAAAAAGATACTGTTGCAGTTCATCAATTTGTCATTCTGATGTACTTACAGTGCAATGCTCCTTGAAGGAACAATCAAGGATGATACACAGCACAGTCCTCCTCACCCCTACAGAGCTAGTTCTATACTGGCTGGATCAAACCTGCACTTCAACAGACAATGGCAAGACAGACTGTATTGCATGTAGTCTAATATATGCAAAGAGCCAATAAATATGCAAAGAGCAAACACAGGATTTCAAGAGAATCAGATTTTTAGTATGAGCATTAGATCAATAAGAAGTTTCAAGTATATATAAAAAAATAATCAATTGATTCAAATACTTGACTATTTACAAAACCAGGAGTTATCTGCTCTGCAGGAAGTTCTCAACCACTCCTCACCACTCAAACAAAACAGCTTTAAGGACAGATGCATTTGTTTTATAACTACTATGCATACCACATTGACTTTTCTACACTACATTTTGAAGTGGACTACTTTAAACTGAAGGCTTAAGAACAACACACTTAAAATAAGATTTTATAACTAGTCTGAAAAATCCATAACATAGTTATGCAGGAACAGCTCTGAAGTATTCCATTAAGAACAAAATTATCTGTTATAGCAGCTGCACAGGTCTGAAACAGTGGTCATGTATAAAAGGAAATGTCACTGTTAATGCAATGGAAGTATGCCAAAAGATCACCTTCTTAAACACATGCAGTTTTAATCAAATAGGAAGAAAATTAAAGTATCAAGATTACTGGTGCTAGGCAGCAAAATACAATGAATGAAAGAGATCCTCCATCTACAACTATTCTGCAAGAGGGGAAAAACATGCTAACGGCAAGTTTTTAACTCAACAAGGTTTCATGGGGGAAAAAAATCTCATTTGTGTACAGGTACCTTGATTCAGCGTTGCATATCAATCCTATAATTCTTTATATGCCCACATATCCAACTTACCGACACAGGAGGTTTCATATTATTTATTGTAAAGCACAAAACAGGCATTTTAAAAGTGATAAAGTATACATTGAAAAAGTACATTTATATCACAAAGCATTGACCACATAATTGCAAATACATTTGCTGGAATGTGTACATCTACACTAATACTAAAAACAAACCATTTTTCATTTCTACACAGAAATATTACCTCCTATCAGTAGTGATAGATATTTTGTACATTTTCAAAAACACTATTTTTTTTTAACCAAACAAAATTAAGATCTTCATCAAGGCGTCTGCATCCATACATTTAACAAAGGTTTTTTCCCCCACACAATGAAGCAAATACTGTATTGTCCACTTCTTATTATTGGCCCTGTGCAGAAGAGATACATAAGAGATACACAAAAAGTTAAAGAAAATCCTTTAAATTGAGCTAACTCAGGAGTGAAGCCTTTAAGAAAGAAAAATTGGTTAATGTAAATGGTGGTGGCTTCTTGCATGGTTTTCAAAACCCTGGGAGGAGAAAGTTTTTCTTTAAAAAAAAAACCAACAAAAACAACAACAACAAAAAAACAAAAAACCATAATTACCGAACATATGGATAGATACAGAACTCAAGTTGTCAGGTAAACAAAGTCGTCTATTTATTATTCGGAGAGTTATTTTGCTAGAAAAAAAGATGCATACTCCAAAGGTAACAAAGCAGGAGACATGCAAAAAGGTATCTATAACCACTGAAACAGAAGCCAGCCAAAAAACCCCATTAAAATTTCATACCTGCGGTGCTGGAGGATGCTGTGGCATTCCCTGTGGACTTGTCTGGGCGTAATATGCTGCCTGCTGCCTGTAGTACTCAGCCCACGCTGCACTGTAATCTGGCTGACCACCCGGAGGAGCCCCAGCAGGGGCAGGAACTGCTTGACCTACAAGTAATTAAAATTGTATAGCTCTGTATATATGGAAAAAAAAATAATTCAAAAATAAACTGCCTATCTTCTTCCTCAGGTTTTGAATAATCTTGTGGGGGTTTTTTGTTTGGTGGTTTTTTGTTTTTTGTTTTTTTTTTTTTTAACTTAACCACTCATCCTATTATTTTAATATAATGATTCCCATGTAAAGCAAAATTGGGGAAGTATAGGGACACTTTTTTCCAGCTCTTGAATAACATTCCAGAGCAAAAGCCTTTAAAGCCTGCTGACCTAAACAACCAGTTATATTTAAATTAAAAATACAAGTCAACAGGCAAGAATAATTTTTATAATCTGCCTGGACCAACTTTCTCTTGTTGTACAGACTGCATTAATGAATACACCAGATGCCAATTCATTCATAACTCCTTATTCTGGTCTACTTAATGCAACTAACTGCCAGGTCATTGCAGATAACATTTTTCAAAAAGAACATTAATTTTTTGTAAACATTTACTCCACCACAGCATATAGGCCTGAAAATTCTCTTTCCAACCTTTGCTTAAATTCCAGTCCTCTAGAAATAACAAACAGCATGTGCACACATGCATGTACACACACATGCTCTCTCATTGTGCAGCTAAGAACTACCAGGACTTCCAACAAAATCCACTTGCAGCTTAAAAACTCTAAAAATCTAAGACTAATCCACATGGACCCTTTAGTGTACGGAAGAAACAAAAAGTCAACTTTTAGGCCCTTTATTCCAAGAAGGGTTCATCACAGTCATTTTATTACCTTTTCCCCTTATTTCAGAAACATCAAAAACACACACTTGAAATCACTGATTTTGTCACTATTTTATCTAAAAGGTGCTTTTCCAGTTACCACTTCAGAATGTACATGACTATAAGCAGAACAACACTCTCCATGCTCTATCCAACCATCTGTCCTTACACTTGCATGCATCCAGACAGGAGGGGTTTATAGAGAGCACTTCACTTTAGGTTTCTTGAACTTCCAAGACATAACTATTGCCTACTGTGACATGCTATTTTTTTGTCATCTATATGCTTAAAAGTTTATTTTTTCAAATCTAAGATTTACAGTCAGAATTAGGGTACTACACTCTTTTCTAGGACTCTAGAAATAAAAAATCTACCACATACAATCACACTACATCAAATAAATCCAAGCAAAATGCAAACCTCCACCTTGAAAAATTCCACATGTATCTAATCTTCTGTTCAGCTAACAAAAACCAAAAAACAAACAAACAAACAAACAAAAAAGGCAGCTTCCACAAATTTTCCAAAAAAGTTTTTAATCTTACCTGAAACCACGTGACCTTTTATTTAGATAAAAGATCACCAAGTAAACTTTCTGGTGAACACGAGTATCAAGGATTCTAATGAACAGTTTTGTCCAGTGTACCAGACAGAAGGTTGATTTTCTTTGGTTGATTTAAAAATAATTTTACACAGAAAATCCACATAAAAATACTGGCTATCCACACTCTTCTTATAATATGTGCACTCTCCAAATCTTCTCAAAACCACTGAGCAGCAGATGTGAGAATTTGGAAAAGCACTACCCTGAACATCTTCAAAATGCAGTTCCTCCATTTTGCCACCCCCTACACAACTTACACAGTTTTTCCACTTACAGTACAGATAAAACCTCTCCAACAGTTTTTAGGTTACACAGTAAAGTAACCGTTTTCCCAGAAAAGTACTGTCACCCTCATAGGCTTGCCACATGGATTATCAAAGCAGTTTCCGCAGCAGCAAAAATTAAACTAATTTGGCTCAGCAAGCCCCAAGTTTATGTTCAGTTCTCCAGCACAGCTGTTTGTGCTGTAAAAAAATCTGAAAGATTCCTACCTTCCCCCTTTTGCACACACTGACTGGGACAAAAGCATTACAATACTGTAGGAAGAACAAACAGTATCAGCTGTATTTGAAACCTGGACAGGACCTGAACTTCCCAATGTACAGCCTGGCTGCCTCTCAGTTCCTCTACTGATTTTTTTATATTGCTCCTAAGGAGGTGGGGTAAACATGGCCCGTTAGCATTATATTAGCTGTCTAGTGAATTCTCTGCCCTTCAACCTCACTTGGTCTGCTCTTCCTCTTGTCTAAGAGGATCTCCCATATCAAGATTTTCAACATGCAGAAGCAGCAAAACGTTCCTGTGATTTACAGTCAAGTTATAGATGTCCAGACATAAGGAGTTCATGTTCAGGCAAAGACCTCAATTTCAACTAGGAAAAGCAATGGGTATCTCAACTGTCCTTCTGTTTTCCCTCTCAATTGTTGTCTTGTGATTTCTTTTTTTTAATTATGCATTTTAAGAGCAACTCTACATCTTCCAGGGTGGATCTTTTTTTGGTTCACAGTCCTTTTTGGACTTGCTCCTAGAAACTCTATCCCAACACCTTGTAACTACCTATTATTTAATTAAAACAAGTACAAGAGTGGTGGAACTCAGGCTTTGCTTTCCAGAGCCAGCAAATTAGACAGATGGCAGAGCCCATGCCAATCATAGATTTTTCTGACGAATGCAGTTGAAAAGAATCAAGTTTTGCACAGAAGAATGGGAGCTGAACTGTCAGATACAGTAAACTAGTAGTTAAATGAAACAAGAGGAAAACCAGAAAGGTCCATCGTATCTTAAAAATCATGTGTTTGAGAGTTCTGTTGCAATTTTCTTAGTCTGATGCACAATTCTTGAAGTAAATAATTTCAATTATGCTGCTCCAAAAAATAAAAAAAACCAACCCAAAAGTAAAGGTAGCTGAGTCTTGGCAAATCATTTGGGATCCACCTGGAGGAAGGCTGGAATCAAGCATGCTATTTCATCTTAACTCCAAATGCTTCTTTAATATTCCATGAGAAAAATGGATGCAATTGGAAGAGGGGAAAAAAACCCCAAACCTTCCCTCCCACCCCAGCAAAAAATCCAAACTAGATGCTACTGTATGCCTCATCAAACAGCACTTGTATTCATAAGCCTCTTAGTCCTCAGTGTACAAACCTAGCATAACATAAAAGAAAGCTAGTTATGATGCTTTAGTGACCTGGAACACAGAAAGCAAGCTATAAGAGAAAAAAAATCTCTGTAATCTTAAGAGCACCAGGAAACAACTACCAAACAACAAAACCAAGAGCTTCATAAAGGATATGAAAGCTGAACCCCAAAACTCATGATATATTCTAAAAATATTCATACTGAAGTATTTAAAAGGCATTGTTTCCCAGTGATCAACTATAGACATCTCATTAGATAAGAAGAGTTTTTGCAAAGCTAATTACTACAAGTACAAGTAAGTGTCTTAAACACAGTACAAGTTTTTAAGCCTGTTTTCCTGCAGGTTTCTGAGCCTCTAAATGTATTTGGTTCAGGAGACACGTCAACTATACATTTCTTTGGTTATAGGAAAAAAAAAGTCTCATCTAACAAGATATGAAGTATTCTAAAACATCATAATATGCAGAAACAACAATAAACCATGCACACATACCCATTTTTTTGTAGTACTCCTCCCAGGCCTTGGTATAATCAACCTGCCCTGCTGGTGCCGGATTTGGCTGATCTCCTGAATTACATTAGAAACAGTCAAAATAAAACTACTGGATTTTATTCCATACATAAAACAATTTTCAAATAATGAACTGATTTTCTCAGTAACAATCCAAAAAGCCACAACTCAAATCTGACACTATAGACCTATGTGGTACAAGCTACTATAAACAGAAACAGTTAGTAGAAAACTACATAAACAAACAAATAATTTTAAGTGTTCAGTGTGCTTCAAAAATCAGGAAATGCACGCTACTCACAGTACAAAATACTTCCCAAAATTAAAGTGGTAAGTCTCATGCAGGCACAATTATATTAATACAACTAAATACAACTGTCATTTTCATAAAACCACTGGAAGTGATGCAGCCATTTATGCAACAGGCAATTAACAGTGTGGCTCATTCAGTTTTTATTTATGACTGACCACACTATGTAAATGTAATACTCAGTGCAAATTGCAGCAAAATTGTCTTTGGGAGTGTATTACAAGGTAAACACGTGACCCTTATTACTGCTGAAATTAAGGACAGCAGTATCAATGGCTGTACACAAGAGTTTTGCAAGACAACCAGTTACTTTACAATAAATACACCAAATATATCAAGACAACAATAAAAAATAATGGGGTATCTACACTCCCAGCAATGACAAACGTATCCATTTTACTAAACAGCTACCTTGTCCATTAGTTTGGGTTGTAGCTGGTCCACCAGGAGGGGCTGCAGGTGGTGGCTGTGCTTGTTGCTGATAGTAGTGAGCATAATAAGCTGCCCACGCTGCTGAATTGGGATCTGTTCCTGGCTTACCTATAAAAACAAACCATAAACATTTGTAAAAGTAGTATGAACAGAATACTGTCCTCAACTAACTCTGTCCTAATCATTCAGATTTTCCTCTAAGGAAAAATCCACCTAAACAAAATAACCATTTATATCCTGGAAGTACCTGTTCTTTCTAGCATAAGCTTTTGATCAGGTTTCAGACAAATGTATTGTATGAAGTACACTTTCACAGGACTGAAGAGATAAAAGTCACTCAAAAAAACCTTACAGTGCCATTTAAATTTTTAAAAAACTGATAAACAGAAACAGGTTTTAAATTTAAACAGTCGTGTTACTAAATGGCAACAACAATTAATAATTTAGCATGAATTTCAGTGGTTTTTACTTTTGTTATAGCCTCACTATAGACACTGATAAAGGAGGCATGCCTAATAAGTATTTCTGAAGAAGAATATGTATCTTACTAGGTATTTGCAATGCTGTCAGTTAACTTTAGAGTAACAGTAAAATACAGAAACACATAGTAACCTGTATCCCCATATATGGCTATAAAGCATCACTGTTTACTTACAGCTTTTTGGTACAACAATAGCAATACTTGCATCTTCTGCAGCTATCTCTCCATGCTTCCCTTATTTTTAACTATATCTAGGTAGGGCAACAATGCTGCTTCCTAGAGCCTTGTTTCTCTGTTTTTCATATATTGCCTTCAGGAATGGCTTATTCTTGCTGAATCACAGAGATTGATTATAACTAGACTGGTTATCCACAAAACCTGAAAATTTACTATTAGAGAACCACAACCAGTATTTTTTAACATTATTTGCAACCTTAAAAACATCTGCAAATAAATGCCAACTGAGGAAAGAACTGAGCACAAAGATATTGACACAACTGATACTTTAGGTAACTATAAATAGGAATGAAAGTGCATTTTCCCCACCAACACAAAATAGGTAAGGGAGCACCTAATGGAAAAGCAAGAAGTCCCTTGAAAATGGTATTCAGAGAGAAGAAACCCACAACACATTTCTTGCAGTATTCATTTAGCATTCACTCAGATATAACCATGTAAAAGGCACAAAGTGTATCAGCACACAGAAAACAATGTTAAGATGCTGTTTCCTTTTTAAATTACACTGCTTCCATCAACAACAGTGGATTTAAACTAATATGTATTTTATTCTAAGGTTACCTGCAAATATCAAATAAGCCACTGCTTGGTTCCCCCCCTCCTTCCCCTTAGTAGCTACTTCTCTAGAAGAACACAGAGCAGGTTTCATTAAAGTTCCAAAGAAATCTGACTGTAGTAACTAGCTCCACCTTCACGTGTGACAAGAGGCAAGCATGGTTCTGGAGAAAGCACCTCTGAAAAAAATACTAAAATAACCCATTTGTTACACTGAAATGAACAACTACGTGGACAAATGTACAAAACTCATCCAAACAAATGCTATTTGAAAGAAACACCAACTGCACACAGGAAAACTTCATTTCTAAGAAGAGTATTTTGCAAAAAAATTGGTTAATAAAATCATCATCAAGATGATATCAGGGTACTTGCCATTTCTCTTACAGTTCCTTTATAAATGTATAAATTCCTTTATAGAAGATGAAAATGTGGTAGCAAAAAGACTAACATTTAAGCAGTGGTTTTTGATTAAATGACACTTTCAGTATGCCAAGAATACAAATCAAGCCTCTGTGTATCATCCTACTTTTAAATAACTACAATAGGCATTTTTTTAAATACTAGTCAATGCACACAAATATAGCTTTTCTACAAGTTAGGAAAATGAAACTAGAGATGGTTACTTGCCCAGAAAGGATATATAAAAAAGATTTGAACATGAATGAAATGCTCCATAGATTCTAACATCCTCCACAGCCTCCCCTTTTTCACTAGTGGAGCTTGCGTCAGGACTACTTGCTACCAGAGAATATTTATTCCATTTTTAACAAAAATAGAATTGAGATCTTCTAGCTGAAGTTCTGAAGAAGCTCTGCCTCAAACAAGGAGGTACAAGTGACTCAAGCATCTAGCCTTACCATACCTTTGTGACTGCAGTTCCATTTACCCATACGTTCTAGTCCAAGCAAAGGATGTAACTTAAGCAAAACAGGATACTAAAACTTTGGGAAGTTGTAATTAAGTAAAAACTCCTGGTTTTGACAAAGACAAATAAAAACAGAAGAAACAGATTCTACAAAGGTGGGCTCTAAAACAAAATACAAAACTATTATAAGTTCAAAATACGAATTCCTACTTAGTTTTACTGTATTACCAGCAGTATAACAACTGATAAAGGACTGAGCAAAATACTCTGAGAAGCAATCCTCATATAGGTAAACAAAAGCTAGAAATATACACAATATAGAAGTCAGGATCAATGGGATTGTAAAGGGCATTGTTTAACACAGAATACAGTGTCATTCACAATTAGGGAAAGAAAACACCTTCATTAGAGAACTTCATGTAAAGACATCCATTGCAGGAAAAATTAACTTATTTGCATAAAATTGGTTAACCTAGAGTCTTGCAAAAAGTACCATAAATCAGCAACATTTAGTAAACAAGCACATTCCAACTGTAGCAAGTAATTTTCAACATCTAACAACCAACATGTAGGAAGTCTAAGCCATACATAAAACTGACAGTAAAGAAAAGCATGAAGAAGAGGAGCTTTTTCCCATTTACCAGCATGACACAAATGAACTGTGGAACATATATACCTGAAAGGACAAAATGGATGTACTCAAATAACATCCACACTACAGTACAACTGTGACACTTCATACCTGGATCTGGTGGATTTGGTGGCTGCCAGTGTGGATAAGCATTTCCCCATCCTTGTGGAGCATACGGAGCTGGAGGACCACTGTAAAAGACCAATTGATAATGAATTGCAGTGAAAGCCAAACCCAGGGTCACCTTACAAACTGGAAGCCAGCTGTGCCAGTACTTACTGAGGTGCAGGGCCAGGAGGCCCTGGATTGTAAGGAGCTGGGTTATAAGGTCCCATGGGAGCACCAGGACCTGGTGGTCCAGGAGGTCCATGTGGGCCAGGAACTACACCATGGGGTCCATGGGGAACAGGTGGACCCAATGGATTTACTGGACCCTGTAACAAGAATAGCAGAGACAAGGAAATAAACCTTTGAAGTTCTCCAGTGTTCAAACCATTAGAGGTATATATCTAAATACTTTAAGAATATTATTTAAAAGCAATTAAATATTTTATATTAAAACATGGAGAAAGTAGTCTTTTGAAGATTAATTAGGCTTATGGTTAGTAAAGAAAAGTGAAAAGCAGGTGTGGCAGTAATAGCAACTAGGAAGCTGCATTTATTTATTCTAAAATAAAAAATTTCACAAATAAACAGATTTTTCCACAAGCTGTATTAAAAAACCCTCAGACTATCAGTGCTTCAAAATAAGTTGATACATCTAAGTCTGGCTGATCTTGCTAATGAAATCTGTTTGTAGCATGAGGTACAAAAAACAGGTAGTAAATTTGATTATGTGCATTCACAAAAGTCTGGGGAATTTAAAAAGTGTTAAATTTGGATTAGAACTCCACCAAAATATACCAAGACCAAAAAACTAAACACACACTTTAGTAGCTTTAACATTATCAAAGGTATCTTTGAAGTCATTGCATCTCATTTACATTGAAGAAAGAACCATTTCCATCTGAAGTTATGTTTGTATTACCCTACACCCTTTTTATCAATTAGTATTATTATCTGATTAAGTAATTTGGAAGTGAAACAGAAGACAGAGACCCACTTTCTATTTTGTTTAGTTACAATGGTAAGTAAAAATATAGCTGCACACTCACTCCAATCTTTTCTTCTATAAGTTGTCGTGCATAATCTATTTGCTGGGGTGTTCCACGGATAGTAAACATCTTCATATTTGGATCTGCATTAGGTGGAGGATTTCTTTGAAGTTCTATTCTAGCACCAGACTGCTGGCTTATGCTTTTAATAGTTTCACCACCTACAATGCAAGATACAGTTTTTATGGCATGCATTTACGCAAAAATACCAACACTTAAATCAGGGAAGTCAAATGCACAGAAGCTGAAGGAGTCTTTTCACTTCTTTAAGAATCATATGAGAACATTTTAACTGGAAAAAGTGCCTCTTCAGGGTAGTATTGCACTTTGGATGCAATACATTAGTAAAAATAAAATATTTTTTCAAATTAAACCCCACAATATTTACTCATAAAGAACAGCAGATAATTGCTACAATGTCTGTCTTTTCCATTCATGTAAAGATGTAAGATTATACATGAGCAACAACCAATGCCCACGGTTATCAGCAAATACAACCTTGAAATCTAACTTCACAGATGCAGTAACAGTAGCCTATCAAATGCAAGTTAATCATAAGATACATCATCTAAGAATCTACCAAACAGCACCAACACAACTAAGTAGTTTTAAAAGAATAGATTAGATAAATCAATTTGTTCTTGACTTTCAACTACAGTGGGTATAAGTTTGGGTGAGGAAAATCTGAAAATACTATATCTATTATGATTTATCACAGTATGATGTTGCTCTACTGTACATGAAACAAGAAGCAAAGCCTTCTCTTGAAACATCTCTGTAATATGGCTATTTGCACAACCAGAGAAGCTGAGTTTTAGTATCTCTATCTATATGTAGTTTAAGATACATTGCCTTTGCCAATGATTAATCCAGTTTTGCCAGTGGGAACAATAAAATTGAATTCCTGTAATCCACCAGGAGGTCCCATGTTCCAGTTGCCTTGGCCTCTACCCCTTCCTCGACCACCAGGCCCTGGTCCACCAGGGTTACCAGCCTAAAAATAAGGCACAATAAATTAGCACGTTCTATAGGAATTAATGCAAACAAATTATTAATGCCAACTGGTTACATCACATGGTTTGTTAAGAAACTGATTTACTGGTCAGATAATTTCAATAGTTACAGTACTAGCTTTTTCAGAAGACATACATTACATTTTAAGCTGTTCTGTAAAACTCTGCATATGAAGAATGAAGAAGGAAAGGATATGGAAGAAACCAAAAAGTTTTGCTTGCACAAAGAAGCAATTTGTCTACCTTCTGTAAGTGCAGCACTGGGGCTCATTTTAAAATAAACATTTAAGTCATCTTTTAAACAATAATTACAATATCATCATTCTGATGCTTGCAAAATTTTAACTGTAAAAGCAAACATTCATATTCCTGACAGAAGTCTGAAGTAGATTGAAATTACAACATTATTTTCTTTAGTTACACACTGACTTTTAAAATTTTAGGTCTTTTGAAAAGTCTGGCAGGAGATTTTAAATGGTAAACAACATATTACCCAACCTGAACACTTCGAAGGAGATCTGTAATAATTTCTGCAGCATGCTGACATCTGTCAGGAGGCCCTGTGATTTGGGCTATTCTATCTGGAGTTGTTCCATCATCTGGAATAAAAATGAACAATTCTAGTTTATGTAATCCAGTAAATTTTTGTTTAATTCACAGAAACTTACAAAGATACTACCAACCTGGCTTAAACTGGATCCTAACACCAGCATCATTCTGTATCTTTTTTATCATCTCTCCATTTCTTCCAATTACAATACCTACAGCAAATCGTGGTATTGGAACCTGAAGAGAAAAAAAACCACCAATAGAGCATGAAGATATCAATGATGGAAATATCCCTACTACATTCACAACATTAAAGGGTCACTTATCAGAACTAGGGCCAGTCCTGTGTCACTTAAGGCTTTCTGAATTGTGGATATTTATTAAGAAATCAAAAGCCTTGCAAATTCTGGACAAAAGCATCAAAAGGAAAAACAGTCTATGTAGTGCAAAGTCTCATCATGGCAGTATTTCCAGTGACACAATCAAAAAACAGAATTTCCAATGGGCCGAAAATGCAGATTCAGAAGGAAACTTGAAGCCTCACCTCTGATGAACATTTAAAAGCTCATGACTTGAATAACAGATGGACTTACATATTCTTCTGTAAAGGCCAAACTCCAATTTCTATAATGACAGTATACACTCAGCCGTAAAACTTAATTGCTTATTTGATAAGAAAACTGCAGCAAGCTGAAACAGAGCTGTGAAGCAATGTGAAGTGAATGCTGCACAGCATTTAAAGTTGTAATTTCAGCAATGATCAAGTCATACTTACATGCCACCACCACTTTTGGAATCTGTTTAACAGTTTTTCAGTATTACCCATCTTAACATTTTAACGTTAACAACTCAAAATACAGTGAACAAGTTTTTCAACCATGCTTACGTCTATCCCTTCATTTCCTCCTATTCTGGACCCATATTCGTTGCGCACCTCTCTAAAGCCACCTTGATCACGAATTAACTCCAGCACCATTTCCTTGGCTTGCTAAAAGAAGAATGAAACTTTATTTAGTTACTGCAACATCAGAATGGATTTTAAAATGCTCTGAATTCCGAAAGACTCCTTACTTGAACTTTATAAGGGTCTCCAGTTATCCTAAGGGGTTTGTCTGCACCAGTGTTCTGTGGACCATCTTGAATCATGACCATTTTAACACCTGCCCGCTCCTAGTTGACAGAAGGGAGGTCAATACCCATGCAAATCCAGATTTGATATTATCACATTTAAAAGAAGTATAGATACCTGTAACTGTTTAATTGTCTCTCCACCTTTTCCAATAACTAAACCTGCTTTACTTGCTGGAATCATTATTTCTTGGACTGCATTTCCAGGTCCATCACCATGATGAAAGCCAGGTGCAGGTCTTCCCTTTTCAACTATCTGATCAAGTAACCTTTTTGCTGATCTGTGAAAGAATACACAAGCTTATAAATACACTTATTCCTACAAGTATCACTTGCCCACAACGTTCCTGCTCAGAAATGGTGAATTTTTAAAATTATGTTTCTGCAGAATATAATTAATGTCACTAAGAAATAAGAGGTAAATTCAGCAAGTCTGTAGCAGCAATTTAATAAAGTAATTTCAAGACAATGTGGTAGACCTAAAAATCAAATGTCAAAATACTTAAGATGGTTCTTTACCAAGCATATGTAAGTAAAAATTACCTCCTTAAACATTACACTGATCAAACTAGCTCAGAACAAAAAATGGAAACCTTTCCCTTTAAAATACCAGAAAAGAAAATAACTCTGTTAATCTGATTTCAAATTGTTACAACTTACCTTTTTTAGTGCGTAAAAAAAAATCATCAGATCAAAAGCTTTTACTCCCTTTGCCTGATTTCAGCAGTATATCAGAATCTCCTATTTGAAAGTAATCTTTCTTAATCTTTAAACAGTCAACCTTAAGGAAAATCTATCTTATGTTAAATTTTATAGAAAGACAAAGAATCTGAGACTGTAAAATAAACCCAGTTTTAACATCAAGTACCATAAGAGCTGCTGATTGATTCAGAATGCGACATAAGGACATTTTTACCTAAAACCAATACCAACAGCAGACAAAAACAAGTATATATTTTCCACTCATGTAAGTTAGTTGCCATCAGAGTAAAATAATGATTACTGTACTAACATTAATAAAAAACTCTTCCCTCTAACATGTGGGCAATATAAACTATGATTAAAATGAAAATTTCCATAAAGCAATGACATTATTAAAAGCAGCCTGTTAGCTGCAACTTAAGAGAATGTCATGTACATTCCTAAAGGAAAACATGTAGCTAACTGCAGGTTCAAGGCCTTTTTTCTTGTGTATACATTTAATTGTCACCAAACTGCCTTTTAAATAGTAGAAAAAAACAGTGATATTAACATACTATGTAGATACTGTATTTAGAGCTGAAAAAATGAAGCATATTGCAGTTAAATATGCACATACAGGATTTGTTTTACTTACTGAACAGACTCTGGTGTTCCAGTTAGCATACATGATCTCTCAGGCAGGCCTCCACTATCTGTGGTCATAAAATAACACCAACTTAGGAGCAGTGTTAAATCAGATTATAAAACTAAGCATATACAAACAACTGCAATTTCACAGTGGAATAATCAGTGTACCACTGTATTTCTTTAGATGGTGCTAGTTGAGATTGGCACAAAATATTACAATACACTTTAAATGAAAGTTGAAGCAATTAGAAGCAATGGTGTCTGAACTTTCTATCAAAAAAGCTCCACCAAAATAAACAGAGGTAAAAAAACCCCAAATCCCACAAATAGTTACCAGGTGCAATCTGTATTTTACAGCCAGACTCTTGCTGTATACGTGAGATCTGCTCTCCACCTCTGCCAATTACTTGAAGAAATAAAAAACAAAAAGATTATTTGTATAAACAGCATCTATTAACATCCCTCACTATATTACACCACCACATCCATACTACTTACTGAATCCAACCATCCCATCTGGAACTTTGTACTCCTCTGTCATCACAGACCTACAAACAATGTTAAAACAAACAAAAACCAACGGCCATTCAGAGACCAAAGAGTTATTATATTTATATATACATTACTCCCTTTAAAACCAAGGGAGCTAGTTAGTGCCCCTAGTATTGCCCAGACTTGTTTTCCTCCCAATAATTAAAAAAATCATTATGCAAAAACAGTACTAAGTAAACTAACAAGATACAAAAAGGTGACCCTAAAACGTTAAAATACAGTATGAATATTTTAAGCTTTCCTTCATCCAATTTACTATTAGCATGTGTGGTACAGAGAAGGCCAGTATAGCACTGTAAATTTAATCTGCATATCCATGGAAGTATGCTAAAAATACACAAATTTTTAAGTGTTTGGCCTGGGACTTGCTGAAGCTAAATTTCAACAGATCACACAACTACTGAGTAGGTGCTTTATGCATTGATACCACTTTTCCAGAAAAATTTATTGAAAATGCTTTCTTTCAGGAAAAAAGGAAAAGTCTACCAAAGATGTAGTGTAACTCTTACCTTTGTTGTTGATGCATCGGTGGTAGTTGATTTCCAAAAGCTATAAACAAATATTATTAAAATTAAATTAAAACACATACAGCTAGGCTTTCCCTTTGATAATAAAGCTAAACTGTATCAAATTTTGTCCGAGTTGACTATCTAAAGAGTGTTATCAAGAGGTCTGAAAACAGCTAAAAAGACTCAAGCTGTTGCTAACCACACTGTCAAGTTTTACAAAGCAGACTCATCCTGAGAGAGTCAGTCTTATGATCTCACTTATGCATGTATCACCTACCAGAACACTGTTTCAAATTCTTGTTCTGATAATGCTATGTTTCATTTAGGATTTATTTTTTTTTGTAACAAAATTAAAAAAAAATACTTACAATCATTCTGAGGAGCAACTTTCTTAGCATCTGGTTGATCTGCAAAATTAAGATTTTTTAAATTTTTTTTGCCAGGAAATTCAAGAAGCATTTACACCTTTTAGTGTGAACTGTAACTTTCCAGTGTATTTTAGTCCCCCTTTTTTTTTTTCTTTCTTTTTTTTTTCCTCCAATTTCAGGGAGTTGATCATCTGAATAAAAGAAAGAATCTCACGAACACTCAGCACTTGGTTAGTATAGCTGAAAAGATGTTAGGGTTTTCCATATTATCTATTCAGTGGTTTAACGAAAGGCAGTTTTCATAACACACTGTGGATTGCTCATAGATACCCAGTCACTGAAACTTAACTAAGACAAGGAACAAAGTTTAGCTGTTGGCTGCTCAAGCTAATGATGCTTCTATTGTAAAAAAGAAAAAAATAAAATTCACACAAAAATCAACAATGATTTAAAGAAAAAAAATTCCGACAATGACCACAAATCTAGATCAAACATCTGAAAATACAGCAATATCACATGGCAATGCAATCTCAATCTGAATGTTGATATGAAATTCCTATCCAAATATCAAGCATTTCATAGCATAAAACTTCAAAAAAAAGCAGATTTAAAGCAACTACATCACTGCCATCCAAATCCTTTCTGTACAGTAAAGGAATAAAAGACATAATTAACCTATATCTGAAAAGATAAGACTATAGACTTCGGATGCTTCCTTCCCACCCCAAAATAAAGGTTTTATGAACCACCATAATTTATGTGCAGCAAAAACTCAGACACATATTCCAAGAAATATTTGTGTCAATCCAGAAAGATCCACTAGTTTATGTCATGTTTACATACTAAACACAGGTAATAAATAAAAATTCCTGCCTTTAAAAGGAGAGGGCATTCCCTCCCAGTGTGTTGTACTGCTCGGACTTGTCCAAGAGCCATCTACACATAAAATAAAAAGAATACATTACATATATCATCTGAAGCATCATTAGCTCATTTTTGTAAATTAAAAACCTCACCGTTAATAGAAAAAAAAACTTTATTACAGGACACAAGAACGCCTGATATAAAGCCTTAGTTACATTCTGTAGACTGAGTTTCAATCCTCTCGAAGGAAAAAAAGGCATTGCTCTTTTTTGAGACCTAGGAGAACACTTCAAACAAGCTCAGAGATTTCTTTCCACAATTTATCCAGGATTTTTTGTGTATATTAAACAGATTAAACCCTGTTAAGTTCAAACTGGCTGCTTCATAAGAGACAGAAGATGACACATACACATTTCAGGAGAAAACTTTACTGTAGGCTAAGGCAAATCCGAAAAGCTGCAACAAGTTAGAAGATCTAAGTATGACCTTATCAGGGTTCACACAGGCTACAGACTAAATAATAGGCTAAGCACAAGTGTATACGAAGTAGAAAATTTACTTTCCTGTCTTTTTTTAAAGTCCTATGCTTTTACCATGAAATGCATTAATACTTTTATTTGAAAGTGTGCAATAATAAAATTTATGAAACAATAACATTTACAAAGTGAGCACTTTCTACTCTAATTGTAATTTGCAAACTGTAATCAGTCCTACACAACAATAAGACTTTACATGACATACCTGTGTAAGCGTTTCTCAACCATGAAGTTATCTACTCCCCTCCCCAGCATACATTTTCCTCCTTACAGCATTTAAACCACATTTGAAATACTTAAAAAATCAGGTATACATTCACTTTAGGTTAGAGCACCATGGTTCAACAAATTTCCCCACTAAACTCAATCTGAAAAGCATGTCATGATCTATTAAGGGAACAACCTGTTTTTAAGCTGTGCTATGGAAAAAACAAAACCCTACAAACAAAATAAACAAAAAAACACCTGCAATCATTCTGGCACCATGACCATACTCAACAAAAATAAATGCAGCAGTAGCGAGTGCATACCTCCATCCTCAAGAGGTCTTTTTTGCCCTCCATAACCGTAGTCGTTTGAATTCATTGAGGTGCCAGCATCTCCTCCAATTTTTGCTGCAATCTAAACAAAAGGGAGACGTTGTGAGAAAAAAATAGTTAGACCTTAATTATTCCCGATCTTCTAAATGATTGTAAACGGTTTAGACAACGCATATTAAAATAACCTGAAATAAATAAAGAGAAGTCTGCTACTAGAAACAATTCAGTGCACAAATTCTTATTTTTAAATGTTTTCAAGGAAACTTGTGCTCACTGTTCAACAGCAAAGACTCCTATATTTTCTTTACTGTCTCAAAAAAAAACCCAAACCAATCCTACCCTTTAAACACCATAAACTTTTTTCTAGGAGGCTTTTCCTTTGATCCCTATTTTTCACGAAGCACAGCACTAGCTCACCGAGGACCTATCCGCTAAAACTATTTCAAACCTTAGGACTCAGGATTACACCGGGTCTTCAAATAATTCCAGAACCGCGACGCGTTATTACCACGGGAGGCAAAAAATGTACCAGAGAAATAACGAAAACATCGCCCGTGGTGTAAAAGCTGCCAATGAAACTTCGGGATAAAGAACTTCCGAAAAGGCAGTCCTCTCCCCGCAGGCCGCAGCGCTGCCCAACCGGTCCGAACAGGTTAGCGGGCACCGAGGGCGCCTCAGGGAACACAATACGGGGCCGTGCGGCGGAGCCGCCCTCCCTCCTGCCCCTCCGCCGCCCGAGCAGCGCAGCACCGCACCGAGATCCTGATAAGGCGCCGCGCCGCTAGCCGAGATTTTACCTCCCTGCAGGCCCAGCAATAGGGAACCCGCAGCGCAGCTCCCCGCACCCCCGCCGCCCGGGATGGCGCGGATCACTCCGGGCCGAGCCGAAGCACTCCGGGCGCCCAGTCTGCCAGCGAGCAATGGCGGAGACGAGGAAGCCGGGGTCTGACTGCAAAAGCCTTTCCCCAGCCGCGAAGGGCGACCGACGCGGGTGCTCGCCGCGGCGTATGCAGAGGGGGGTGGGGAAGGGGCAAATCTCCCCCTCCCTCACACCCTGCGGACACACACTGGAGGAGGGATCCCCTCCTCGGCTCCCCACGGAGCCGCACGTCGTCAGGGTGCAACCCGCCGCCTCCTCCCGCAGCTGAAGCGCCGCGGCCTGGTCAGCAGCTGCCTCCAGGCCCCGGGACCCGAGGGCCCCATTGATTCGGCAGAGCCACGTTACACACACACACCTGCCTAGCCCTCTGCAGCGCGTCTTTAAAGGCATCGTTCACTCCTCCACCTCCACCGCCGCCTCCTCCGGGCGCGCCCGAAGCAGGAGGGGGCACCGTGGAATAGTCCGCCATACTCGCTCAGCCACTGCTTCCTGCCCCACTCGCTGCCTGCCAAGAAAGAAAGAAAATGGCGGCGGGCGGGAGCCTTTCACATTCCTGCGCGGCATCGTGCTCGGGGAGGGGGGGCGGGGGGAGAGGGGGGGGGAGGGAGAGCGGACAAATATCGCGAGACCTCGGCCGAGATTTCATTGGGGTGCCGCAGAACGGCGGAGAAACCTCGCGGCGTTTCGCCCGCTCCCCTCCCCCCTCCCAACAGAGGCGGGGCGGGGCTGCCGGCTCGCGGCGTTTCCAAGGTAACGCGCACTGTTAGCGGCCCCCGGGGCCGGGGCTGGGAGGGTCACGTGGTGCGGGGGGGGCGGGGCAATGCTGAGCTCGCGGCGCTGCGGGCGGCGGCCGAGCGGGTCTCGCGCGGGTTGGGTTCGGGTCGGGCGTGCGCGAGCGGGAGCCGTGTCTGAGGCGCGGGGGCTGCTGGGAAGAAGGTTGTCCCGGGGGGCGGCTGAAGCTGAGGCGGCGGGTGCGGGTGAGTGCGTGAGGGAGGCAACGGGAATGGGGCCCGAGGGCAAGCGGCAGTGCTGCGGTTGTGGCTTGGCCCCGTTAGACTGTGCCTGGGGAGGTGTTTGGCGTTCTAGTGGCTCGGTTCATTTCCGACCGGTTCCCAGACTGGCTGAGGAGCAGTCCGTGAGGGTGATAGCGGTGTTGTCCTAACCCTGGAACGGAAGGGGGGGGCCGGGCCGCGCCGCTTTCCCCCGTCAGCGCGGCTGTGGGGAGGCTCCTCGCAGCGTTGTGCGGCGGGGCGTTGTGTTGCGGGCAGCCTGGAGCTATCGGTGTGCCTGCCGTGTGCCTGCCGTGTGACGCGGGACAGCTGCGGGGAGTGACGAGGTTCGTTTCGGGAGAGAAAGCTGGGCTTTTGGCGGTGCAGGCTTTAGCGTAGCTGGGGAGGCCAGGGGCGCCTCGTCAGCTCCTTCCCGAGCCCCGCGGTGAGGCAGAGCCCTTGAGCCTGCCCGTCGTGTCCCTGTTTCGAGCGGCTTTCCGTTCCGAACTGCTCCGCTGGCCAGGGAAACGGAGCAAGGCTTTTCCCCTCCTCCTTTCAGGGAGCTTCACTTGTCTCCTCCTGCACCGTTCACGGTTGTTTATCTCTTAGTTGAAAATTACCACTACTGTTGTTCAGTGTTTACAATAGGGGAGGGGTTTTTTTTTCTTGCTTGCGCAAGCATAAGCTTTAATGAAATACTGGAGGTAGTAATGCTTTAATCTGGGCCCTGTTCTGGGTCCTGTGACCTGTCGGGGATGAACTAGCATGCTGAGCATGGATGACGGTGTTGCAAAGATTTCACATCTAGATAAGGTCATAGAATATCTACTTAGTTATAGCAGTGGAGGCTAAGTAATACTGAAAGACAACACAGCTGTACAACTGTGTTGTTCTGAGACGGTGCTTTGCTTTTTTTTTTTAATGAATATTTCTGTACATCAGGCTGTAGCTTCTGGATTACATAAATATATCGCGGGTTTTTTTGGTGGTTTTGTTTTCGTGGTGTTGTGTTGTTTTTAGCATACGTACTTTAAAACGGAAGGGTGGGAAGTCTCTGTTGTCGGTACTTTAGTTAAGGAACTGCTGTTTATGGCTTTTCCTAGTTTTGGGCAATATGCAGCGAGGGAGCAACTGTTAAAGTCGTGTAATAAAATGCTGCTTACTGTCTTCTTTTGGCTCGCCTTGTAGTTCCATGCTGCTTCAAGACGTTCCTAGTTTCTTGTTGATTCCTTCAGTTCTGGCTGTTCATAAAAAAGGATCATGTTAGTAGCCCTTAAGACACAGTGCTTCTGCAGAGGTGACATTATCCTGAATCTTTAGTCCACATAACTCCACTGAAGGAAGCAGGAGCGAAATTTTTTTCCCCTTTATAAAAATTTTGAAGTAATATAGCTCAGAAGGGTTTTAAGATTGACATATTCTGAAAAATTAAAATTCCTACATGCTTTTAGGCATTTTGCAGTGTATAATTAGACATAGGTGAAACTTCCTGCTGAGATACTTCTGCTGAAAAAAACATGTTAGAAGAATTAGCATATACTTCCTGTTAATGCAACTGTGTTAATTGGGGAAGAGGGAAACAGCAAAAGGAGGTTTAGAAAGTGGGAGCTTAATTTTCATGCTTGTCTCTTTGCTATTTCTAAACAATAATTTGACCCTGAAGTATTTTTTTTTCATTTCTTTTGTTATTGAAAATTAGACAATGTATATGAGCTGTGCTATGCAAATAAGTAAGTTGAGCAATAGTAGTTGACTATGATGCATTAAAGCTATTACTGGCTACTGGCTATGTCTTTTATGACTCTTCATTTATTAAAGGATTTGGAGCATCTATGTACTTCGCTTTTTATTGTTACAAAATGAGTTAATGCTACTTTGCTAAGTTCTGTGAGACAAGCTATATAACACTGATGAGGTTTTTAAGCAATTATAGTGCTTGAGCTGATGAAAACATTTGTCTGGTACTGTAAGTGTTCTAGTTGCATTCATAAACAACCAATGATAAGTGAATGTTAATTTTGAAGGTTTTACATACTGATTTTATTTTTTAAATTTTTATGATTTGAAAGGTATTTAGTATATATGTGATTCATCAGTCTTTGAAACTCTTGAAGGCACTGTATTTCTTGGGTCTTTTCAGATAGTTAGAACATGAAAACTGGCAAATAACAGAGTAATATGATCTTACATGTAGTGTATTATATAGTGTGTTGTATAAATATTATGCCCTTATGACCTTTCTCAGCAGTTTAAGAGATGTTTCCATCCATATTTCTCATGATGACACTTAGAACAGATCTGCTGGAAACTTCTGTCTCTGAAGCGCACTATCTCCATTTCTCTTATTAAATGCTACTTATGTAGAGACAAGTATCCACATGGGATTAATGCATTCTCTTTAGTCTCATAATGGAATGGGCTGAGGATTTTATCAGTACTAATACTCTTTTAAATGCTTTGCTGACTTCCTACAGCAGCCTACGCCAGGTTATTCTGCTTTCTCACTCGCAAAAATTACTCATTACCTATTTTTGCAAATCTGCGTTCAAAGAAATTAAATGTAGTAGATTTGTAAGCAAAATATTTGCAGTGCTGCTAAAGCAAGACAACTGTTGCAGTGTAAAACAAGCCGCAGTTCTACAATAACTCGTTCTTGGTAAAGGATGTAGAGAAATCTACTGCTTATCTTTTCAATTTTTGGTGGTTGAAGAAAGGTTTCTCCCTTAGCTGAACTTGCTAGATAGTGACTTCTCCCATGGTTTCCAGGCCATAACCTCATGGTTACTGACAACAACAACATTGTAGTGTGTATATATATATGTATGTATACATATAAATATATAATTATTGAAAAGCAGCTAGTTCAGATGGAAACTCCAGTAAGTCAGAAGAGTTTATGTATACTGTGGATTGTCACAAACTTAAGTAATGGAGAGTTCTGGTAAACAAAACAACAAACAAAAAGGTACTCAGGGTATTTCTAAATCAGCTAGGTTAAGTGTTGCAAAAGCATGGATATAATAGTGTTGCATAAACTGAAGTGCATGCTTACCTGGATGTCTGTTCTGTTCTTGGGCTCTTTGGTCTTGAGTTGTTTGGTTGTTTTTTTTTTCTTTTAACAACTGACTTCAACTTTGATGTGTGATGACCAGGTGAAAGGGTAAGGCAGTCCTTAAGGAAGTGGTTTGCTAGTACACCTAAGGTAAGACTTTTCACAGGTTCATAAACTATAGAATTACTTTTCTTTTAAAGTTGCCTCAGCAACCCTGTGTGTTGTGTTTTGTTTAGCTCTGCCTCAGTACACTAGGAACATATAGGAAAAGTGAGAACAGTCTGAGAATTATCAGAGAAAGATGATAACCATTGGGATAACTTTGCATCTGCTCACTGTGCTTTTTGCAAGTCATTGCTGGTGTGGGGAAACTGGCAATTGGTTTCTGATGATTTCATCACTTTGGGAGATTTAGATAAACGGTCGGCTCGTGCTCCTGCACTGACAAAGGATGTCCACGATCTGCAACATTGTCAGGACACTCGCTTAATTAACTACAGAGAGAAGGTGCAGCATGTGCTCCATGTCAAAACAACTGCTGATCTGTTACGAGTTTCATATTTACTTCTATATGCACCGAAGTAGTAATTACAAATTTTAGACCCACAATTGGGAGCTGAAAGAGAATGTATTGGTGGAAAAGCAGTAATATTAAAGCATAACTTAAAACTGTCTACAAAATCTATAAAATGCTCATAATTAAGTTCCCTTGTGAGAAAGACGAGGACACTTCACAGGAACAGTTTTCAGGACTCAAGAAGTAAGATTACTGTGCAGAATTCACCTACCCAGAATGATCCAAATTATGGGCAGCTGTATCTTAGTAGCTGCAATATTATTCTTCAGTCTAGACAAATGTCGAGGCATGGTTTGGTACTGAGGAACTGGGCAGTCTAGGAAGAAGAATCTGTGGGAAGAGAAGGGAGTCTTGAAGAGGAAGGGCAGCCTGCTCTGCCGTGGCTGCTGTCACATCTGCCTTCATTTGGGGATAAAAATTTAGCTAGATTCTTGGCTTTTGAGGGAAGGGAAAGAGTTAATTTGCTCCCCAAGTCCGTATCTGGTCTCCTGTCTATCAGTTCTATATGGTAAACCTCAGAAAAAAAACACCACCCCAGATCTTTGGTAGTTTTGACTTACATTTAGTCATAGAGTTTGTTTTTGTTTTGGTTTCTTTTTTTCCAAAAAGTCTTTCTGTATTAAGTATTTGAAGATTTGATATCGTACGTTCTTTAGAGCACTCACCTTGCACATTTTATTCTTGTGAATCTTATTTCATATGTACCTGATTTAAAGCTATTAAGTGGGTTGACACTCCTAAAAAAAAAAAAAGGTAATAAAATTTAAAAGGGGAGAAGGGGTCTTTATCTCAAGGTCTACCAGCAAACTTGGTTCTGGTCTGGAGGATAGTTGGGCAGTAAAAGATTAACATAACCTCTGAATTTTTTACTAACATAGGGAAGGCTGTTAAATTGCATTTAGCCACTGTTGCATTCCATGTGTCTCAACTACAGAATGATAGATTGGAGAAAATGCACATCTTCCTTAAATACAACTGACATACGCAGGCAGACAGTGCATCACCATATAGAATGAATGTAGTGCAAAAAGGCAGCTGGATAACACTAGTCAGCATGATAATGTGGTCATTATCAGCATCCTACTTGTTCAAGGGCGTTGGATTTTTCTGTGTGTATGTCATGGGAAGGGAAGTTTCTAGAGCCCGGAGCACAACTCCTCCCAGATGGAGGAGGAAAAGAGTGAAAGGCCCTGTTTGAAATAAATCGGTTGATGGAGTTAGGCAGGGAATTTGCATATGAATTAGGGTTAAAATGTCAGAGATAGGGACTGAAGGACTTCTAAAGTGAGAACAAGTAGTTATTGCAATAGTGGCTGCAGTGGATAGAAATATCTACTGTATCTCTGTATCGGCAGAGCACTGAGGAATGTGCATTCAAATCCTGATAATAGATGTGTAAATACATATTTAAAAGTCAGCAATGTTCAGAATTCTTAAAGTGGGAAAATTTTGATTACTTTAAAAGTATTGGCATACTTTTATGTATGCTCTGTTCCCTAGTAGTATTCTTTCTGATACTGTTAAATTCCAGCTAACATATTTATTTGTTAATTTGTGAGTCAGAGCACTTTATTTTTAACCATATTGTGGAGATATTGCAGTCAATTTAAAAAAAAACAAGAACAAAAAACCCCCCCAAAATCCCAACAAAAACAAAGACCAGCATAGAAAGATAAATCTTTTCTGAGGGTGAGGAAAGAAAAATGGAAGAGATGCTATAGAAGATCTAAATGACCAATACTTTCAGTCCATAAAGCTACAATTACGACAAGCTTATAGGAAGTGAAAAACCTCATAAATATTATTGTAACAGTTACATGTAAAAGTTTGTAGTGAAGTTTGTGAATCTGTAAGGATATTAATACTGGGGGGACCCTACCAAGAAACCTGATTTGACCTGGAGGATGTTGATGAAATACTTGACAGACGAATGAACAACTATTTTGGCTTTTGTTACAGCAGATTTGTCTTCCGTAGCTGAACAGATGTACATTCTTAATTTTTCAACTTAAGTGAGTTTAGGTATTCTGACATCTTCTTCAAGGAGAAGTTGTCCTGACATCTTATAAAATTCTTGTCTTTATTCAAGAGTTCAGTGTGTGTGTTTTCAGCCCTGCATGTAAAACTAGCTGTGTGAATCAGAGCAGCTGGGTGGGATTTTTATGAGCACACTGGAAAAAACATTGAGTGTGACCATCTCCTTTTGCTTATGTAAGAACAGTGTGGTCATATGTCCACAGCAAAAATGTGCAGTTCCTTCTTTGGTCATGCATTAATAATCTTCATCTTGTTTGAGTGTAACAGCAATTAAAAGCAATACAGTGTATTAGAGTTGCTTTTTCCAAGTGCTTTTATTTGTTTTGCAGTTCCTTCATTAGGAGTGAGAAATTTATTTTCTACTGGAAACTATTAATTTCTGTCCTTAATACAGGAAAAAGAAAAAAAATCAAGTAGATTGTGGATAGGGATAGTGCAAGGCATCTTTCACCTAGCCTTCTCTCTTCTCCCTTACCCCTTTTCTATGTGACCCATGGCTATGACCAGTATCTTGCTTATTCAGTTTTTGTCTCTGCTGTTGTTTCCTGATAGCTTTTTATCTATGCCTGAAAAAAATCTAATACTTTTGCAAGAAGAAGAAATAACGTGCAGACATGACTTTTGTCTGTTCCTTCATTATAGAACATGACTGGAGTAGTGGGGTAGTGGACTCTAGGTGAGTCTGTTGGTCTTCAGTATAAAGCTGTAGAGTATCTTAACTTTTTAGAAAATATTTCTATAATGCATAATGTTCCACTAATTAACGTTCCAAACTGGCATTGAGTAAGTGCTGTTTGGTTATTTTTGTGGGGTTTTTAGTGCTGCTTTTTTTCCTTCTTTCTTTTTTTTCTTCAAGTAGACTGAATCCAAATATTTAAATAACAGGCTGAGAACCATTGGAAAGAAAGACATCAGGTTCAGGTCAGGTGACATCTGAGTCATGCCAGTGCCAGCTTCCCAGAAATTTTTAGCAAGAGCTAACCTGTATAGAATATTATTCTATAGGTGTCCTGAATTGTCTTCTGCTGTCTCTTTAGTGAAACAATTGGTTGTTAATTTTGTTTGGTGATAGAAACCCCTTGGGATTCCTTTGCTATGAATGAAGGAATTGCTACTATAGTTAAGGTAAACACCAATAAATTGTTACAGGTGGTGGATAACTCTTCTACAAATGAAAGACTAGAAAAGTTGTTGTTGTATGCTACTTCTACAGAAATAGATATTAAATGAAACAGTTTGTCCGTCCTCATGTTTCTTAGGTGATAAGGTAGTTGTGATAACTAACTTTATGTAGGGTATTGAAACAAATGCATATAAAATTACTTAAAAAAAATTTTTTTTCCATTCCAGTTTCTTAAAAGTCAGAAAGGGTTATTGTGGGAACTAGCACTGTTTTTCCATTATCCTTTTCCTGTTAATCAGTACATAGTACTGCTATTAGGTCACAGGAGTTCTACCAGGATTCAGTTGGTGGAAGAACTGGTAGGGAGCCAATCTCGGTTCTCAGGGTCTGAGCTGGCTGGCCTTGTGTCCAGTCTCAGCTAGCCCGGAGCAAATGTTACTTGTTTTGTGCCAGCTGGCCCTGGTCCCTGGGGTGGAGAATGCTGGGCTGCAGAAGGAGAGGCATATGAGCTGGCTGTTCTGTCTATACTTGTAGGGGAGATTTCTGCCCCTTCCATGCTCCAAGAATGGGGCTGAATCCATGGAGTGTTAACGTTAAATTAAGCCTTACTTCTACTTAAAACAGGAACTTTAGAGCCTTCTTTACAAGTGCTACTAAATATCTATTTTTAAAAGTCTATATGTTGTAAGGAAGACCCTTTAAAAAAATTTCATTGCTTGTATTCCAAAGTTTGTATAAGAAACAGAATTTCAGGTAGGAGAGTAAGGTAAAGGTCTACACATCTTTCTCAGTGTTTTTCTGTTTTTTGACGTTGTGTTTTTGTTTGTTGCTTTTGTTTTTTTCTGTGCCTTTGTGAATTAACTGAGAGCCTATAGACAACTGATACTTCGTTTCTTAGGAGCAGCTGGGAGAGACAGCAGGAGAGAAAGAGGAGGCAGTGTGGTTGGAGTGCTACCTTGGATTGTAATGTCAAATCTGTTTTAAGTAACTGCGTCAAGTGTATCTACATGAAAAAACAACAGAAGACGAACAAAAACCAAACGAACACGAAACACCAACCCTCTGAAAACCTAAACAAAATCTCTTACAACCCTGTTTGGCAGTACTTATAAATGAGTTGGATGGTTTTTTTTTTTTTAACTTACATGAAACAATACTTCAGCTAGGTGTGAAGGAAGCATGCTAGAATAAAGAGTACCCACTCCTAATATGTTAGAGCAGACCTCTACTGCTTGGCTGAACCCCTACATTTGGACAGCATTTGGCTTTCACCGAATTTATGTAGTGCCAATGCTCACGTTTTTAGCCTCTGTGTTAGAAAGTGTTCATTCTCTAGAACGTGGAAGTGAATGAATTGCATTGTATTGAGGTTGTCATTAAACTAACGAGGGTGCTCATCTGGAGAATGCTGAACTGGTTCTCCATTAAGTGGTCTGTTAAGCTCAGTAATTTGCATTTGAAAGTGGCCTTAAGTAGATGCTTAAGGGAAGGTTGGATCATGGCAAACCTCTTTTCCATCTTCCTTGTTTTCAGATATTTACAGCTCAGGGAACTCAAGCTCTGGCTTCTCTGTCGAGAAACTTGCAGTACATCTCTTCTATGGTATTTTCTTAGTGTCCAAGTTGAAACCCTTTTTGAGTTTCCCTTTAACAGGCAATACTAGTGCTGGTAGACCTTAATTTTATTGTTGGTTCTGGTTTCTGTTAGTTTCACATAGTGGATTTGACATAGCTGGGAATAAACCACAAATAGTTCATGTCTTGTCCTCTTTTTTGCCATCACTTGTAGACCTCAGACTTTTTGTTTTTTCTCACTTGGAAGCACTTTCCTATCTTTAATTTTTATGGTCCTGTGAATATTAAAAATAAATATATTTGATTTTGTGGAGTTGAGGGGAACAGAACTGCAGTGTTACAGTATAGATGTCGTGTTGGTACTGTACTGTTCCTATGATATTATAATAATCTTTTCTGTTTTGTTCTCTATTCTTTTCCTAGTAACTCACAAAATGTAATTTGCTTTTTTTCCTGGCTACCAAGCGATCATTTCCTTTCAGTTGATGCTAATCAGAATTAACTTATTTTTTAACTTCTACCTTTTTTTAAGCAGTATCTATTTTGTTCTATACTGTTCTGCTGAGAAAGTGGTGTAACATGGAAGCCTGTGGCATATGTATGAGCACATGTATAGCATGTATAACAATACACCTATGTGGCAATATTGAAAACGTATTCCGGGGCTGAGTATGTTAGCCCTTGAGAATCTGAAAGGCTTGTACTGGAGCAGAATGTTTTTTCTTAATTACCAGAAAGGCTATAAAACTGTAGCGGTCATACAATCAAATAAAAAGGGACTGGTCTTGGAGCAATTACAAAGCCTTAAATTGTTCATCATAATAAACAGCTTTGCTTTTATAGCCAACATGGGAAGGTTGGTGATATGGGAGAAACCTGACTAATACAGTGTGATAAATGTGTGGTTAAGTCTAGCTCTTTGGTTGCATATGGGCTGTTTCAGCACAGAGTTCCTTGAGTCCTGGATAAATTCCTGAGTGATAGCAGTCAGAGCAAAATGTGGTTGGGACAAAAGTCCAGGCCTATTATATGTAAAATTTAAAGGAGTAACTTTGACTACTCTATTTTTCTGCTTTGTTTGCCCCAAATTGATAATTTAGTAGTAGATTGTGCAGAACTTGTTGGAAAAGAGCTTTAGCTTCCTTATGAGTGTTTTGTAGGTTGTGTGGGTTTTTTTGTTTTGGTTTTTTTTTTGTAACAGTGAGTAGATATTTCTCCTTACCAACACAATATGCTTTTCTATATAGGTGTTCCCAAAAGTATGTATGGGGACAATTTCATTAACTAGCTGAAGCTTGCAATAGTGTGTGCAGAGTCAGCAGTGTGAGGGAACCTGTTAAATGCCTGATAGGCATTTTTCCTGGTTGACTAATCAACTTGTTTTGAAGAAGAGGCCTTTTGCAGAAATTAGAGTGGAAACTGAAATAGTCACTGACTCTAAGTAAGATATTGAAAAGAACTTCTGGAATCTGTATTATTTCAGAAGAGGGAAGCCTTAATCTATAGATGAAAATACTTTGTGTGTTGCTTTGTGTGACCATACTTCGGATGTTTCCTTTTGTTTTTCTAAGTGCTGAAGTAATTAATCACACACAAAGTGAGGGGCAGTTAGTTGCATTTTCACTGATGCAATAAATCATAGCAAAGTCCTGAGAGCTCTACCTGCTTGCAAGAAGATTGTTCATTCTCTCTCAGCAGTGGAAAACTAAATCTGGAAGTTTCTTCCAAGTATAGTTTTGTTCTTCAGTTATAGTGACTTAAAGTGTTCTTCAGTGATTGTGACTGGGTAGGCAGGAATACTTTATGTTAATGACAATTTTGTTATGCTGTGAGGAAGTAGCAGTGTGCATGTGTGACTGGTGTCCTAATCACGCTTAATATAAAATCTACTTAAGATTTAGATAATTTTTTTCTTTTTCTATTGTTCCATGTAATTCTATGTGGGTCATGGTATATACAGTTGGAATAACTTCTGGAGAAGCCAACCCTATAACTTTGAGATTTAATATTGAACTTGAGCTGTGAATTAATATGTGCTCTAGAATATATATTTAACGTAAGCTTTCCCACAAAAGACCTTAAAAACATGTCCTTTGGCCAGTTTGTAGGAACACAACTTTGTGTATGTTCTAGTAATGTTACAAACATTTTTTAAAAGCAGATACTGCCAGTATAAAGCAGAAAGATACTTACGTTGATGCTAGAGCTGGTAGAACTTTAATATAATGAATTTAATTATCGTGGATAATTTTGTATCACGCTGTTCTGATTTAATATCACCTCTTTAGCCAAAAATAGTCAGACCACATCTTTCTGGACAGTTCTATCAACTTTTAAATATAGAAAGTGTTGTTGGACATGAATGCATGGACCCCATTTGCTGTGCACAATCAGAATTGTTAATTGTGCAGTTTGCTAAACTTATTGTTGATTGGTTTATAGGTTACATCTAAAAGTGCTCTGTCTAGCAGTATTGTCAAAATAGTACATTTTGATATATAAACATGCACTAACATAAAGCCTTATCTAACTGTTTTTCACCGAAGGCACCTGGTACTGAGATATTACATTCTCCAGGAGGCACATTCCTCAGGTTATTTACACCATTTTGTTCCCCTCAGGGTCAAGGAGTAACGGGCAGTCTACCAGGCTCCTCTGTCCCACACAGTGTCTGTAATTCTGTGGTTTTCCTACAATAAAGTGTTGTAGGTATGTTTCCTATGAATTACTGTTTCACAGGGACTGAGATACATCTCTAATGGAAGGCAGATGTTTTTGTAATGTATGTGTCTTCAACTAAGTTTCTTCCTTTTAAATCTGTGAGGAAATAAAAAGACAAGGTATTTTTAATGTAAGTTGTCAGTGAATTGCATTAAATTGCACTGTTGCATGTGCTTCAGGAAAAAAATTATGCATGTAGTATACAAACTGGTAAATATGTTGAGGTGTATTTCAGTTTCAACCTTTTAAAAGTGAAATGTCTCAGACACAAAAAATGCAGTATGCAAATACAAATTGTGCCTACTTACTCAATTCTGCTGTTTAACGAAGTTAATGTTAGTGTCAGTTGTAACTTTATAATTTTATTAATGTAATTTTTATGAGGTATTTCACTTTCCTGTGTTATTGTTTATTTAGATGTAAAATTAGCCCTGGAATCTTTTGCATAATGAACATTTTACTTTTGTCACAGTAGCAGCATGTTTCTGCAGAGAACTGAAGAAAAATTTTGATAAAGTGCAGTTGTTACTTGGGTATGAAGTGCTTGACTAAATGAAGCTTTTCTTTTGGGGCCATTGACTTGATGGGGCCATGATTTGAACTGTTATGTTCTGCAGGTTTCGCTTTGATTTTTCTGTTAGTTGATTTTATATATATTTATATATATATATATATATATATATATAAAATCTGTTGCTTCTGTTGTAAACTCTGAAATTTATTTCTGTATAGGAGACCGGCTACATACATAGCACATAACATTTCTGTAGTGAAACTGTTTAATTAATTCATTAATGTACTTGGCATGCACATGGTCTGATTCACAGTTCCGAAGAATAAAGGTAGCTTAGTCAACTACTGCATACAGCTAAAGGTGGTGGGGAGAGAAGTCACTGTCACAGTTTTTTCTCTGGGAAAATAGTGGATGATCTTTTATAAAATTTTACTGTTGTAAATGGATGTGCTTTCTTCAGATCATCAGACAGAAGTAAATTTATTCAATTCATTAATGTTGTTTTGCAAATATTATGATACTTAATTGTAAAAACTTTTTCTAGGAGGGAATTTGGCTCCTCTGCCTTGACATTTACATGCACATGTGTATTTATAGTTGTGATCTGGCTGGAATTTGCCTTTGTGGTTTTGTTTGCTCTTCAACTTGTTCTGTGATCTAGTCCTCTCTCTTTCAGTTTTGTTTCTGTGGTATAATAGGCGAGGAATATAGAAGAAATGACTTAATTTAAAGGAAGGAATGGGCATTTTTATTCAACTTCATGTACTTCAGGGAGTAATGACACTGTTCTGCTCTAGAAGCTTTTCCTTAAAATAACCTAATACTGGTGCTAATTTATAATTAACGTAGACTTTGAGTTCAGTGTAACTATTACAGTGACTATTTCCTTGGCCACGTCTTAATTTATTTCGATTGTTCCTATGAAGGCTGCTTTGAAGAAAGCAATTAATTCAAAGTTCCTGTTATTAATGCAACTATTCTAAGATTTGGAAGTAGTATGACCTTGCTCCCGCTGTTCTGCCAAACTAACAATGTGTAGCACTTATCCATATTTGTGACTGTTGTTCAGAGAGACTATTTGAAATGATACTTTAAACAACAATTAAGTTACAGAAAAAATAACTCTAGATCAGATATTCAGAGTTCTGAAAATCTAGCAGTTGTGATTTATTATCTGTCCTTGAAACTGATATAATACTAGAAATATGGGAGATGTAAAGACTTACTGCACTTCCCAGATGGATATTACTGTCTGGAGAAGTGCTGATGTGATTTGATGTATCCAGATGATCATTAGCATGATCACTAGATGTTCATCTTGTGCACACTAGTGTCTTAATTTAAAAAAATGTATTCATTATTTCTAAGAGAGTTGTATCTCTCAATTGATTACAAATTCTTTAACAAACTCAGTAGGTGTTTGAGAAGAACTGCAGCCTAATTGTTATTTCCAAAAGAACTCTGTGTGATCTTGGGAGGTCTTGGCATGGAAAAAAAGAGGGAACATGCTTTCTGAAAGGAAGTGCTCCAGTTATCCCAACATCTCTGAGAAGATAAGAGATTCCAGACTGTAAGTTTATTCTGACATGAAGATTTCATGCAGGGCAGGGAGTAGAAAATTTCATTTCTTAGGGAATAACTTGCCTAATTTGGGTTTAACTTTGCGCTTATGCCAGAATAAGAGAACGTGCCAGTGTGTTCTCTTCTGTAAGGAGAGAAAGGATGTCTGAATGCTTACTGTGATTGTCAGAAGAAGTCCCAGTGTCCCAGTCCTTTTTTGTTGTTACCAGAATTTATTCTGTAAGTTTTGACATTTGAGGGGAAGAAAGTTTTGACTTAAGATGACAACCTATTTGTTTTTTTAATGAAACCTGGGAAACTAATTACTGTGTTTTACAGAGTGGGTGGGGGGAGTGTAGCACTAGTTGTTGCTAATTGCAGCTCCTTGGGTATTCTTTTAATGCTTGATAGAAGAGGTATTTAATGTTGTCAATTATGAAAATTTATTTTCTTTGTTTCTTTTAAACTAACATATACACCTCTGCCCCTTCAATCGACCAGAAGTTTCGCAAAGTGGAATGAAAAATTCAGTCCTGAAAATAGTCTGAGCTGTTGCTGTTCTGACAGTTCTGTTATATGACGACACAGTCATGGGGTCCTTCTCAGGCACTCACTGGTGGGAATACTTCAAGTCACATAAGTTATGACCCCATCAGAGGCTGCTTGAATCCGGACCATGGGAGCACAGCTGAGCATAATAACTCTTTGCACTGCTAGTTTTGCAAGAGAATTTAAGGCTGTTGTAAATCTTACTTTGCCAGTAGTGATGAAGTTATTTGCTGTTGTAGTTCAGAGTTACTGTAAATGCTGGATTTAGGTGAAGGTTGGTCATATTTGCAAACGTTTCTTGAGTGTGGCAAAGTTAAAATGTGTAAATAAAGTAGCTTCTTAGGGAGTGGTGTTATATTTTGCATCAAATGAGCTGAAGTCCTGCTTTAATTCATGCTGTTGTAACTACTGCTTTCAGAATTCTGTTGTAGAGGAAAATCTGAATTTAGGACATGGGTCTACCAAGACTTTGTCTGAAATATTAATAGGAAATTAACAAAAGCAGCACTTTGTAAATAAAGATGAAAAGGGTATACACTAGTAAAAGACTAGCTTTATTCTGTGTGGAGTTAATCATCAGCTTCGTTCTTCAGCTGTAAAGATAGTTGATTGTGTAACTTTGGGGCTCCTCGTGTTCCAAAAATGCAGTTGAACCCCAAGAGACTTGGTGACAAGGGGAACGATTCCTTCCCTTTGTCTTGTTACATTTGAAATAATAACCACAGATAAGCAAAAGTTCTCGCTTTTTCAAAAATTTAAAAAATGATGTGAGGAGTAAGGAAATTATACACTTAGTGTTTTTGGGGGGGTTTTTTTTTGCTTGTTTGGTTTTTTTGCTTTTAATTTTTTTTTCTAGTATTCTTGTTAAGGAAAAATTTTCTGCCTTTTCTGGGCAGGCCCCTTTTTAAGTTAGAGCAGGTTCTGGAAAACAAGTTCAGATAGACTGTTCCCTGAATCAGAAGGTTGGTATTCTCCACCTGAGTTTGGTCTCTTGGCTACGTACTGCTTTGTTTAAACTTTGTCATTAGAAGGAAGCCAGTCAAGCCTTATTTTTTTCATATAGGTAATATCTTTACTCAGCCTAGAGATGTCTACATATAGGTAACTTCCAGATATTGCCAAAACTCACATTTTTTAGTATTTCATTCCAGGGAGGAGTGTTTTTCAAGCTATACTAATCTGTCTTTAAGTTTATCGCCATACTGACAAGTAAGGAGAATTTCTTGATCTATAGCTTTTAATTATGAGCCAGAAGAAATCTTGTGGACCGTTGTCTCTGCAGAACTTGAGAAATACTTCAGTAGTGAAATGTGCACTGTATTATAAATGAATTATGTAGGAACGGGGTATTTTTTTCTTATTATCTCATCAGATGAAAGTTGTTTGGATATTTTGCTGTGCTTGTATTACACATTTTGATACTGCTGCTTGTAGAAAAAGCAAGGGGGGAAGCTTAGTTTTGGCCTGCTTTAATTGAGTAGCTTGCTTGTGGTAAACAGTGTGGGGTGCTTTGCTCAGATTTGGTTTGTTATTACTTAATAGTTCATGGCTTCAGTCAGCTCTGGTTGAGCATAGCATGGTTTTATTTTTAAAGAAACTAAGTTAAAGTTTTCTGAAGCTTTGTAGCTAACTTGGGTGCAAAGTACTAAAGTACTTAATAGACTTTGGAAAAGGGTACAAATCCACGTTGATATATTTGGAAAAACAGTTGTGTACAACTGCTTCTATAGAAACTGTGAGGCGAAACGCCGTAATTACTTCATACGGTCTTCTGCATTTCTCCAGGGACAGTTATGTCTTCAGGGCTGACTGGGTGGTGAAAGGCACTGCGTCACGCTGCTAAACCTTTAAACTCCACTTGCCTGAGAAGGCAGGAAGGAGAAGTTAAGCATTTTCCCCTGTGTGTGTGTGTGTGTGTGCATGCGTATGAGAGCGAGCAAAAGCTGTGCGGGCTGTGCAGCTGGGGCAGGCGGGGAAGTGACGTCCTGTGTTGTTTGTCGTTCTAGAAAGAGCGGTGACACGTAGTGTAGATGGGAGGGCTCTGAAGAGGGCTGTGTCTTGTCCAGTGTGTGTAATTATTTATAAATGACCAAAGGGGGAAGGAACGCAATACAGAGAAGCTATCTAGTGTTTCTCTAATGTGTCGGGGAGTTTGTTGATTTGTAACAGTTCTGTTTGTGTCAATTCCAAATTTGATTTTTATTCTTCCTTCTCTAGCATCTCTACGTTGCTAAGACACTGGACACCATTTTTTTCATAGCAAGGAAAATCTGAATTCATCCAACACTCAGGATGGGGAAAGATTATTATTCTATCCTGGGAATTGAAAAAGGGGCTTCTGACGAGGATATCAAAAAGGCTTACAGAAAGCAAGCACTGAAGTGGCATCCAGATAAGAACAAATCTCCCCATGCAGAGGAAAAATTCAAAGAGATTGCAGAAGCTTACGAAGTGCTGAGTGATCCCAAAAAGAGAGACATTTATGATCAGTTTGGGGAGGAAGGTATGTATGTCTCTTTTATATTCCTATCAGTTACTTTTTTGTTATGGTGAAAGAGGGAAAACTAACATAGATGATACATGAAAAGATTCTATGTGTTGAATTTTAGGCAGTGTTTTTTGTACTGCTTAGAAGTTTAAATTACCAGCTTTATTATTGTTGAATGTATAGTACAGTTTTAATGCTGATCTAGTTCTGTTTTCTTACCTTAAGGTAGTTTTATGGGGGTTTTTTTGTTTGTGTTGTTTGGTTTTGTTTATTTTTAAATCCATACATATACTTGACAGGCAGAAACTTACTGAATTGAAAAAAAATGTCTAACCCATAAATAGCTTTCTGGGATCTCCTACTGCTGTCTTCCCTTGCCCTAGCACTTTTGGGGGTGCAATTGAAAAGAGATTCTTTTCTTAAATTTTTTGCTAAAGAGCAGTCTGCTTGATCTAGGCAGATCAGTCCTTCTGAGCAGAAGCCCAGGTGTCCAGTATGTAGTTGTCCTTGGATTTTTGCCTGGAGAGGAAAGAATTTGGCTGATGTCATGAAATACCAGAACAATTTTTTAGCTTTAATTGTAAACAGTGATAACATGCCACGGGAATGAAGCCTGAGAAATGTCACATTTATCCTAAAATGGTTGTCTGGAGAGGATGACTTTTTTTTTTTTTTTTTTTTTTTTGACCAATGTGACTTTCAGCCCTATGATTGAGCAACAAAGAAAGTCATTAACATCCCTCCCCTTAAATGTATAGTATCTGAAATTCCACATGAAGTAATTACTTCTGTTGGGACAATTAGGTCCCCTCACTCAGGGCCATGTTTTTGACTAATATGAAGGAGGACACTTAGCAGTACATTGAGGAAAATGTGGCTCCTTATAAATGTATAACAAAATTGGTCACTGGTTATCTGTAGGACTTAATACAATTACTAACTTCTATAAAGACATGTAGAAACCCTTCAGGTTCTACAGAGGATGCAGGTGTTTTAGTCTTTTGTTCCATTGCATATGTTCAAAGCTTTAATGCTGTGACTGAAACATTCTAAGAAAAAAGTGGTTACATAGATATCAGAGACCTTTGTTTTCCTCTTGGGTCTTTCACCTTCTTGTACTTTTTCCTTCTTACCTTCTGCCTTCTTTCTGTATACCATAATAAACATATTTACTCTGTAGCTTCCTTTGCATATTAGATTGCTGTGCAACATGCTATGCATCCTAACTACTTCCGCAAAATACCACTTAATTCTCTTTTCCCAAAGAGCTGGAAGTGAAGCATATAAAGCAATGCAGCTTTTGCCATCTTAGTATTTCATACTTAAAGAGAGAGGTTCAAAATGTAGGTTTGTGCTTATTTGAGGCATAGCATTAAACCAAAGTATGAACTTTTAGGATGGTGTATCTGGAAGTACATCCAGATGCCTCACTTGCTCTCTAAGCTCTTCAGTTGCATCTGAGAGTGTAACTAGGAGTTGTGAGGGAAAAGCCAGAGGTGGGGTGGGAGGAAGAAGGGAACTTAATTTTTTTTCCAGCCAGGAGCTTGTTGTACCTTCAAAAACAACTTTGGGCTTGCTATTCCAGGAGGTGTCCTCTTACTATCACAGATTGATAGTAGATGCAGATCAGATCTCCTTGTTTAGCTTTAATAAAACTGTCACCGAAGGATGTACTACAAGTTGCTAAGTATTTATAACATGGTTTGGTTTTGAGATGAGGAAAGCATTTTCATTTTAATGTCTGTCTTGGTTACTGTGGATGACCAGTATTAAGCTTATTTATAGAAGATATAAAACACTGAGGCAAAAAAACCCCAAAATGAGCACTTTTGAATTTAGGCAATGCATCTTTCATTAATGTAAGCCTTCACATTTTTATGGCTCTGGAAGTAGGATAGCAGCTGTAGTACTGAACTTCTGAAAGACTGGAAAAAATAGAATAAGCAAAGATGGTACATTTAGAAATTAAAGTTTCTCAAGATTTTCAGCCTTTCATCTAAAAGGTTTGAGAAGCTACCCTGAAATGGTCAGTGCAAGAAAACTAAGTATTATGAGGAGATACTTTGATATCACCTATTGGGGAAGAGATATTTAAGAAAATTGATTTTAGCTGTGTTTGGGTTCAGACAGCAAGAAGTGCGAGAGACTGTCCAGTGAGAATTTTAAGGGAAATTTTATCAGGAGAAAGTGAGATGTAGATCTCTCATTCTGGAAGATAGAAAAGAAAGTACAAAACTGAGAACATTCTAAATTTTCTACAAAGAGATGGTCACACTCTGACTGTACAAGGTTTTTGTACCAAAATAGGTCTTGGGAACTTCCAAGATATTTTTGAGACTCAGTTGAAAAGAGTTTCCAGCTTTTTTTTTTCCTGTTTTATATCACAGGAAGAAAGGTTGTGTTTGTTTGGGGATTCTGAATTGAACATTAAGGAAGTAAATGACAGCTTTGATTATTGGCATATTACCTTTTACTCAAACTGAATTTCAGGAAAACAGAAGTAAAGCTAATTATTGCTATGTTAAAGCTCAGCTATGGAGGGTATGGAAAATGTTGCATATGATAATCCATAATATTCCCCAGAAGTGATAGTGAAGTGGAATGCAGCTCCTGACAGGCTTTTTAGAACACAAAAAGATGAAATCAAGCAGGCTCGTCTTCTATTTTAAGATGCCAATTCTTTGAATAATTGTTTTCATTTATATAAAATAAATTGGCAGTGTCAGAATACTTGTTCTTCTGAAGCAGAAGTCATTCTAGTGCTTCAGAAACTTTGCTGCTGTTCAAGCAATTGCAGTACTAGTTGGTGCTGCATAGTCTTATGGTGAGTCTTCATTGAAAAGGAAACCTGTCACCCAACTATTAAGACCTTGTTGACCAATCAGTTCCAACATGAATACATGCTACAAAAGGAACACTTATAATAATATTCTGTTTGTTTTTAACTTTGCTTATTTGCCATATTTAGGTCTGAAAGGAGGAGCTGGAGGACCTGATGGGCAGGGTGGCACCTTCCGGTACTCCTTCCATGGCGATCCACATGCTACATTTGCAGCTTTCTTTGGTGGCACAAATCCTTTTGAGATCTTCTTTGGAAGAAGGATGCCTGGTGGCAGAGATACTGAAGACATGGAGGTGGATGGTGATCCATTTGGGTCCTTCACTACTTTTAGTATGAATGGTTTTCCAAGGGAAAGGAATACAGTTGGTAGCCAATTACGTCGTAAACAAGATCCCCCTGTAATCCATGAACTTAAAGTGTCACTGGAAGAGATCTATCATGGCTGCACAAAAAGGATGAGAATTTCACGTAAAAGGCTTAACCCAGATGGTAGAAGTGTCCGAACAGAGGACAAAATTCTTACTATTGAGATAAAAAGAGGATGGAAAGAAGGCACCAAAATCACTTTTCCAAAAGAAGGCGATGAAACACCTAACACAATTCCAGCTGATATTGTTTTCATCATTAAAGATAAACCTCATTCTCACTTCAAGAGAGATGGATCAAATATTATCTATCCTGTTAAGATCAGCCTAAGGGAGGTAAGTATCTCTTTTGGCAGATCTCTGGGTAAACCTATTAAAGTATGATAAAATGGCTGTACTGAACTAGCTGTACGGCAGCAATAAAGTGTTTTGTCAGGTTTTTTTATTTAATAGAGTTTCAGTCTTGTAAAGTCAATGTGGTTTACTTAGAGTGGAAGCATTAGCTGGTTTTATATAAATGGAAACTTAGGTGGTAGAGAATGAGGGTGGAAGGGTAAGAGTAAAGGTTGATACGTTTTAAATCTTCGTACTTTACCTTTCTGGCTAAATGTAGTAGTTCATAGGCTGAAGTTATGAACACAGATACAATTAACAGATACATCTAGTATAGTATGCTCCTTACTGCTGTGATATGATTACTATTTCTGTAGGACAAAGTAGAAATGTCTTAGAATCTGTTGGCAGTGAAAATACTTAAGTCTGCCCTTTTATGTCATAAGTTATTTTGGTGTGATTTCAAAGTACATAGAGATTGATTTCATGAGGATAAATTATTGTGAACAGGTGTTACAGGAGCTATATATAACAACAAAAATAGTATAGCTTTATTTAAATTCCATCCCAAGTTAAAACACAGTGCCTTTCAAAAGGAAAAATCATGGAGTTCTTAAGAGACTGAAGCCTTCACATGGTCATTGTTTAAAAGATAACGTAGCTGAGTGTGTATTGTGTTTTTCTTGATTAGCATGAGGTACCAAAATACTCTTGCTTCTGTTATAAGCCCTTTGTGTACGTTATGAGCTTCCTTCTTAAAGGATTCTTAACTAAAAGTATATCTGAAGTGAGGTGAAGCACCTAAAATGGGATGAGAGGGAGAAAAAGCAATAGTTGATAGTGATAGTTGATAGCAATAGTGATTAATATAGTTCTTCTTAGATAAAAACTTTGTTAGTCTCATTGCTTTGGTATGTAAATTTATCAGTATAAGCCTTATAAATGTACTGAATCAAGTGAGGTTAGAGGAATTAAAATGTTACTATCAGAGATCATAGTAATGAAAAGAATCTATTGGATGAAGCAGAAGAATGTGTGTGATGGTGCAGCAAAACTAAAACAAAATATGTTTGCTGTGAGTATTGGAAATGCTCAGTTATGACCTGTGAAATTTTATATGACTCTCCTTACAGAAACTTAAATGTTATTCTGCAATTTGATATAGTATAGGTTGGTAGTGTGTTAGAGTAAAACCCTGCACAATGTAAGCAAACAGAAAATGGCAACAGGATTCTAAATTTCTAGTGGAAATTGAGAAACTGGACATCCTAGAGAGGTACAAGCAAAGATTTCACTCTGTGCTCTACTATCCTGATTTGATAAAGTTTTTGAAGGAAATACAAGCTCAGTTACCTTTCAGTGGCCATTGCAAAAGATTGCAAAATTCTCTGATACTCCATGACAAACCTAAGCCTTTCCTTTTAAGACAGGAACTGGATTTTGAAGTCTCATTAGTGGGCAGTGAAATTACTGTTTTGAATGCAATTCTTTTCTAAATAAGCCACATTCTGTGGTAGGTACAAATAAAGTTCTTACTTTTTTTTTTTTCTTAATACAATTTTTCTCTAGGCTTTGTGTGGCAGCTCTATCAATGTGCCGACGATAGAAGGAAGAACCATACCCATGACAGTAAATGAAGTTGTAAAGCCTGGGATGAGAAGAAGAATTATAGGATATGGTTTGCCGTTTCCCAAAAATCCTGACCAACGTGGAGACTTAATTATAGAGTTTGAAGTAATTTTTCCAGATAACATTTCTCCAGCATCAAAAGAAGTACTTAGGCGAAATCTTCCAGTTTCATAAAATGAAGACTGTGTATGTCAGCTGTTTAAATAGGACACTGGAAATACAGAAGACTGGCAAGTCTGTGCTTTGAAAGTGCAATCTGTAACAACTAATGGAATATTTGTTTCTTTGTTTTGTGGGATGGGTGGGGGGGGAAATACTGTAATGCTGCATGAGAAAAAAAGGGTTAACTACAAGTCATAGAGGTGACTTCTGCAGTAAAATTTAGAGGGATAACCACTCATTTTATTTTACATCTTCTTAATCAGAAAAGTTTATTCATTATTTTGCCTAATGAAAGTCAGTGCATATTTCTGATACAGTACTTGAGTCTTCAAGTACTTTTTCTTATATCCCCTACCATATCTATAGCTTTACCCATTTATACAGAAATAATAGGAAGTATTAGAAGTGCACAAATGTATAAATATTTTAAAAGGCAAAACATGGAAGATACAATTTTGGTACGTTGTCTTCCACTGCACAAACCATAGGCTGGGAAAATCAGCTAGGGCTCCTGAACTCTCCCCCAGTGGAATTAAACAATTTTTTTATTGCCCCAGAATGTGAGGACTGCACCAAGAGTCTTAGTAAAGGGCATGTGGCTTGAGGAACAAGAGTTGCCATTTGATATGGGGATAGTTCTTCAGCCTTCAGGCAGAACAGCAAGAGAGGATTCTACAAGTACATTAACAGCAAATGGTGAGTGTGCTGTTGAACGGGGCACAGAAACTGGTGACAGATGACGTGGAGAAGGCTGGGGTACTCACTCAGTACCTTCTTTGCATCAGCCTCTGCCAATAAACCAGTTCTCCAGGTGTTCCAGGCCTGTGAGAATGGCACCTTGGTGGTAGAGGACCAGACTGAAGGGCAATTAAACTGGAAGTCCATGAACCTGTGAGGTTGCACTCCTGGTGCTGAGGGAGCTGGCTAATGCCATTGCAGAGCCACTCTTAATTATCTTTAAATGGTCATGGAGGTCTGGAGCTGTTCCAGTAGTCTGGAAAAGAGCAAATATCATTCCTATTTTTAAGAAAAAAAAAAAAGTTTGGGGAGCTACAGGCCACTCAGCTACACTTTATTCCTTGGGAAAGGTGATGGTGAAAATCCCTTGGAAAGCATTTCTAAGGACATGAAGGACAAGAAGGTGATCAGAAGTAATCAGCATAGATTTACAGTAGGGAAATTGTGCTTAACCAACCTCACATCCACTAGCTTTGTGGATGACAGGAGAATGTGTTGTTTACCTTGACTTCAGTAGACAACTGACAAAGTACAGGTTAGAAATAAATGAACTTACATGAGCAGGTCTAGCACAGACCCATGTATGAGTCTGTGAGAGTTGGAGCTCTTCAGCCTGGGGAAGAAAAAGGCCTGGGGAGGAATTACCACTGCATATAAATAGCTGATGGGAGGGAATGAAGACGAGGAAGCCAGACTGTCCTTAGTAACTCAGTGACAGGACTCGGAAGTAAACATAGGATTCCATCTGAACACAAAGAAACACCTTTTTACTGTGAGAGTGGTCAGAGACTGGAACAATTTGCCCTGAGAGGTTGAGAAATCACCATCCCTGGGTATACTTAAAACCTGACTGGATGTGGTCCTGGGCAGCCTGCTTTAGCTGACCATGCTTGGGCAGGGGTGTTGTACCATGTAATCCCAAGAGGTTCCTTCTAGCCTAAATGAGTCCATGAGATTTGAGTTAGCACTTTTCACTAGACAGTGCTGTGGACTATGTTCTGCAAATGAATCTTATCCTAGAGATGGATGATACTGATGTGACAGCTTGAATCCCTAGGGAGCAGGTCCACACTTAAGTGTAAAGGTGCAGAAAGAACACCATAAAATCATATGGCTAATGCAGGTATTTAAAGATCATGATGACGTTAGGTATGCATTATTTTCAAAGGCTGAACTTCACTCCCATGCAGAAGGAAAAGCCCAGGTCCTAGCTAAAGTAAAGTTTGCTTAATACACAAAATAGGATAGGGGTTGCCCATAAACTTTCATATGCCTAAACTGAGTAATTTTTAAAATACAAATAGGAGTTACTTGTCTTTAGCCTTTTGATGATCGTAGAGGTTTGTTTTCCAACCTTAATGATTCTGTGATGCTAGAGTTAAAAGGTGCATAGAGAAATGGAGAGCCCTCTGAAATAATCTAGTTTTATAGTAGAGTAAATAGGGCTGGTTCCCTTGATTGCAGCATACTGGTGAGGGAAATGCCTTGCAGGCATGCTTTATTACTTGAGTTTAAAACCATTAATACAGTGCTTTAACAATACTTTCAAAGGGGTTTTTTGTTTTGATTTGTTTTTTCTCAAGAAAATATGTAAGATTGCTGATAGCCTTTTGCCTATGGAAATGTAGTAGTTACCTGCTAATAGGTAGCTTAAGAAATAGCAGTGTTATCTTCACATAAGTGACTGTCTGCAGGAAAAGTAAATCATATGGAAGCTGGGATTTAATTTACACTGACTTGTTAATAAGCACAAGAAGAATCCCATATCTCAAAATAATAGAACTTCTGGGAGATACTGTTCAAGTCAGTTTTTCAACTGCAGATCTCTTCATACAGTGTCATTAGTTGTAACCCTAAATCTACAAGAAACTAAACATTTGCTGGAGCAGTATCACAAAGGGAAAAAATTGCTGCTTAATGCTTCTGTATATTGTTAATGCTATATATTGTTCAAAAAATTCCCATTTCAGTATTTTCCGTATTGCATTTCTTATGTGGTTTATAAGTAAAAAGTGTAAAGTTGGTTTTTAACTTTCTTTTATCTTTTGTTATGATGGCAGATGCTGTAAGTTACACAACTTTGAAAGCTTATTATCCTAAAATACCTGCTTGTCAGTTTAAAAGCTAATGGAATTGAGCATTTTGTAATCCAGGATCTTGTAACCATAGTCCAACTTGTAAAAGAAAATAAAAATGCAGCCACTAAGACTATTTTTTTGTAACCACCTTCAGGTAGCAGGAATAGTGTTAAATTGAGGAATTGCAGTATTTTGTGTATTTAGAGGTATATATATATATGTATAGCAATCTAAACTTTTCCAGCTGTTTTCATGCTCAAAATACAGAGCTATAGGACTGGTATGAAATGCTTGTATTTCTTTTCTTATGGAGCAGTAACAAAGTATATGTTTCAGAAAATAGCATGTGGAATTAGTTTGAAATATGAGAGAGGACATTAATAACTAATCCAGGATTCACAAAAATTAATATTTTTCTATTAAAAATGTGCTTAAAAGATGTGTTTAAAAAAACTATTTGATTATTTAATAAAGGCTGTTTTGGAGAAGGAGGCAAGTATTTTGACAGCTATCATATCTAACTACTGAAATACATGGAAAGAAAATGATCATTCATGAAGTGGGGACAAGAAGGATATTTTGGTCTCCTGAAGGTTGCTTAGGTTCGATAAAGTAAAAGTCATGGTTACTTTGGAGAATTTGATTAAATAAGTCTGTGAAAACCTGTACTTCTAAATAATGTTTTTTAATTTCCCTAACTCTAGGGTAACCTCAAGCTGTTGAAAAAGTAGAGCAAGCTGCATTACAACTGTTTCTCCTTTTTGCCATGCAGTGGGACTTTCATTGCTCCAGTGCAGCCTTTCTGATGTCATGAGGATATTAATATTCCACTCTTCCACTGGGCCTTGTTTGTGTTACCTATGCTGAAAGGTTGTTGGAGCCTATTTGTTGTGTGTTGAGCAGGTAGTGTGGGTTTGGGTTGGTTTTTCTGTTCCAACCTGTTTACTTTGCTAAGGAAGTAACAGACTCTTCACTGGGGTTGGGTCTCTGATGTTGCTCTTGCTACCTTCATCTTGTCACTGTGTAGTGACATCTGTTTGCCTTTCACAGGGTGGGAGCTTTCTCTTCATTTCTATGTCCTCTTCTAGTACTCGCTGCTGTTTGCAGTATTGCCTTACAAAAAGTGCTGAAGATGAGCAGTATGTAATTATGATCAGTCTAATGACATTATCAAGTCTTCTAATTCTCAGATGTGATATAGTTTTAGTAAATGTGCAAAGCAGAATCCATGTCTGATTCTTGGAAATCTAAGCGTAGGGGGAGGGATCCATCGGATCGATGCACAGCATGCAGTAAATGAATCAAGCTCTTGGGCTGGTTGTACCTCCAATGCTAAAAGAGCCAAAGCGTGGATGAAGAAATGGTATATGAGCTGGTTTGGTTTAAAAAACCCTGGTTGAGGGGTGCATGGAATTCAGTGTGCTGTGGAATTCTCAACTGCATAGTTTTGCTTAGAGATCTGAGGAGACCGTTGTCTGACTGCATAATCTGCTAAACCTTGTGGTGTGGTTTGTTGTTTTGGGGTTTTTTTGTTGTTGTTTTTTTTTTTTTTTTTTTGGCCAAAAAGAGTCAGCAGCCTGGAAAGGGAGTTTTATTTGGCCAAGAGTCAATTCTGCGCCTTGATAAGTGCCATTAGCTTTATGCTTGCTTAGACTGAACTTCCCATATTAATGAGTTGCACTTTGTGTTAATATGGTAGGGGTTCTTGAGATGTACTGAGTGCAGCTGCATTTAGCTTTAGTTGAGAGGAAAATGATAGTTTCCAAACCTTCTTTTCCTTGGCCTTTAGTTAAGGCTTTATGATCCCCAATGTTGACATTTTGTGTTTGTCTCATTGAGTCTTTAAAAATATTTTAGTCTTAAAAACAACTCCCTAAAATCTTTAAGCCCCTAAGATGATTTTTCCACTCCCTGGACCCTGACTTGGTCTCATTAACATGATGCTGTGATCCCAAAATGTCATTCTAGGAACTGTGTAATTGGAACACTACTGAGCTAAGGGACTGAAGCCTTTGTAAGAGCTTAGCTCTTTTGATAGACAACTGTCTGAATTTAAAAGGTGTTAGGTTGGTCAATCACAATGTCTCTAGTCATAACATACTGTGTTACTTCACTGCCTTCAGCGCTTGCATACTCGATCATGACCTGAGTGTCTGGCTGACAGGATTAGCCAGTAGCAAGTACTTCATAGACAGGGTTTTAAGAGAATGATGTATGTGACTGAATGCTATCTGTAGTATCAGATGGCAGAAAGAGTGGGAAAGGAATGACACTAAACTCAGATGATTGTGAAGAACAGAAGTGTTTGTGAAGATCTGGTCAGTCTTGCATTTGAAAAGCACTCTGTAAGATCCCCTGACTTCAACAGTATCAGCCTCATAGAATCCATGTACAGAGCTCCAGGCTTTACTGATTATGGCAGCTGTCATGCTTACAGGTTTTCCTGCCCCCCTGTATTAGTTTATATAGTTGCTGAAGCCTCTGAGGTCTGGAGGTGACAGAGAACTGACAGCTCATATATTGAAGTCAGTAAAATAACTAAATGCACTCCATTGCTTTCTAGCACATGCATCTTATGAGCTACTCTGAGTCACTGGTAACGTACTTTGGGGGTAGAATATTTTTTTCTGCCAGTGAAATTTACTGTTATTCAAGGCGAAATAACAATGCCTAAAAAATGGGACATGGGCATACTACTGTAGATATAAAGAGTCAGTTTCCTTTTCTGGTCAGTAAATGCTAGTTGTCCTTTGAAGATGCCATTAATAGTTCTTACTATATTGCTTACATGCTTTCACTTACTGTTAGGCGTGGAAACTTGGCAAATGGCAGCACTAATCTCCTCATGAATCTCAGCTCTTCAATTATGAAATTGCTCAGCAACGGACTATTTAAATGTCATGATTTCTTTCCTTCAGGCTCCTCCAGTTAATGTTTCTATTATTTAAAGACTGAAAGTAGAGGTCTACTCTTGCTCCCTTTGGATCAAGAAGGTATAACTATCCTATGTTTGTTTTGTTCTGGAATTACTGGCTTACCCAAGGGAGGAGCTGCACAACAGTCTTGCTAGTTATGCTTGATTGCTTTATCAAGGGCAAATTAACATTTTCTCACTCCTGCTGCTCTACATAACTAGATAAATTCTCCACCCAGACAGTACCTTAAATGTAGCATTTCCCTGAGTAAGGACTTTATGGCATGCTCAAAAAAAAGTATCTCAACTGCTTGTATTTTATATCCAAAGACAAACTGGGTTCAATGGAAAGCAGCCCTTGCCAGAAAAGCTGTGGCCAAGTGGGATAAAGACCTGGAACTGCTTCTGAGACCAATCCAGAAAAAAAACATGTAGTTTTGTTTCCTATCATGTCAACAAGCTGATTTTAAAAGTAATAGGAAGCAGGATGAAAATCCTTGGGATCCCCATCTACTCCCTATGAAATCACAATTTCGAAATTGAAGTCAGTGAAAAAGTGAATTTTATTGTTGCATAGACTTTCAGAGGATGCTTTTACTAGTTGGTATTTTTCATATGTCAAAGCCAAAATATGAATACTTAACGTAGTCTGGACAAACTCTCAGAGGACTGGTGAATTTTGGTAATGGAGTTTGGTTCCCTTCTGTTACAAGCAGTCCAATTTGATTTCATGTCTTAAAAGAGAGGAGGAAATGCAGTCTGAAGGCCTTGTTTTGCAGTATCCTCTGATGGTTTAAAAAAAATAGTTTTTTACATGGTTTATTAGAATTTTTCAATTTTGTTTTTTATCAATATTCTTAATATTGTTTATATCAATGCTACTGTAGATTCTTCTGTTTCTTCTTTTATTAGACTAAACAAGATAAGGTTCTGAAATATTTTAATGGTCATAATTCTTTTAAGCAGTTGCTTCATTTGGAACATCTATGAAAAGAAAGATATAATATGCTGCAGGTAAGAACTGCCTAAATCATAGAATATATATATATATGCATACATATCTGTATGTGTGTGCACTAAAACAATTTTACGTGCTGACAGTTTGCAGTATAGCATTGTGGCATTTCATGTCCTGTAATACAACTTTATTCTGCTCCACAAAGCTTTATGGTTGTTGTGTGCCACAATTTGCACACCCTGAGTACAATGGCTGACAAACTGAAGAATGTGATTAACTGCAGTGTGCAATAATACTTGCAGAATAAAAAGGCTAAACTCTATTTTTAAAAAAATTTTAGTATATGGTTTTTCTAAAACCAGTACTGGTTATTAACATTCTTATTTAAATGGTTGACTCTCAGAGGCTGTTACTTACCAAAAGTGAAATTTAAGTACCTATTTTGAATTGCTGTAGGCTTACTTGGATTAATGATCTAGTTTTGATGTGTGTTAATTAGTGTTGGCAGATACTTCCCTAGTGGGTACACATTCAGGGAAGCCTGAGAGCAGGACTGGTTGTAGTTGGTGTCTTGTGTCCATTTTAGGCTTTTCTTCCTTGTTCTGAGCAATCTGACTCATTTCTAGCTATGCAGACCGCTCAGTCAGCACTGTATTATGCTGTTAAAATCGAAATGGCTGGAACAGCTAATGCACTATCAGAGCATTATTAGCGAGCATTTGCAGTTTAGCAAAAAATAAGTACATGGAGCAGCGATGAGCAGGTGAAACCGAGTGAACGTTTCTTCACAGTTCCTTGCCAAAGCTGTTGGCTGCTAATGGCAGTTTCAATTAGGTTCTGTTCTTGGTTTGTCTTCCAATAAATATGCAATATTATCTTTAAATGGCAACAAAAAAGTTTAATTTAGCCTACTACATCATGTAAACAATCATAGCATGTACCTGCTCTGTTTATATTGAACAGTACAATGTGATCCTCACTTAATTCAGTCAGCTCTGTTAGTTTCATGATTTTTCTTGCTATGGTTAAAAGCTGATGCTGGTTCTCCAAGCTGTAAGTAGGATCAGCGTAGGTCTTGTACAGTTTCAGCTGTCGTCTTCCGTCTGCTCATCCATCCATCCATCTCCATGTAAAACATGGGAACATTAACACTTCGATTGAAGAAAAGTGTGTAGCATATTTAAATTAGGGCTAATTCAATGTCTGTGAGTTTATAAATTAAGCTCACAAGTCTATTGTGATGAGTTTTTTATTGGTGGAAATGACTAGAAAATTAATAATCTTTAATTCAATTGTCTTAGACTAGAATTGGGTAAAAATTGGGCATGTTTGAGTATTCAATTAAATCTACCACTTGTTATCTGGAAAGACTAAAATGCAACTAGCTTCAAATCTTTTTTTTCTCCCCACAACATGAGCAGTTTAAAAGAGGTGTTTTCTGAATTGTCCTAGGTACTCTGATTAGCTATACTAGGAACTTTTTATTCCAGCCTGGCTCCTCATGACTCACTTCTTTGTATCTGACTCCATGTGCCAGAATACTTTTTTTTTTTTAATTGCTTTTATTTTGAGAGTCATGAGATGTGGTACGGTGATGCTGCTCCTGTCTGCAGTTTTATAGTAGATTCCTTTAGAAGTGATGTCATGCCTCATGAAATTTCTGCTCTTAACATCCTGAGTAGATTCGGTGCATCAGTGAAAATGAAGAAATTCCACTCAGGTGAGTGTAAATTATGTTGGAGCACAGAAGATCTGTAATATGAACATTGAATTTATTTCAACATTTCCCAGTAACATGGTGGAAAAGGAAGTATTTTAACTCTACTAGCTGTCAGAAAATACACTTTTCAAATATATTAAACCTCAGTATTTCAAAGCTTCCAGTTCAATAAGGACACCTGTTAAACTTTGCTTACATGTGTATTGATTATTAATCCTTATAGGTTCACTATGTGCGATTGTGGTTAAACAAGCAAAAATTGGCTGAAGTCCTTGTATTCATGTTTTCTTTATATTCTGGATGCTAACCTGTGGTAAATGTTTTATGATCTGGGCTTGTGAACAGTGTAGGGAAATACTTTAAAGGTATGTAAATACACTTTATGCTTTTATATAATACAGAATTAGAAAAATGTGGAAGAGATGTCTTTGCAGTGGACCCTATGCAAATACAAAATGGACTATTACCACTCTTTTTGGCAAACTTGGCATTCTTGGTGCAGTCTAGTCCAAAATGCCTTCCACTTTGGAAAAAAACAAGTCCCACCACAACACAAACCCAAACACCTCAAACCTTTCCTTAAACAATATTATGGGAAGGAAGGAAGGAAAAGGAAAGGATTACTTGTGTGAAGAGCTTCTGTCCCCAGTATGTCTTTCTCTGCTTTAGTTACAGCAGGTGTGTGGGGGGAGCTATGACCGAGGCTGAGGGGGCAAGGGGCAGAGCAGAGCACAGTCCCACCACCATCCCGAGCTGCCCAGGGCAGCGGGGATGGAGGAGGGCAGCGGGAAGCGGGCAGCACCCACCGCCTTCCACCATCTCCGGGGCGGGGCGGTCCCAGGGCCTCCCTCACCTGGCGGCGGTATGGCCGTGCGTGGCCGGGGCGGTGCCGGGGGCAGAGTCCAGCGAGGGAGCCGGCGGTGGCAGGAGCCCGGTACAGGCGCGGAAGATGCCGCTGGGGCTGAGGGGCAAGAAGAAGGATAAGTCCAAGGAGACCTCCAACCTGGTGGAGAGCGAGGCGCCGGCCCCGGCCCCGGCCCTCCCTCCCCCGGCAGCCAGCGCGTCGCGGCTGCAGTTCCACACGCAGCTGGCGCACGGCAGCCCCACGGGCCGGGTCGAGGGCTTCAGCAGCGCCCGCGAACTGTACGCCAAGATCGCCGAGGCTTTCAGCATCGACCCCGCCGAGGTAGGGTCGACCCAGGCGGCAGACGGGCGCCGGCCGAGCCGGGAGCCGGGCGCGGTGGAGCGGAGGTTCCCGGGGCTGGCGGTCACCGCTGCGCCCTGCCAGGCACAGGGGGGCCTCGAAAGGCGCAAACGGAGCGGGCGGCATTTCTGCGCTGTTAGCTGCTGTGGGCATTCTGTTTGTTTGGTTTTGTTTTTCGTATTTTGGGTATGAAAAAATCCTTTTGCTATTGCCAAATGAGCGTTACCATACAGGGAAAGATACAGGCATAGTTGCATGTAACTGTTTCATGGCAGAACAATGTTCCTTTTCACTGAAGTATCTCTGGCTCACTTGTTGCCAGCCTGCTGTTTAACACAACTCGGAAGCGCTGGGTCAAACATTTTGTATTACGGTGAAGTATTGCCAGCTCAGGAATAGTAATTCTTTCCAGTTAAAAAATAAAAATAAAAAATATCAGCGGATCCATGATACTCAGAATGAAGACAAGAGGGAGTAGAAATGGTTTGAATCTGGCTGCATTTTAAAATTCCAACTGTAAGTTTTCTTTGCCTAGAAATTTTAGACGACCAGCTGCTTTAAGTGAGGCTACTTAAATCTGTAACAATTGGTTTTGGGTTTTGTTTTTTTTTTTTTTAACCGCGTTTTTAATTTTTTTTTTTCTTCCCCAAGCTAAGTTTTAAACATTGTTTGGATAATGATTCATTTGTGTTTGTAAATGCATTGTTTTCTCTTGGTTAACAGGTAGTGGCCGTATCAAGTTCTTCCTATGTGATTCTATGAACCTTAACCTCTGAGTGGGAAACTGAAACAAATGCTATCATTTCATTATGCCTGCATGTGGCTATGCAGCTTTACTTACTTTTTATTTGTAGCTGAGTCTTCTAAAGTAAAGAGTATTACTACAGCCTTTGTACTGAGAGTCCGCTGTAGCCTGCCCTAGCAGCAATTCAGACAGTAAATTGTAAAAGGAAAGTGGCAGTAACAGTGAATTCAGTTTAACCAGTTGCTGGTACATTAAGTAATTAAGAAATACCAGTTCTGCTGCCAGCCAGCACACCTATGTCCCAGATCTGCCCAGCTGCTTTCTGACCTTCTGCTTCTCTGTTTTCTTTCCATACTGAGCTGCTGTTCCCCTTTTGTTCTGTTCTGTCTCCAGTTATACATTTTACTCTCAAGTTCTTGTAATTGCCAGATTATCTTCTATTTTAGTGTTCTTCCTTTCACTGCTGAACTTTTGTTAATGAACTTTTGGCTCCACCGACTTCAGAGGGAACAGTGTTCATCAGGAAATTAAATTATTAAATTTTATATGAATGGTGCACTTTCATTTTTTCCTGCTAGATGTCTGACATCCCCAAAGTTTTTAGAGGAAGCACCACATGTTTCATAGGCACCTATTGCCAGCCTTGTTTTAAACTAGAGAAGTTTCTTTCTTCATTTATTCACTTATCCTTCTCTCGATAGTATTTTTTTTTTTTTTTTTTTTTTTTTTGTCTGTGAAGTACTTTAAAAATGGATAGAGAATTGTTGCTGGAGGCACTGAACTCAAAATCTTTTACTCAGGAAATTCAGTTGGCTCTAAAAAAACAAGTTGTATGAAATGAAAATAGTGATGAACAGTATTTCCTGGAGTGACAGGAGCACAGCAGAGTGAAGAACCTGAACTTGCGAGTTTTGCAACAAAACTTCGGACAGACAAGTTAAAATAGGATAGATGAGTGAACAGTAGGGAGTGCCATCACATGTGAATTTATTAGCACCTGCTAAGATTGCTGAAAGTAAGGAAAGACTAGACATTTTAAATGGTATTGCCTATTAATTAAATCTACTTTTGGACAGCCTGGTGTAAACAGTAATGCCAGAAGCTACACCTCAGCAAACTGAAAGACACTGAGGTACTAAGCTGCCATTTGTAAGTGCTCTGTGTTGAGGAAAGTTTCTGTGACCCAAGTACATCCTGAAGCCTGTGGGCACTGTGATACCTGAATGCCTTTGGAACAAGGTACTATCTAGGAGATCTCTGCCCTGTAGTGACTGAGGTGGAAAATAGGTGAGGGGGGGTGGGGGGAGGAAGAGCTCAGTGTAAAGAGCATTTGGCTAACTGGTGGAGAAGTGAAGACATTTAATATGTTATGTGAGTTTACTGTAGTGTAGGCAAGGGTATGGGTTATTGGAGAAGTTCCTACATAAGTGTTTCAGAACAGTTAAGGATGAGCTATGCTTGTGATCTGTCACTTCTGCTTTTGACTCTGCATGGTTACAGCACCTCATTTCCTCTTTTCACACCTATCACAGGACCAGCTGAGTTTAGCTTCTGCTGGAGAATCCTGTCCAAGTTCAGTGATTGACTGCCAACACTGACAGTGCAAAGCTTGTATAAAACAGTATTTGTTGGACAGACACTGACAAAAACCTCCGTGCAGACCTGGATCATGAGTAAGTTAGGATGGGAACAGAACACGACAGATACAGTGTCAAAGGGGACACTCCTTCACTCCCATGATGTTTGCCAGGTATCTGTCAAGGACAAAGCTGTAACAGCTTTCTGAGGCTTTTCCTGTACTCATTTTTTTGTTGTTTAGATACTTTATTATTTGGCAATCTTCTTAGACGTATCAGTTATGCCTTTTGAACCTGACATTTGGCCTGAATTTCTGCCAACAGCACCCATCCACAGTTATATATATGTTTCTACTTGCATAAATAATAGAAGGATTCCCCCCCCTTTTTTTTTTCAATAGAGAATAGTGCAGCAAAAGTAGTTGAAAAACATTAGTTGTGTATGGTATGTCCTTTGTAAAGGACATAGTCCTTTAAAGTATGTCCTTTGCCATTCAGGATTACTACTCCATTGTGACTATTAGAAAATGTGGCAGGCAAAGTTATGTTCCCTGCAAAGGTGAAAGTGCTAAGTGCTGCCTGTATGGTGAATAAGTGAGCACTGACTGAAGGACAATGTGGGTCTGTTAAAAGCATTTGGTGGTGTGCTCCTGCGAGAGCACATGGTAGGGCTTTAAAGTATTCACAGTAGCTAATTGGGCACTGGGAACTTGTCCAGCTAAAATCCTGTAGCAGGGCTATTTCTTGATCAGATGAGAAGAGGATGTCAAACCACAGAAGCTATATGAGACTTGTTTTGTGTACTCATTATTTGCACTTTTGATTGTTTTATTTGCTTTGGAAGGTGAAGTATGATGGGCCAGTAAGGTAAGTTGAAAGCTCAGAGGGTGTGTCTGTCAAGAGCCCATGGAGGTTGGGATTTCTTTCACAGTGGAAGGAATTTTGCTTCCTAAGAGGAGTACAGGGAGAGGGAGACCTTCCTGATAGCACCAAGGGCTGAAATGCAGCTCCCTGTTACTTCCAGTAACAAGAGTTCTTCTACTGAGCTTGTGTCTGGGCTGCTGTTCTTGGGCCTTATTTCTTCATGCTAAATATTTAAGTATACTGTGAGGCTGTGCCACATTAAACTTTGATGTAAATATTTGATTGAAACCTGTTTGATTTAAGATTTTAGGAAAGGGTAGTGAAAAATAAGCCTCTATGCTGAAACTTAGATTTCTCAATAAAAGTGGCCTATGGTCAGCCTATGAAATCCTCATCACCACAGGAGTATATGCTTATCTGTGAATAAATTGTTCACAATCTTGCCTACTGATTGAAGACTTCAAATGAGCAAACTTAACACTCCCCCTACAAACAGCCTTCTCCCAACCCTATGGCAACAATTGTTTGCTTCCCCTAAGCAGTGCTTAAATTTCACACTCACATTACCTGGGGCTTGTTGTGTTAATCATCTGTTTTACAAGTACTTTTAAGCTCTATGGAAGAATTTAGACTGACATTCTTGTGCTCTCTGGCTTTAAAGAAGGAACAATAAAGCACTGAATGCTTATTTCATAGTACTTTGGGGAGGCAAAGTTGCATACCTGATAAGAGTACTGGAAGCACACTGGAACTCTGAGGACTTGGTTACTCTTCCTGTTGCTGCAGCTGGTCAAGGCTCTCACATTTTCTTCAGGGAGGATAAAGTAAGGTACCTAGAAAATACAGTGGTGATTTCTTGACATAATGACACCTACCTATACAGGGAAACATACCAGTGGGTGTTACATCTTGCTGAGAAGCAGAATTTCCATTTCCCCACCTCTTAAATAAAGAAAATAATTATGATCTCCTTTGTAAAGTTATCTGAGAGATACTGATGTTAAAAGCAAGTTTAATAGCTTCTGAGTATGTAATCTGTCAGTCAACTTATTGAGTTCTTCTCAAGGGGTAGGCTTAATATGGAAGATGAGAATGTGATTACTGTATAGGATATGCAGAATGGTAGTGTATATATATATTATATAACACATAGTATAACCCTGCTTTTCTTAGCTAATACCATTTCTTTATATAATATGCAATGTAACCCTGGTTTTATTTGCTAATGTAATCTCTTCCTATTGAAAATACTGAGACAGAGAATAACCTGTTAGTAATTTCATCTGACAAATCTATTTTATAAGGTTGTGCTTAATCCCTCAGTCCCTGCCAGCCAAATGGAATTTCCTTGTTCTGTGTGCCACATAAGATAACTCAGTGAAGGAGGGATCCTTGTTACTTTGTGAATGATGTAACAGATATGATTTATGATATATTGCTGAAGTTGGGATGAAATGTCACGGCACTGGTATGCGGAATTAAAGATCAAATCAAAAGAAGGTTGAGGACTAGAAGTGAGAAAAAACTGAAAACTACATGTTGAATTTTCTTGCTTGAAAAATTACTGTTAAAATATACCATACTTTGTGTGAATAGAAGGTGTATTAAAGTAGATGAGGTTTAAGTATTTAAGTATATAAGTTGTTATTTAGGTACCCATGTTAAGGTTATGTAAAATCAATGGAAAAATATAATTTTGAATTGACACATCTCAGTCATCTGCAAATAAAGCTGTGCTGTAACCGATAGGTGGTGTAACTGTATATTATCCAGGGTAGATACATCTTTAGTACATTACTCTTTGCATATCTCTGTTCTGAGCAAAAGCAGTTGTTCACTAAAGAGGATAAAGAATGAGTTAAGCTTTATTTTTGACTGGCTAATGCTCTCTCAGCCTTGTGGTTAGCACAGAACTGACTCACAGAGTATTCTGCAGACTTATAGGCTGTGGTAGGAATGCCATCCAGATGAAGGTCTAAAAAGAGAAACTCTGGATCAAGTTGCTAAATATCACATTTCTGCTCTGTTGCCAATTTTATCTATTCAAAGGTGTGACAGTAGTTACTAGATGATTGTCTGTTTGACAAGGTCAGATGAAGGATGCTAATGTCTAAAATGTAAAGATACAGGGCTTTTTTCAGAATGTCTATGGGAACTTTTTATATATTGTCTATTTGTACTAAGCCTTCTTGGTTAAAAAAATGCTGATATCTAGATTTGATTATTATTTATAAAATAAACTTTAATTTTCTACTTTAAACCAGCTGGGTTTCTCTAGGTGATGTTACTGCATGAGTATTTGTTAACTGAAAAACTGCATTGCCTGAGAGAATAAAGCTAATGTCTGTTAAGGGTTTGCTGGTAAGACTTTCATTGTTAGAGTATGGTAGCCTGGATTATGTGAAATAAGCAATTAGCCTTTGAAGTAGGGCTGTTTGGTTGGTTTTGTTTATTGTTTTATTTTTTTAAACAACTCAACAAGACCTCCTTCATTAAGAAACACTGTCTCAGTACTAAACTTCCATTTTTATAAAACCTCGCTCCCCCCATTTATAGAATCTAACTTCTAAAAAGCTTCAGAAACTTAAATGCTCCCTGTGAAATACATTAGGAAATGTATTCACCCCTCATTTGACCTGTAATAGGTTTGAGTAGGCTGGTGACTTGAATTTTTTTCTGCTGTCATCCAGTCATGCTGGAAGGAAAGAAAAGGCATTTGAAGTGTTCTGGTGTGGAAATCCTTGTAACTTTTACAAGTGTAGTGAGGGAAGCTGGGAGGGCAGAAGGACACCCTCCATTTCCAGTGAAGCACCAGGGAGCTGAGCAGGCCATGGGACACAGGTCTGTGCCTGTGTTTGGGCAGATGGCCTGACCTGCTGCTCCCCAAGGATGGCCACTAGAGCAGTAGCAAATATGGAGGGCATGGAGAGGCATCCTGCTGCTGGTTTTCTCACATGCAAAGCTGGCTTCCCATCGTGTACTTCTCTTCATGTGCTGGCACTGCTTTTTCCACTTCCCAATTTGGAGCTGGTGGGGGCAGTGGGCTGCAAGGAGGTCCAAGGTGTGCTCTGAGGGAAAATAATGTCTAGCAGATACAGGCAGTGCATGGAAAAGTATCTACTTATATCTCTCATCCTCTCAGAGCCATGTGCGCACTGCTGGCAGCAGAGCCCTTGCCTGATGGTTCACAGCTGTGGTTTTGCCACCTGTGCTGGGAGGGCCAAATAGGGTGGCACCAAGCCTCCTCCTCCTCCCCTGCTTCCACCTGCCCGTGAAAGATGGTCTTTAGGGGTGTGTTCTTTGCAAAGTAGATTTTAGAAATTCTCCAAGTTTCTCTTGGAGTGCAAAGTTCCTCCATTTTAGCCACTGCCCTATGCTCTCTGGAGCTGCCCAGGAGGAATCTGTGCATGGCCTCACAGCCTTTGCTCCTCTTCACCTACCACACAAACTCTGCTTTCAAGCAGTTATGTTTTCATGCGGTTCCCAGTGATGTTTGAATGCTGTGGAATATGAGGTAGATGAACAACGAAGCAAAAGGTGGTGGTGGGTCTTTGGTTTGCTCACTCTGACCTCTGTCAGAAGCTGTTCTGCGGTAGCTCAGGATGGCTGTGTCAGTCAGTGTGCTGAGACAGGGCCATGAGGGGCTGCTCACACAGATCTCGCTTTCCTTTGTTCCCTGCCAGCTCTTATGTGCAGTTTGAGCAATTGATGCTGCCTGTCCTGTGTGTGGAGACTGTCCCCTCTCTCTGGACAGCTGGAGAAGCACAGTTATCATCATTTCAGCTATGAGTCTGAGTCTGTCAGAGAGGCCAGAACTATGCTCACCTTTTATCTACCTATCAAGCTTACCAAACGTAATATACTATTAAACTAAGATAGTATTCACTTTCCTTCCCCACAGATCATGTTTTGCACTTTGAACACTCATAAAGCTGATATGGAAAAGCTCTTAGGTGCACAAATTGGCCTCGAAGATTTCATATTTGCCCATGTAAAAGGACAACGAAAAGAAGTAGAAATTCTTAAAACTGATGATGTGCTTGGACTTACCATTACAGACAATGGAACTGGCTGTGCGTTTATTAAGGTAAATTATATATATACCAGTCAAATATTTTGAATGCTTTGTTCTATAGAAGCTTTGATTACAGGTTAATTATTGGTTTAATGATCCTTTAGAACTGTAGAAGTGGTATACGGTAAGTAAAACAGAAAGTTGCTTTTCCTTAGGTACATGATTCAAAATTAGGTCAGCTATTTTGGTGCTGGATGCAATTCAAAATTGGTTCATTTGTTCAGTGCTTCTGCAATGTGTATCATCTGCACTATGCTACCATTGTATTTTCTGACCTACCCTGAGGTGGTAGGTGTCAGATATTGCTTGTGTCTGCCCCCTCCTTTTTATAAGTGGTTTTCTGTTGTCATAGATTAGGTGCTTATAGAACATCCATCACTCGTGATAATGAGATCATGTTCTTTCAGTCTTTATAACTGTTTGTAAGGCAGAGCTTTCATAGTCTGTAAGAATAGATACAAATACAGTGCTTTTTCAGCTTTCTCAGCTTTCCAGCTTTGTGGTCTTAGGATGAATGAAAAAGTGCTAAGGATATGGATTAACACAATTTACCACAATTAACTTTAGTACCAGTTATGGGCAGTCACGTGTATCATATAGTAATCATAGTTGCTTTCTTCCTCCACCTGTGTATGAGGAGAGTATGTTTTGAGACAAGTAGAGGCTAAGGAAATGATGCCACTCTTCTTGCTGGACTAGGCATATTTTCTAACTTTTTTAGATGCTTTGCTCTAATCTACTTTAGTTATCCAATATTAGTGAGACATTGGCAGCCATCTTCAGTTGCTCATTTTGCAGTCACTGTTTCATTGCTATTGTAAACACAGCTTCTGGTATGGAGAGGTGGCATTCTCTAGGCATTCCTCACCTACCATGAATATAACACAAGATGTAGTTTAGAAATAGGTTTACTTGTCTTCATTGTGGAAAAATGTGATTGAGGTCGTGCTTGAGAAAGTCGAGATGCAGTGGAGGTTTCAGTAAGTAGTTTGGCAAAATGACAGCCTCTTTTTTATGTCTGTTGGTGCAGAACTCTGAATTTTTGGTGGTAGCATCCGTGCAGCCCATAACATTCAGTCACTCTGCTGCATATGTGGCATTTTGAAGGAAGGCATCCAAAGCAGTGCTTCAGTGATTTAAGTTCATGTGTGCAGCACTGTGCACAGGGGGTTACTCTCTCTGTGCTTGGTTGGTACTAAGGGGAGGGAGAACAGGCATCACACAGGCCACTGCATAATTGGAGCAGGCTGGAAAACCCTCACCACATTAGCAAGACAAGCTGTCATTTCCAGTGAATTGTATAAAACTTGTCTGAACAAATATATCATTGCCCCTGGACTGTTCTAATAAGCTGCATAATGAATATGGTGCAGCCTTCATGGGAATTCATTGGTTTCAAGGAGTTTCTATCAACTTTGTTGCTGTTGTGCATCAAGCTAAGGGATTTTTTAAAAACAGCATAGAAAACACATAAGCAGAAGTAAAGGCTGCATTTTTTTTTATACTTGGTTGTTCAAGTGAATGACCAAGCAGAGACTGTCTCTACCTTAAAGTTTGGTAAAATTCTTTTTATTTATATATTTACTTTCTTTGAAAAATTGTTACTGTGTTCCATTAATAATTAAACATGACTATTAAATTTACCTCTCTGTGTGTTGTTGAAAATTGTTATGGGCTGTAGTATTTTTATTGTGTTTTAGATAAGAGGGCAGTTTATAGGTCAGTTATATAACACAGGTAGGTTTTAACCTGATGCTCTGAACTGGAAATTCTTTTTCTATGAAATCTAATATAATTTTGCCTTACTAGGTGCAGAACCCTGTTTCATGCTGCTTTCAACAATTTACTTTTTTGGTACATAACAAGATGGGAAGATGTACTGTGGAAACAAATTAGTCATTCAAAGAGAATAGCAGTAGAACTTGAAGCATGACAAACTGGTATATAAGGAGACATTATAAAATGTGGTGGCTCATTTAATTAGGCATTGCATAGGAACTATAGATCCTAGCTTCTAAATGAACTACAGGCATACCAATTGCATATTAATTACTATGACAATGTAACTTGACTGTTTCTGGTCAATTAACTTGGAGTAATGACCTAACCTAAATAATTAAAAAAAAAAAAGTTTGATATGACACAATCAATATAGTCAGGTGTATACTACTATACTACTATATTCTATATATACTACTATATTAGATGAATGCTACTTTTTTGTCTTGGGATCCATATGGGGAAAAACGCTAAATAAGAATGAATTCAGCACATAGTTTAAAAACTACTTAAAGTCTGGTTGGCCCACTTGAATCCTGCTACTTTGTAACAGAAATGCATTTGGTGTCTGGTTTCTGGTGTGTGTACAATACCCTCTTCATTCACCATGAGGGTTCTTTTCAGTTTTAAAAAAAGTGTTAGAAAGAGTTAAACTCATCATCTTGAAGCTAAAAATTATTGCAGTATATTAGAGGGTAGTGAGCACTATCACGCTTCCCACTGTCTCTTTCAGATGGAGGCACATATGTGGGCTCAGATGTGAGCATGTAAACTGGCAGCAGCTTTCTGAGAAAGTTGTTCAGCTAGGCAAGGTGTTACTGGAGCAGGTGGTAATGTGTTTATCTCCTTTGTCTCACTGTTACCTCGACTGTTAACCTGAGCAACATTAGACTATATTGAAAATTCAGGAAGATATTAGAATAAAATTCTTGTCCCTACAAAATATAACAAGTTCTGCTATTTCATAGCTTTTCTATTAAACAGCCATACAATAATGGCTTATGTGGCATAGGCACATGATAAACAAATATCACAGGATATAATAACAAGAAGCAGAATCGCTAAACTGTGTTTAAATAAAGTGTTCTTGAATTACCTTGATGAATCATTGAAAGACATTGGGGATTTTTCCTTACTTTTTAAACTCTACAAAAGCTATATATACTAACTTCTTTTACATTTTATGACCTTTAGACCATTTGTATTCCATGAGATGGCATTTAGAATAAATTCTTATTGATATTTCATTAGAAATATGTTGATATGCAGCTATACAGGCTGAAGAAGAAAATCATAAAAGTTTGGTCACTACAGATGGGTCTTATTGAGACTAGCCCTCAAGAGTCTATGATTTTATAGTATATCAAACACATTATTTTGTTATATCGCTGGACCATACTTGAAAAGAGAGATGCTCTGTTGCTCTACTTGTCAAGATATTAAATCAAAATAAACCCCCAAAACTCAGTTAAACATTCATATTACTGTCATGTTTGGGTTCAATTTTAAAGCTGAAAAATATTAGCTAATTCAGAAACATCAATTTCTAAAGTATGATTGTTTGGTTTTTTTCCTGTTGATTCTATATTCAATGCTTATTGTAATACAATGTTTGAAAAGAACCCTTTCCAAAATACATTTTATGAAAATGTTATAGACAAAATGCACTGCTGGCATAAGAAGCTCAATGCTATTGATATTGTTAAGTGACACTCCTGAAACTCTGTGGTGTCACCTCTTTACCTTTAAAAGAAATGTTTCTAATTCTATTTTTTTTTTAAATCTAAACAACAGAGAATCAGAGAAGGTAGCCTTATGGACCAAACCAAAATGATCTGCGTGGGTGATCACATAGAGACTATAAATGGAAAAAACGTGTCAGATTGTCGGCATTATGAAGTTGCCAAAATGCTAAAAGATCTGGAGAAGGGTCAGGTGTTTAAGCTGCAGTTGATAGAGCCTATGAAAGCATTTGGTGAGTTACTTTACTGTCCACCTTTTTCACTGGATATCAAAATCCCAACATTGCATTGCCTTGCATTCCAAGTTTGTTTTCAGACTGCAGCCAGGTGTCTATTCAAGGTAACAAAGCTGCTACAAGAAAGTACATTTGTCTTTTTTCCTTGAAGTGGGAAATTTATGAATGGATTTTCCTGCCTTCCTTTCTCCAGCAGTCATCTGGTGTGTGCTGCCTCAGCCTGAGTCTTGATTGCTCAATTCCTTTGCCACTACATGATGATGCAAAATCAGCACAAGCATTGTTTCAGAGAAATGGTTTTAAAGCATGGATCACTTCAATAATGTGCTGATTCGTGAACCTTCTCTTCTCTTCTCTTTTCCTCTTCTGAAACATCATCACTTTTCATCTGTGTTGTGTATTTTCTATTTCTGTACCCTTCACTGTGGACTGCACTTTCCAGTGTGGAAGGATGCTGAGGGAAACATTGGCTGGGATTTCCTAGAGCAACTGCTTTGCTTTGAGCCTGCCTGCTCTCCCTAACATTTTTGTGGATCTCTAATCATACAGCAAGTATACTCAGAAACGGAAGAAAGCAGTAGGGCAAAGCTCTGCCTCTCCCTACTGCATCTGCATGCTATAGAAAGTGACACATATATAGGAGGAATGCATACCTACTGTTAGTCCTTATGTATCTTAATTTTATCAATGTAAATTAAAAAAACAAAAACAAAAACAAAAACAAAAAAAAACCAACCAAGAAGGTAGGTTTAGTTCAGGAGTCAAAATAGAGACTGAGTTTTAATTTTACTCTCTTGTTATTTTTCATAACCCCCACAAACCCTGTGGCATTTTCTGCAGTAAGAACTTCAAAATTCTGCTACATTATAAGCTCATGTGAGTCCTTGTGCACACCTGCACTAACAGCAGCTCTGAAATCACCATCTTCACCCCAGCAGCAAAAATTCAACGTTTTTATTTTTCAAATCCTCTTTTATGTGTTAATAACTCACAACTGCTGTCATACACCAGTCTTGACACTTGGTGTCAGAATAGCAGCAGAAATTGAAAATGAGAGAAATGTGAAGATTTCTTTCTGCTTTTAGAGCTTCTGTAAAGAATGAGGGTTATGAGCTAATCACTAATGCATTTGGATACGAGTTGATACTTCTGTTAAATAAATGTGCAACTTGTACATTACACTAAAGTAGTATTCCATATGTATGACATTGCTACTAGTAACATAAGAATACCTTTTATTAGTTTGTTTTTAATTGTAAATATGTTACACAGCCTATTTGTAAAGACCAAGGTAAATCAGCATGTGATTGATGACTTCAGCTATCATTTCATAGTAATTATTTCAGTCAGGTGACTAAGGTACCTTTTAGTCTGCCTGTGATTTAGAGAAGAAAACCTGCTACTTCCATTCCTTTTATCTGGTATAGAATTAAGATGTAATTAGAGCATTTTAGACAGATTTTTGGAAGATGCACATTTTTTCTCACTCTACAGAAGTTAATTTACAAGTGGCCATGCCCAGCAGGTTCGAATATCCTGTCTCTAGCCTTAGGTGCAGTTATGCTCCAGGCACAATTTATCTGAGGTAGTGCTAAAGCTGCAGCATGCTGAGAATAGCCCCAGAGGAGATGACAAACAAGATCCAGATCCTGCTGGACAAGTAGGTGCTGAATTCCTGTTAGTTTCAACACAGGTTTGTGAGGAGAAAGAAATAAGAGACAAGTCTCTCTGTGAAAGTACTTTTGGTTTTCCTCCTCTCAGCAGAATGTGAAATAAAAACAATTTACTGGCTGGGTATCTGTCTGCCATGTGCACATGTGCCTCAGCCTACTCTAGGCAAGGCTTGTAGCACAAAATAAAGATTGTCTGAATAAGTTTGGTCCTTGCTAGTCACAAGCCAGCCCTCTACAAATTAATAAAGGCAGCATACCATGAACTCTAAATTTAAACTATGTGAATATGAAAAATAGTTGCTATGGTGGCCAGAGATCTGTGGTCTGAACTACTGCTGGTAAAGATTTGTCAAATACTGAATTTTAAGGTGCTAATGGTGACAAAACTAGAAAAATATGTATGTTGTATCAGGAATGACTTTTTGAAACGAGTCTAGCAGAAATTATGGCACTCTGAGGGGTGTTTTAAAATACAAAAGTGTATGTAATTCATGTAAAAGTGTAGGTAAGCATGTGTGTAATAGACTGCCATATCTATTTGGTAAAATAAAGCCAATTAAAATTTACTTTTCAAGTTTTGTGCAGCATAATAATCTGGATTTTTGGCTACTTATGTAAGAATGATGAGTTGGAATCTACCTGGGCAAAATGAATATAGTATATTAAAGCCTTGTTTTCAAGGAGATCTTGTTAGAAATGCCTACTGCTAAGAAGAGGAATAATATGGTAGGGAAGACAACACAGTTAAAAACAGTTTTGCAAAATTATCTCCTCAGTCAATTTCTATTTTAACAAGGAAATCCAGCAAAGAAAACTTTAACTAAACCCACATATTCTTGGTAGAGTTTTATCATATGTGAGATCATGAGCTTGATGAAGCCAGCAGAAAAACTGCAGATCCACTTAGGGACATTTCACCCTTGTGACTGCTGGTATTTAAACAGCTGAGGTCAATCTGACTCACCACAACCTGTTCAGCAGTGGTGTTTGCACCCCTGCATCATTAATTTGTAATTACATTTTTACATATGTCAAAATCTTGATGAGAATAAAAAAATGAAAGTAATATAATAGCCAAAGCAGATACATTGTATTCTGAGTACAATATACTCTGTTTTGTTTGGCATTATTATCTTTTTGTTGTTTGCTTTGTATTTAGAAAAGCTGGGACCAAGATCCAAAGGTGGAGCTTTGACACAGGCGAAAATCTCCAAAGGGAGAGAAACTCTTCGGCTGAGAACTAAAGGCCCTGCTACTGTGGAGGAAATGGTATGGTTATCTTGGGGACCTTCAGTAGTTTAATTATCTAGTTCCTGATTTATTCTTCCCCAAGGTTTGCAAGGTAAAGTAGGAAGGAAAAAATTGGATGATACAAAGCCTGCAGGATTTAAGATTTGCTTCTGCAGGAAGGAATGTGTGTGTAAACCTGAAGATAGCAGGGATAGGATGGGACAGAGGAATCTGGAAACAGAGAGCCTATATTTAGATTTCATAGGTTACCATGGATGAATTTAAAGGAGATTAGACCAAGTAGTGTTGAAAAGGGTGTGTGTGTGTGTGTGTGTGTGTGTGTGTGTGTGTGTGTGTGTGTGTGTGATGGTTGAGGAGCTGGTTCTGTTGCTGATGCTGCAAAGTGTACCAGGCTGGTGTAAGGGCTGTTGATAGGGGAGGCTGATGACAAGTGCTGACATGTGTGAAACCAGGATTAGGGTTTGGAAGAAGAAATGCTGTTTATTCTTGGTTCATCTAAAGCTGATAAGAATTTGATGAAGATCTGCATAGTCAGGAGATGTCAGGACCCTGTTTGGTTGGAATGTAAGAGCTTTGTGGCTTGATGTTAGGGGGAAGGCTTAGGCTTGTGAGAAAAGGGAAAGGATGGAATAATGTGTTTTGCTTGTAGGTTTTGTAACTCCAGGTGGTTAGGATGGGAGCAAGTGTAATCAGTGGCTTATTGCCAGTTATTTTGAAATCTTCATGTATAAAACTATACTTTTGCTCTTTTTCTCCCTTTATTTCAACAAAGCCAACTGAAGCTGAAGAAAAAGCAATTAAAAAAGTGGATGAGCTTCTTGAAACATACATGGGCATAAGAGATATTGAATTAGGTGAGTTTTTAACAAATATGTTACTACAAGATGAAATAATTTCTCATTTTCTGTAGTCTAAAATTTGCTGAGTACTTTAGTCTCTGGATATAAGTAAAGCAAAACTTGTCCAGGATGCAGTATTAAAACTTGCCTATAGTTCTCCAAATACATGTGTCTGATAAAAGAAAGAATCTCTTCAAGCATTATGATGTAATTAATTATCCTCTGTTCTTCCTGTACATTACCTATACACTATTGCATGAATTATTTTATTGCCATTAACTGTCATCACTGCATTCTTCCACAAAAGTGGATCTTCTGTTTACCACACTTAAGGATTGTTAAAGATAAAGATGTCTATTTGCCTTTTTGCTCTTTTGCCCCTTGGCTTACACACACTGAAGCTGATCACTCAACTTTGGATCCAAGATCTTCATCAGTGAAAGGGGAATTATTTATCAAGGAAAATGACAGAATAGTTGAACAAATTTATCAAATTCTCTGAAGCCTGTGTTCTGAAGAACATGGGAAGTTTTCCATCCTATCTGCTAAGTATCATAATGATCAGTTTATAGTGAAGGAAACTATTCAGCCTCAATATCATAAGTTTCTTAAAACTGCACTGAACTTTTCCTTGGAACTGTTGCATCTTCCTAATAACCTGACAACAGTTAATAGGAACTCCTCTTTGTATGGGAAGAAGCTGCAGTCTGACTGAGTGAAAAGTGCCACTGTAGCCAGCTCTGGCTGGGTGGAGTCTTCATATGGTATTGTGGAGCTGCTAATAGGGAGGCAAAAAGGAAGCTATTTATCATGGTAATATTTAAATAAATCAGCCAAGAATCAGGAAAGGATAAGGTAAATAGAAAGCAATACTGAAAAGGAAGTTTTTATGAGAGGGAAGTGGAGGAGGCAAAGTAGAAAAAGAAAATAGGTCTGGCATGAAGCTAAAGGCAAAAGGGCAGGGTTGGACAGGCAGCAGTTAGTACAGTGGAATAAGAACAATCAGAGATTATCCAAATAGCCAGAAGTCCTTTGTTAGCTGCTCCTATCAGCAAGCATCTGATTGGCAGCTTCTACTAGTTTTCTCACAGGAAAAATTGTAGATAAAGTGTTTTTTGTCCCCCAGATTAAGATAGAGGTGGGTTTCCTGGTAAAGAAAAAGCAGAGTTGCCAGAAATGTGTGAATTCTGTTTTGTAGGTAATATCTAACCTTCCCAACTCCCTGTAAATTAAAAATTCTCAAAAATCCTGTTCCTGGAAACACAATATGTGATGCCCCCGCCGTGTAATACGCTCCTGGGAGTGCTGTGTGGTGCTGACCCTGTGTTAGGGAGGAACCCCTGTCCTAATGCTCTCCTGCAGCCTCTGCTGCTCAGTACATCCCTGGGTCAGGCTTCAAAGCTCCCAAGTCCAGCTGGGAACTGTTTTTGTCCTGCAGCTTTTGCAGTCCCAGACTTCTGAATGTCCCATCCTAGCAGGTTACCTCTAAGGTCCTCAGACTTCTGGAGCTACAGGAATAAGCAGCTGTAGGTGCTCTGGTTCTGGTGTCTATAGCCCAGAACCCTGAGATCCTAGGCTAGAGCATGGTTTCTTGGGATCTGGGGATGTGCTATGCTCTGCTCTAAGACAGGGAAGAAAATTCCCATGGGAACTGGTGTTCCCTGTGTTTTTGACTCTCAGTACTGTAGTGGGATGGCTCTTCTACATTAGATTGAGGAGTTCATCTTTCAGTACTTATGGCTGAGTTGATTGCCAAACACCTGGTAGAATTTTCCTATGAATTCCCTGATTATTTTTTCCAGAAGGTCTGATATCTCATCTTTCAGTATTTAGTTTGGAAAGTTTCTAAGAATGCCTTAGAAGAACATTTGCAGAAGGAAGAGGCCTTTGTCTTCAGAGGTACTCTCTTCATTTCTGCTGGGTTGTTTTGTTCTTCACCTCTTCCTTCTCTTCATCCCAAAAAAGGCAGTGAAACAAAGAGGCATCAAAGATTGCAGGGTTCATGTAGCTTTAGTTTGCACCTTTGAAGCCATTTCCTAAAGTTCAGATCTTGAAGTTGAGGGCCAAAGATCATGATGAAAAAGAAGTTTTATCATTTTTAAACAACTAAAAATCTCTAGGACTCTCTAGGAAAGGAGAGCTAATCACCTGTCACAAATCTCTTCAATTAACATATGTCAGTTTTTCATCTACTGGATGTGATCAGTCACCTGTGAAAATGAAATATGAGGAAAGGATTCATTCAGAGAATGCCAATCACCACTCGGATAGAAATTTCATCATTACTCAAGCCAGATTAGTTGAAAATGCAAGTCATCACAGTGCCACAGCCGACAAGTGATTAAGATCTCAATCACTGCTCACTCCCATGCAGTTCTGTTTGTCAGAAGCTTTGGATGTCAGTTAATATTGCTCTTTCATCTCCATTAAAATGACACTTCCATGGTGTGATTGAGTTCTAAAAGAGTGCCCCAGTTTTAAGCCAGAAGTTAGAAAGAAAGGAAAGAAAAAATAACATAAAATTACAGACAGAATTAAAGATGAGATAAAGCCCTTAATTTTTTCATAGTTAAGTATATTGACAGCTTCACGAACGGCTGACTGAATCTACACACAAATCTCTGAGTTGGAGTTAAATGCCTGGAAATTATTTAATGGAAATACGTATACATACTGGTTGTTGTTTTTTTTTAGCACAGTGTTTTAGTTTCAGAGATCTAATTACTGTTGAGATTTACATGCCTGCCTTTTGAATGCACTTTAACTTTTTTTGCACTTTTACCTTTTTTACCTCTTTCTTTCACTGAAAACTGGGCATCATCTGCAAAAGGAACACTTGGCTCCGGAAATCCCTCCACCATTTTATGCCATTTTATGGGCACATTAGAGATTGAGCCAATGCTTGACTTCAGCCTTCTTTGAAACTTAAATGTGCCACTGAGAGATAATTTGGGTTATTTTAAATGCTGTCAGTGCTTTCTGGTAAAACAATGTGAGCAGGTGATTAATAGGAGGGGATAAGGAGGCTGCATTAGTATAAAATACTGGTAGCACTTATATTTTAAATTAGTGAGGTTTGAATTGTTATTGACTGTTTTACCTCAAAGACCCTGGGTGGGAGGAAGCCTGGATCTATGGGATCCAACCTCAGAATGCTATGGATAGAAAAACAGTGGCAAAAAACAGCTTTGAATCCAACTTTTTACTTTTACTATCTTTTGGCTAGCTCTTCAGCTACTGATACTTTGTTCTATTTTGTTCTCTTTTTACCCTTTTGGATTATTATTTACTTTTGCCCCCCGATAATATTGTCAGACATCACGTATTTTTGCAAATTCCCCATTTCTGTTTAGAAGAATTTCAAATCTACTGCTCTACTCTTGACTGTATTTTTTAAAACTAATTGTCTAGTCAAAATGGTCTAATAGATCTAAAGTTTGCCACCCAAGCTTCTTCTCTTGACCCACCCATAGTCCACCCCACCAATACTGGGTAATTGTTTTTATCTTGAAATGCTTAGACTGAAGTGATGTTCTCCCTGAATCTGTTATTTTCCGACTCCTGTTTCTGAAGGACTTTATTGTGTAAACTCTGGATATGTTCTTTATGACTCTTCATTTACTCTGAGAGAATAATGGGAGTTTCATAAAAAAGGAAAAGGTAACAAGTCTGCTAAAACAAGAGAATTTCTCCACTTCAAGAAGAATTAGTGCTACTTAGCAAAGAAAAAATAAAGGATGTTTCTAATGCTTCTTGGGGTGCCAATTCTGTCAGAATTTAATGTGAAACTAAAATCAAGTAATATTGAACACTGGAAACTGCAATGACATGCTTCATTTTCTGTCATGTTGTAAGGAAGATGAATATGAATTTTATCTCTATTAAAGTGTCAGGCCAGAAAAATAATGTGTTATCTTTTGATGGAGGCAGGTGTTCTGATAGCATTACAGCTAAATAAACATTGAACTTTCTGTTCAGACTTCTGAAAAAGTATTTCAAGAAGTTACAGAGTAGGATATAGGTAGCAAAGCCAGGATGTAAGGTAAGCATTCACAGTGGCAGGCAGATCATAGCTTTCGTGGCTTATGCCCCATGTGACTATCAAAACTGAAAATAAGGGTATTATGAAAGAACTTGGAGGTTATTTTGAAAGGAATAGGTTTAGAAAGCCAATATACCACTCTGCTCATACTCTGAGAAGTCCAATAAGCTTGTCAGTTAAAGTTGAGAGGACTTCTAATTTCTTTCATCACTATTAAGTTTTCTGAACTTTTAATATTTTATGTAAAAAGTTCTCAGGTATGAGCACTGTGTGAGAAAAAAACCCTAAGATCTGAAAACAGTTGGGATATCCGAAATGTTGAAAAATAGTTTATTGGAATAAAACTCCTGCAATCACATATTGTGCAGCTGTTACAAGAAGCTGGTAGGGGAGTGGAGACAATTTGGCCCAGAGCTGTCACCCTCTGAGAACCAGTAAAGTTTTCTTCAAGTTGGCAAGTGACTACCAAATGCCTTGGCAATCAGTAGGTTTTATTTGCCTTGGGATTGATGCAATGCAAATGTCAGGGTGTAAACACAGATGTCCTGCAGAGCTGTGCCACCCAGGGGGTGGCTGCCATCTCAGGTCTGGTTTAGCTGCCTGGGGAAGTCAGAATATCCACTCTGGGTGACAGAGCAGACTGGTAGCTGTTTCTGTACGCATGAAACTAAGGAAGCAGGGTTCAGCCTTCCACGTTCTCATAGAGCAGTGGTACAAACTTGCGTGTGAGCAGCAGGAAGGATGCCGAGCGTCCCGCCTGGGGCTTTGCTGCGCGGCAGTGAGATGCTGCGGACGCTGGAGGTCAGCACCAAGCTACCGAAAGCCCCAGCATCCTGCAGTCCCTCCACAGGAGGGACTTTATGACAGCAGGTGAATGTGGGAAAGGCAGTGTGCTTTGATAAATACAGAACATTAGATGTGCCCTGGCAGTGCTGATTGGAACTGGTCAGTGCAGTTGAAAACAGTTTTATCGGTGGCTGCTGCTTCAGCATGGCAGTGACATCCTAAGTCCTGCTTGACTGAGTTGAAACCTGCTCTGCTAATCTTAAATTTAGTGGGTTTTGTTTTCAAGCTTGGTAAATCTGCAATTATATGGTTTTAAGGTTCTATTTCATAATGTGGGAAGCTCTGTCTTTAAAAAAACATTTTCTCTTAGTGACAGATTTTATTACTGTGTAATTCTGAGGTTTCAGCTAGGGCAGTTGGACTGCAATATAACTGTGTTTTGTTTTATTGCTGCTGTCTGTCATATGACTCTTTCATATATCTTGACCCATTTGTCTTAAAACTGGCTGAATTCCTTGTTCCCCTTGGCCATATATGTTAGCTGTCAATGTCGTGGTAATTTCATTATTTTGTTTTCCTGCTTTTTAGCTGCAACAATGGTGGAAGCTGGAAGAGACAAGAAAAACCCAGATGAATTTGCAGTGGCATTGGATGAAACTCTTGGAGACTTTGCATTTCCAGATGAGTTCGTGTTTGATGTATGGGGAGCAATAGGTGATGCTAAGCAAGGACGACTGGAATGAGAACTGTGCAGTTTATCAATCTCTATTTGAAAGTACAAAATTATTTTCAAATCTGTACATCAGAATATTAATACTTTTATTGATATGAATTCTGGATGCTCTGTGTAGACATTTTCCTATCTCAATCTTATGCAAAGGAAGGCTTCTAGTGCAAATATGAAGATAAGTTCTGACAACTGCACATTTAAAACAAACATTTAATTTACATGTGGAAATCACTGTGAGGAGTGCATCGAGGAGAAATATTTATACAGATGTTTTATGAAAATTAGGCAATTTTTATTGTACATAAACTTTGATACCAATATTCTGAAGGGGGTTATACATACACAATAAAGACTGGATTATTTTCTCTTCTTTTGAAAGGTTTATAACATAGAAACCTACCTAGCTACATGCTACAGCTCCCTGATGTTCTGCTGTCCTTTTTTATTTACATACACGAAGAGCTGTAGAAAGCCCTAAACCTTAGGTTTTGTTCCAGTTTGATCTTGATGTAATCTTCTCTGTAGACAGAGCTGGGAAGGAGCTACCCTGTTTCTGAAGAACCTGAGTACAGGAAAAAAAAGTAATTCCTTTGTAACATGAGAACTAAGATCTTTGAATGAAAAAGCACATTTTCATTTGAGTCATAATCCACACTGTCTAGGTTTTACTAAGGTAAGTGTAGTAGGAATGCTTAAACCAGGAAGATGCTGCTTTATTCAGATGCCATATTGTTGTGAAAGGAACTGCGTAGGACAAAACAAATGTTAGTTTTGATTACTACTAATATATTTTAATAATATCTGTGATTTAGCACTGGAGACTATAGCATAAGACTAGGGGCTTAATCTTCGCATAGGCTAAATGATTTGCAGATATCCTATGGACATTCCCATATCTGCTTTTTTTTCAACATGGCATCGTATGATAGACTATAGTGTTCAGCCCTGGGAGATATGGTTGTAAAATCACAAATAATCACTGTATGAATGAAAATGCATGTCTGAATCCTGAAAAAGACTGACCTAGTTTTACATGTTATGATTTCAAATTATATTGTACATAAAAATTCATTTTAATTGATAAAATTTTACTAATAAATCTTATATTATAAAAAATGAACTGTCTCTTTTAACACATCTGCTATGCCTGTATTTAATGAAGAGGAGTGCAGTAAGCTTTGGGTTTATCCATAAAAAGATTTTTTCAGTTTTTGCTGTTCTTGGTTTTGATTAAGGTGTATTTTCTCATCTAGTTAGAAAAAGCTACTTTCAACTAATTTTTTATAGCCAAATCATACATGAAGAGTGTCAGTGAACAAGAATGTGGGGCCTGACCTGGGAAGGTGTCACAGCTTTTTAGTAGCTTTATATTTGTGTAAGCATGTTTTATAAATTTTTTCCTAAATCATTGTCTAGTTACTTTTCTGAGGAAGATGTCTGTCACCGTCTGCAGAGATCTCTTTAAAATAGAGACAATTCCAGTAATTTTACATGTTCTATGTCCATTATTTTTTTGGTCTAAAACAATGACACTTTGAAGTCTTCAGCTGGTCTTCATTCTCTTTATGATGTTGTTTAGGAAAGCTCTGAACTCCAATCTTTTGCACATGTTACAAGAAGTGAATATTTTTTTCAGTTATGGAATATTACATGAAGTTGTATAAATGAGCCTTTCAATGAGGGAAATTTTATAAATGCTGTTGTGAATATTCTGCCTTTGTATCTCTGATCTAAGGAAAAGCTTTTGCATAATATAGATATTCCTTTTTATGAAATGAGTAGGACAGAGCAGTATGGACATCATGTGTTTTATTGTATCCAAGAAATCTGAAAGTGTCAAAATGTCTCTTAATTGTACTAGTGCCTCATATCACCAGTGTAGGATGAGATGCATATGTATCTTTAAATAGGTATGATGATTATCAGCTTCTATATGTAGAAGTTACATATAGATAGGAAAAAAAATTGCTATCTAAAGTTATGAAGGTTAAATGATGTGTAATTAGAAAAGAAAATTTGAGTTTTAGTAAAACATGAAAATAAAATTAAAGAAACTTGGTAAGAAGGTGGTTGAATTTTATACATCCCATTGCCTAGCTGAGACCATAAGGTTGTATTATCCTGAGAAAGGAGTGTAACTTTAGGATGGGGAGCACCAGGTGGGTAGCATTCATCTCAATTTAATAATTGCAGGTCTGAGCCCTCAGTCTTCTGTTGCAGCTCTCTGGGGACACTCTCTCTGTAGCACAGAGCTACTTTAACTAAGGTACTCTTGGCAATGATGTATTAAAGTATCATAGGCCATATAATTTATTCTTTAAGCTTCTTTTGGTTGAAAGGAATAATGAAATATCAAGAATTTCGTGTAGGTTTTAAATTGTTTTATATAAAAAACCTCATCTGTCAAAATTTCTGGAAATGTTTTTATGCACTAATGTTAGTAGCCAATACGCCACTGATTATAAAATCAATTAATGTCAAGAATTCCTTCTTAAACAGCAAGAAAAGGTACTATGGAAGAGCCACGTTATAAAACAATACATTAAATGTTACCTGTAGCAGATATCTCTCATGTGTTTTAACTGTTCATTTTATTTTGAAAAATTAATGTTATTCATCATATTATCCTCAGAGGATAATTTGTCCCGTTACACTGATAAAACAGTGAGATAAAAACTATCTCTGAAGTTCTAATTCTGCACAGACCTGTCTCCTGTCACAGTGGCTTACCTTTGTAGAGTTGATTTCAAAACTAAGATTTAAGTAGTTATTGCATTTTTACTATCATGTACAGCAATGAAATATGGTGATATATCTTATTTTTTTTGAGTTCTCATTTAAGCATACACTATTTTCAGCACATAATATATAACGGCAGCACTACCCAGTTTAGTAGATTATTTGCATTTTCCACCTATGCCTGAGTAAGTTCTCACATGAAAATCACACTATAAAGTATCATAAATACTTCTCACTCTTTGTAATAATTTGTGTGGTAAATTAACGTTTTACTAGTGAAATACTGCCTGTAGATCCTTTAAAACCTAGCCAATAATGTCATTAAATATCACTACTAAAATCACCCCAATTCATCTGAAGTAGTAGTTCTGGTTCATGTAAGTAATGATCAGAGTAGGACCATAAACGTGTTGTGTGTTGCAAGTAGAGGTGGATGCTGGTGAGCAGCACTTCCAAAGTCTGAGGTGGAATGAGACAAGGCAGTGACTTGAATGCTGTTCTAAAAGTAAGAGGTTGCTTATTCTTATAATTAGGTGCACAGTTTGCAGGGAGCTGTCAGATATATTCTATTGTTTGTGTCTTTCCTTCCAGGCTTACAGCTATATTCAAGATGGGGGAAAATACAAGAGGGCATGGTCGTAAGTTGTGCCAGGGGAAGTTTAGGTTAGATATTGGAAAGAATTTCTTTACCGAGAGGGTGATCAGGCATTGGAATGGGCTGCCCAGGGAAGTAGTGGATTCTCCATCCCTGGAGATACTTAAAAAGGGACTGGATGTGGCACTCAGTGCCATGGTCTAGCAACCGCAACAGTGGTTCAAGGGTTGGACTCGATGATCTCTGAGGTCCCTTCCAACCCAGCCAATTCTATGATTCTATGATTCTATGCTTATTTTTCTCTGTAAGCAATGATCTTTAGATGCAACAAGGTGATTTAATAAAATTTGTTGCTCATTAAGTTGTGAGCTCAGTCTTAAAAATATGATGAGCAATGAATCTTTCACACTTTTAAAGAAACTATTTTTGCAAATTACAGATATATTTTTTGCAACACCTTTAGTATGCCAGATGTTGTATCAGTTACCATTGGTTCTGTGCAGCCCTGTTCACAGTACAGTTGGTATTCAAATAGCTATTAATATAATCAGTGTATCTGGAAAAATCTTGTCTGCTATTCAGATTTGTGCCTTGATTTGAATAATGCATATATTCTTATTTCTGTATGTGGTTTTCTTCACAATGTCTTTCCATTTATTTTTCAGATAAATGCAATATAAAGCTTTGAAGAATCTTGTTCTTTGTATTTGAGAGTGAAATATTAAAGTTAAGATAATTTACAATATTTTGTTATGAAAGAGCTATCTGACAAGATTTAAAGCAGGGTATAAAGTTTTTAAGTGCCATCTGCGATGACAAAAAAAGCAAATTGTAAATATTTTTTTCATACTGTTTAATGTGAATTTCTGCTACCTCTCAATTGCATATTGTTTTTCATGGACACATCTTTGAGAATTTCTGTTCCAAAGTCTGCATATTGTAATAAAAATATAGGTCTTAGTTTTCTGAACAATTAGAACCCGTGTGTTGACTATTTGCCCTTTTGAAATAAAAAGTGCATTTACCATGTACTTCAGAACTTGGGTCTAACAGTGAGACCCTAATCTATGGGTTAGACTGGAGCTGGTTCAAGGTAAAATCCCTGATGCAGGATTTGTGTGGGTGTTGGGTACTTGGCCCCAGGGCTCTGGGCAGCAAATCTGCTTCCCTGGGGCCTTAACTGCTTGCCAGGTGCACCCAAAATCCTGCACTCTGAGTGTTTACCAGGAATGTGGACCCATGAGTGCAGCATATAAATGGATGCCTGATGAGTTCTGTAAGGTGTTTTGTCTTGCAAATTAACTGTAGGTTTGTTGGTTTTTTTCTCTTTGAAAGGAAGATTGGTTTGTCTGAACCTAAGCAGTCCCCAAAGCTTTTCTGCTGTGTTTCTTTAGATATTGCATGTCTGAACTTTTTCATGGTGACAGAGAGAATGAAAACAAGACTGACTATATATTCAAATTTTTGTTGGCTAAATATGCTTTATATTGTCTTGTTTTTCCTGCCTTCTTCTGGTAAGAATAGTTAAATATTATTCATGTTTCTTTTGGAGCATGAACTGCATTAATTAACTACTTAAAAGAAATAAGATATTTGAATTTCAGATGAGCTGTAATTAGAAAAACACATTGCACCACAGTACTTGATAATATTTAAGAATGCAAGTTACTTGTTACTAATAAGATTGTTTCATTAAATGCTCCCAAATCTTATTCTTTGTCCATTTAATAAGGAAATAAGTTTCTAGAATGGTGAACAAACAAGGAGGAAAACTTTTAGTTTCTTGGAAAAAGCTGTTAATGACAGACTCAGTTACAAGTTGTGCTTTAAACACAGACAATGATTTGTCTAATCCTTTCACTTGGCAGCACTTCCAGTAAAAGCACCAATTTGTACTTAGAAATGCACACATGCAAACTCTCTCTGCCTTGATAGGGGAAATAAACCATGGTAAAACCATTGCAAGTCATATTCTCCAGGCATTCATAATATCGAAATCTCTATCAAAAGCCATCACACATCCTTTCAAAACATAAAAACAATACTTATTTTCACCTTGTGTGTTTTGTTTCCTGTAAGTTTACAGATAATTTTAATTGCTGAGCTTAAGTTTTGAAACTAGTAAACCTTTTTTTTCCCCCAAGAATCTCTAGGCAAGCTAAATCTTTAATTATCAGATACAGAAACCAATCAACAAAATGGCATTAATTTCAGCATTGTTGGTAAGAACACCTGAATGCCCAATGGGTGTTTGTCATTAGCAGAAACAGACTTAGAAGTGAATAAATTATAATTGTAGGACCAGAAAAGTAGAGGCTGTCCCTGTCCTTTCTGTGTTAACAAAACAAAATAGCCTGTGGTTTCATGGTTGATGAGTTTTCATCATCTGCAAAGTGAACTATGAAAAATAGGATCAACTATGATCAAAACAAATGTTATAAAATCACAAGTATGACCTCTTTCCAGGACCGGATGCATTGATGCTGGATAAACATGATACCAGTATAAATGCTTTCTCATTTAGTAAAGAATAAGTTAATATTTACCCTTCAATATCACAGATAAGTGACTAAAATTCGGTACTTTTCAAATTTAGTGAATTGTGCCCTATCTATTGTATATCAAACTTCTGGCAAGATTCTCATCTGGAGTGAATTTTCACTAAGGAAAGATGACACAGACAGTATGACTGAAAAGAATAGTGGAATATTATCCAAGAAAATGGCCTTTAAATCTTGACTAATGAAATTTCAATACTTTGAAATAAAAGGTCATAACTTCAGGGGCAAATAACTGATGGAAGTTCTTAGTTTGAGATGACAGATGTACCAGTCATTCACAGGCTGACTGTAAGCCATCAGAGCACTGCATGTGGGGGAAGAATGACCATGATGTGCATCAATGGGAGGGAATCCAAAAGAAGCTTAGAGGCAAGGTTGTTATCCAGGGCAATGGTGAGCTTTTATCTGCAAAAGTGTGCTCAATGAAGGCTTTTGTTTGTTTAAACATTGGGCAGATTTAGCAAAAAGACCTAATAAGGTGATCAGGAGAATCTTTAAAGATCAGACTGATGAAACTGCATTCTTAGGCACAGTAAAAAACAACAAAAAATATGTTAGGACAGCAAAAATCTTGGGGAGAGTTCTTCAAGATAATCAACTAATTTTGCCAATGTAGTAGTAGGTGTGTATTACATGGCTGTGAACTGCCTTCAGTCCCATAACACTAAGGTAGATTTCTAACCACAAATGGAACAGTGCAATAGAAGAGTATGGTGACAAAAAAAAGAGGCTGGTTTTAGGGCAGAACTACCACCTTTATAAGAGAGATTCCATGATACAGTTGCTGGAGTACTTACTAGCAAACAAGATGTGACCCACAGTAAGTTTCTTCACGTCCCAAGAACTGTTTTGGTTGTGTTGAATTACCGGGTGTTTTGAACTTTTCCAGGCTCATTTAAACAGATTTGGAAAAGGCAGACAGGATCATAGGGAGTCTTTTAAGACTAGAGTGAAAGCTCTTACCTTTTTGACTGAAGTGCAATGCCAAAGTCCACTTGAAGTCTCTCAGAAGGGTAGGAAATTTGGGATTTTGTTGCTCCAAAGGTCTGAAGGCTTTTTTCAACCATGTACCAGAGGAATGGAAGCAGTTTCAGGGAAGGAAAGGAGATGTCTCTGCTGTATTGAGCTTGTTAACCCTGCTGGGGCTTGGGATGAATCACTTCCACCAGTAGTGCTGGTCCTGTTGACTTTTCCTTTGACATTAGCAGCTGTGTCCTATTTTATTTTTTTTATATGGATTTAAAGAACTACATTCAGTTTTCCGTCCCAGACCTATCCTTAAAGCTTGCACTGAGACCCTGTCAGGGTTGCATCCTGTCTCTAGAGACAGCTGAGAGAAGTTCTGGTCTTCAGCAATATTCAGCAATATTCAAGTGCAGGCTTGGAATTACCCAGGATATATGTAGGGGAAGAGCTAATTTCTCCTTAGCTTCTAGCTATGGTGGAATGAAGGGTGCAGACAACACAGTGTCTGTCAGTTATGCTGCAGACTATGGGTTTGGACATTTTTATCTATCTTTGTCTAGGTTTCTAGTCCCTAGTAAATACAAAAATGCCAGAAATCTGTACCCTGCTAAACTCACTACAGTGTGTTCTTCCCCTGTATTTCTGGCCTTTCACATTTGTGGTTAAGTCTCATGAATGACCAGGGGAAACAGCTTTGGCTGTAATCTGTATTCAGCTCTATCTTGAACATCCATTATTTTTATGGATATAATAAAATGAATAGCAGTAAAACAGCTGCCTTGAGTTTTCAATTAAATGCATTAGTGCATATGCAAGAAAATAGCCTGCCTCAATACTTTTTATAGGGATGAGAATGTTTTTCAAGATTTGTTGCAAATCATTATTATGTCTTATTTATATGGCATTTGGAAATGGGAGAGTGAAGTTGCAGGCATGCTGCTTTATTACTTGCAGGTGGAAAGAGTGATAATCAGCCTGACCACTTTGCAATATTTTGTAATGACAACAATTTTAATTGCATAAAAATATGGCTTTATAAGCTTGATGAGCAAGCCTGTAGTCAGTGCTGGTTTTAGTAAGAAGGAGGTTAACGGTCACAGAAGGGCCTGAATGCCTATTTATTGCTTTGCTGATGTTGATGGCATGAGTGAAGGGTGTGAATTCCTGGTTTGAGGGCAGGGGTTCGTTGCTTTTCTCATTGTTTCCAAACTTCATTCTCTCACATGCTTTAGTTTCCTCATCTTTGCTCCACGTCAGAATTGTGTCTTGACAGTTCCATTTGCTTACAGCTTTCATTCTTCTCCTTTGTCCCTCCAAGCTTGCCAAACAATGCTGAACAATAAGGGAGTTGCTTTGTCCACCCAGCTCAGCTCTCCTCAGGCTTTGCACTGCAGTTTTTTTGTTCATTCCAGCCATATCTCCCTGTTTCTGACAATGAATCTGAAAGAATGGTCTTATCACAATGTTTTTACAGATTTTTTTTTCTGATACGTGAACGATGGACCAGTGTATACTAATAATTCTACCATTAAAAACACAAAAGCAAAAGTCAGATATTGGACTATGGAAGCTGACTTCCATTATTAAAAAAATAATAACCATCCTACTGTGTTATGTGCTTTGGCTTGACAGCAACGAGGAGTTTGGGAAGTGTTTTATTAACTATCCATTCCCGTAGCCAGAGTAAGTAATAGGACATAAAATTTAGCAAAAAAGTCAGCTAGGATTAGTATTAGACAGGTAGCATAATGTGTGTGATTCAGTCATTTTATTCTTAGCAGTAAACTCCTGTAATTCAATTGTTTTACTGCAGAAAGAACTGAATCTTCTTTTACTGAAAGTGCTTGAATAAATGAGTGACTAAACTGATGAATAAGCTTGAGCCATTTGGACTGTGGACTTGATAGCAGGATTATTGCAATCTTCCTTCTTCCCAGTGCCACTCCATGTCACCTGGCCTCACATCCAAGACCCCTTGGCTTTCCTGCTTACCAAATAGGTGCTTCCTAGTTTACAGAGAAACAGAGGTGGGTAACAAAAATTTGTTTATTATAATTATTTCAGATTTCATCTTTTTTCTTTATGCATTTTCTGAAATTGTTATCTTTTAAAATCTCATTATGTAGAAAAGATTGCCAAAAAATAGGACTGGAGGGTTGAATTTTTTGTAAGAGATCCTTAGCTGTCATAAATAGTTCTCAAAACATTACCCTCAAAAGTCAACGCAGAAAGTACTTCAGAATCCATGGCAACTGGCTAAAAGCAGTACAAATCAAATTGAAATTATTTATACCTGATACTGTAACTGTGCAGATGGAAAACAAGTCCTGTGATACCTTTAAGTGGACAGATAATGCAGATTTTATGGATTTGAGAAGCTTATTTTCTTCAGCTCATCAGCTTGAATTATTTATACGGGGGGATGATTCATGACAGGGTTAAATGGGCAGAAAAACGAATTTTTATTTAAATACTTTAGTTTATGGAACATGAATGTATTTACTTTATCTAGCAAAATAATTCTTCTTTATTGTTTGTAGTGTAGCAAATCTGAATTTTCATATCAGGTTTTCATTGTCTGAGGAAGTACATAAATTTACACTAAAGCAGCTGTCCTGAATAACAAAATCTAAGCCAGGACCATCTCTTTATAGATGAAAACATAATGCAAACTAGCTAGGGAACTGAAAACTAGAGATTAATTATAGATTTTTTTCCAAACTGCAGAAGGAATGAAGATTTTGAACATTTTGCCCATGTCTCACAGACTGTGTTGGACAGAGTGAGCTGCAGGACTTAGAGCTGAGTGGTTTTTTCCCCCTGAACTGTTTTCCCTCAGTTCTGTATGATCAACTTTTAGCCAGTGTCCTTTACAAGAAAAATACTGTGATACTTGCTTACAAACATGGGAACAAAGAAACAACATCTCCTTTGCCAGAGTTCATGGAAATGCAGGTAATTTCTCTGGGAAGATGTGGAATGGCACCTCCTTTACTGTCAATCTTAAAACAACCTTTTGAGCAGATTCTACTTTTTTACTCTTCCCTCAGCTTTCTGCTAGCCAGCTTCTTCTAATTATCTCCTCATTATGTTATGTGGGCTGGGAGTTTAAAAGATTACATCACTCAGCCACATATTGTGATATGGATGAGTAATCAGTAGTTAACAATGCAACAATTAATTCCTCTGTGGCATTTTATTTGTCACTTGAAAAAATTCCTTTGACTCACAGTGTAACTCATACCCCGCAGGAAAAAATCTCAGCTCATTAGAGCTGATCTGTAGTTATCACTTGGCTAATATCTGACGTTGCTGGGTCTCATTTATTTCAACCTTGGTCTGGGATCTTACATCTTGTTTTCACAGTGGAATGTCTATCTTACTTTCAGGCACAGCAAAGCAGTAAAACAACATTATTAAAAGCAAATTTAAAAAACCCCCAGAGGTAGTCCTTTCTTTTTTTCAATGAACCAGTGTGATGAAGTGCAAAAATGGCTAAAATAAGGTATGCCAGGGTAGGAATGTTTCCTCTGAGCTTTAGTCTCAGTGCAAGAGGCATTCTCTTCCACAGTGTCCTGGTTTGCACTTACTTGCCTTTTGTGAAGACCAGTTCTGCTTCTAGTTTCTCTGTGGAATTACTTATTACTTTAGAGTTCATATTCACACAAGTAAAACTTTCTTACCTTTTTGCCTCAACCTTTTCAAGTATGGCTGATGAAACTGCCAATGGTATCGGTTTCTCTGGTGGAAAAAAATGATCTCAAATCTTCTCTACTTGGTTGATCTGCACTGTAGAGATTTTTTTTAGTACTTTTTTCTTCTCAAGAAAACTCCCAAAATGACTTGGTTTCAGCTCTCACATGGCCTGAAAATATATATTGTTCTCTCTAAATACCAAAGCATCTGGAGAAAGGTGCTGTCCTGCAGAGGGGGTCTGTACAGCAGCACTCTGAAGGTTCTCAGTGATTCTTCTGTTTCGGTGAATTAAAGCAGCCCCTCTTGCAAGGGTCTTAGATGAATGGCAAGGAGGTCTCCCTTCTGATAGAAATATTTAATGTATTTGATTCTCCTTGATCTCTTGAGTGAAAATATTAATGTGGCAAAACCAGGGTGATAGTTGGGCTTCTGCATCCATCTGAGACTTCTGCCCAGGTTTCCTGCTTGGATCACAGCTGGACAGAGAAGTGTGAAGCCAAATAAACTTTTGAGCCATGAGCCTGTTGCATCTGGGGACAACAAACTGGCTGAAAGGCAATCAGGGTGAGGGAATGGTAGAGAGGAGGTTTGTGTCCTGTTTGCTGTTCACCAGCACCTGTGCACAGGGTGTGCAAACAGGGAGTGGGCAGCTAAGGAAGGAGCTGATGTGAAAAGACACACTGGGAGCCCAGAGGCACTGCTTTGGTGGGACCTGTTGCCTTGGTACTCTGATGGTGGAGGTGAGCTCCAGAGGATGGTACCTTGCACCACAGGAGTGAGCAGCTTGCACACCTTGTACTTGCTCCTAAGGGACGGCAGGGATGCGGGGGTTACTTGGTGATGGAGGATGAGGGAAGGACTGAGGTGCTCCCTGACCTCCTCAGGTCAGTCTTCTCTGCTATAATCTGCTCTTTGGCTGTGCCTCATGGCAGTATAGGAACAGGACTTCTCAATTCAAGGTCAAAAAGCATTTCTTGGTGTGGTGGGGAATGCTTTCTCATCCACCTCTTATCACTGAATGAATGCAGTATCAAATATTTTTTATAGTGTGTACAAATGCATCGTTTAACACTGGCTTAGGTAAATTCACACCCCATAACATTTGCCCTCTCAATTTTTTTCTCTATTAAATCTTGAAGCCTTTTTTTTTAATAGTAAATGTTGCTATACACTATTTTTATTCTACACACCATGCAGCTGAGGCAGTGATGATGTAAAATAGCTTACTAACAATCCCACAGTGGCAATCAGAGGCAAAACCACTTTCACTCTATGCAGGTAAACCAGGAATTTTTATTGCCAAATTATTAATATATTGCTAGATATAGGAAACCAACATGGGTTACAAATGTGAAGGCAGCAGAATATTTAAAATGCATGCTGGTAAGTACTGTGTACTGTAAGTGAAATCCCCTGTGGAAAGGCTTATTTAGAAATATATCTGAAACATACTGAATACACCTTATCAGAGATGATAATGGCTGAGATGGCTATGGGCAAGCTACACATATTATTTTGATAAATCTGGTCTGATAGACCTTTTGAAGCTGAAAAATCTGATTTGTCAAAAACTATTTCTAAAACCATTTGATTAATTTTAATGGCTGAAGAATTCTCTTTATACAGGGAATCATGCACCTCTTCAGCCAGACAACAGCCAATCACCTTGCAGGGTGATATTACATTACTTGTAAAAAGCCAGTTAACTCAGTCCGTCTAGAAGACCTCATAACTGAAGATGTGAACTTAACCAACGTGGAAAAATGAGGTTCAGTTCCCTAATCAAAATCTCAGAAAAGAGCATCTGGAGCCAGGTTAGTTTTATCTTCAGCAAATACTCTCTAGCGAGTTGGTAGAATATGCCAACTTGTCTCTCCATAAGATCTTGAAGTTGTTTCAATTTGGAGTAGAAATACTATTAAAATTTTAATTTTCTTTCTCTCTCTCCTTTTTTTTTTTTTTTTTTTTTTTTAATTAATTTAATACCCAGCTCTTGTTATAAAGCCTTGGCTTTCTGTGGGCAAAAGCCCAGGAGTATATCAGGATATCTCCTGAGAAACAGCTAAACAGCTTTGGGAACATTCTGCAGCCAGAGACTGGGACTTAAATCATTGACAAAAGAAAAGGAAAATAGGAGAAAGGTTAAAAAAATACGAAGCATTAAAAACACAAAAAGACAATTAGAAAAATGTGTTCTGTAAAAAAGACAATCTGCCAAATGTGTGAAAGTGAACCACATACAAATTAAATAACAGACCTGGATGAGCTGAACAACAGTGTAATCTTTATTAGTCTCTGAGAAATAATTGTAAAAAGGTTTGGTTTTTGTTAGAGTGGAGAGTAGGCCCAAATGTAAAGAAAAAATAAGTGTAAAAAAAGGTAATTTTTTGAATTTGGTTCACTGACTATGCCAACCTAACAGAAATACTACCAAGGATTCAGTCAGAGCACTAAGGTGACTTTCAGTCATGTTTGAAAGCTGGGCAATTCTAGCCTCTTGCTTACGCATTAATTGTGATCTGGAAATTCTGGCATCTAACTCATAATTTCTATTTTAGCTCTTAGAATATCTTTGCCACATGTAGATAGTGATATAAAGAGCTTCAGGACATGAAGGTTCCAACCATGTTACCAGGTAAGGCTCTTTAATGGGTCAACTCTCTTCAGTTAAAAATACCCCAAACAACAAAATTGCCATTTCTTGACTTAATTGTGAGCTTCCCTGTGACTCTTCCTATGACAAGAAATGTCTTCCCCAGTTTCATCTTCCTATGTAAGCAGGTGTGAGTCTCATGACTTAAAGGTAATAGTGCTTCCATTTGGTCCCTTACATTTCTGTGCCTACTCCTGTATCTCAGAAGCATAACTACAAGTGCTTCCAATAAAACATATCAACTGAATGCTTCTAACTCCATCTGTGATGGTTATATTGTGGTTTTTTATGTTCAAATAAAACCAGATCAGATGTACTACACCAAAAAATCCCAATCTAAATAAAAAAGTCGGAGGCAAAACTGTTAAGTGATTCTTAAGGGAAGCTCTTTATTCAGATGTTGCTGCTAAACATAATTTTACCTTGAATATATTCAGATCCTCTTTGTTTATGGTCATTAGTCAATCTATAACCAGAATCACCCCTTAAAGAATTTAAAGAACATTAAAATATAATTAGAGCTGCATTTCTGTTTCACAGACTGAGTCCCATTACTTAGGAAGAGTGTTCCAGGTCTCAGTATTTGTCAGACAATAAAATTATGTTGTGGATATCTACCATATAATAAATATATATAAAAATAATTTAAATTATAGTAGAGAGTGAAAGTGCCTTCATATTTCAGGCATTTTAATCTACAGAGATTTCTGTTTACTTCGTAGGTCTCTTTTACATATCCTTCATGTTTAAAGAGGTTTTTTTTTAAAGGATATGTCAATAGGCAAGCCTATTAATGCATAACTTGCAGTGCAGCCTTACCTTCAGCAGCAAGTATACCGACCACTAATTAAGTGGAAAGAGTGAGTATTTAGCTACTTAATAAATACATGATGATCTTTGTTCTAATTCATTAATTAGAATACATTTGAAACTCTGAAGTAAGTTCAGACTTAGTGAGTAATGAACAAAAAATGCCAGCCAGTATATGCTGTAGATCCTTCGGTTTCTTTCCAAATTCTTCCTCTTACCACTTCCATAAATCTTTCCGTTTTTGCAGAAATGCATTTCAGTGGACTACTACATTTTAAAGATTGTGATTCTGAAGACAAAGCTTGGTGAGCTCATACTTTAGTTAATTATGTGTTTTGGCTTTACCCGTAAGAAATGGTTTGCAGTTGTTTCCTAATCATCTTGGGTCAGCGTAACATGTTCAGGACAATAACTCTTGCTTAGGAAGCCTTGTAAATGATACAAGCATTGTGTAAGATACTGTTTCCAGTCATGAATTACACTTGTCTTGCAAGGACTCATCAGGGAGATCTGCAACCTTCTGAACTTTCTTTTCTGCCAAACTTACTCCAAAGCATCAGGGAAAGGCCTTGTTGTTCCCTTACAGCTACCTGAAGGGAGGCTGTGGTGAGGCAGATGTTAGGCTCTGCTCCCTAGAGACCAGTGGTAGAACAAGAGGAAATGGGTTCAAGTTGTTCCAGGGAAGGTTCAGATTGGATATTAGGAAAAATTACTTCACTAAATGAGTGGTGAAGCATTTGGAACAGGCTGCCCAGGGAGGTGGTAGAGTCTCCATCCCTGGGGTGTTCAAAAAATGAACCTATGAGGAGATGGTTTAGTGGTTACAGTGATGTAGGACTGATGGCTGGACTTAATGTTCTTGAAGGTCTTTTCCAGTTTTGATGACTCTATGATCCTATGAAAGGACTGGGAGAAATGTTTTCCAGATCCATAACATGTCAAAGTTTGCTGTTTCTCTGCTCATTGGGAACTCCCCTCCTCTCCTGAGCACACTCTGGGTCCCTGATTGCAGGACTATGGAGCTGCAGGTCTGGCCTGGAGTGGGATCAGAAAACAGAAGACATGTTTCTCAAGTAATTTTTGGTGTATTCCTTGCTTTTCTTGTGAAACAGATTCACTTTTCTAAATCTGCTCTAGGGAATTGACTCCTTCCTCAGGAGCAAAAGAAGAAAGCAGAGCATGGAGAAGGAGAGGAAGAGCTGGGTTACTGCCAGTGTGTGTCTGTGTGAGCCCAAAAATGCTTCTTAGTCCTCAGCTCTAACATCTCAGCAGTGATTAGGCAAAAAAACATTGCAAACAATGAACAGAGCTTACACAGAGATCCAAAGCATGGTGAGTACTGAAGAAGCAGGTGTCTGGGGACATGTGGACTGTTTATTGACATTTTATCCTTGTGTGGCTTCCCAGAGGAGTTTCTCCACAGCACAACACAACCTGTGCTCCCAGGTATAGGGTAATGTGTATATGACTATACAG